>NC_051226.1:35394498-35599498 GCF_015220715.1 Pygocentrus nattereri | reverse complement strand
TGAAGTTCTAATAAAGTTAATATCTAGAACAAATCCTACTTTAATATTTAAACTTAATGCCCCAATGAAATTCTAATAAAATTAACATTCAGAATAAAATTATAATCACATTAATAGGCAAAATTGAAATTCTAATGTAAAGAATGTCCAGATTAAATTAATAATAAAATGAATACTCAAAATAAAGTTCTACTGAAGTTAAAAATCCAGAATGAAATTCTAGCAAAACTTATTTTGAAGCTATTTTGAAGTTAATCAAATTATAACCAAAATTGAAATTCTAATTACATGAATATCCAGACTGAATTCATAATAAAACTATTAACAAGAATGAAGTTCTAAAAAAAACATCTAGGATAAATTTATAAGAAAATTAATATCCAGAACAAAGTTACAAAGAAGTTTTTATCTAGAACAAAGTTTTATTAAATATCCCAAAATATAATAAAATTAAAATTCAGAATGAAGTTAGTCAAATTATTATTCAATTTATCTTATTATAACTTTTATTAAGTTCATTTCCAATTTTTTTCTTTATAATAAAACTATTAACCTGTATGAAGTTCTAAAAAATCTACGATAAATTTATAATAAAAATTACTATCCAGAACAAAGTCACAAGGCAAGGATGTTTATATCTAGAACAGTTATAAATTATATATCCAAAATTCTAATAAAATTTAAATTCAGGATTAAGTTTTAATCAAATTGTTCTTATTAATAAGTTAACAAAAATAAAATGTTCATTTCCAGATTGAATTTTATTATAAAACTATTAACCTGAATGACGTTCTAGTTAAAAGTTGTAGTAACTTAAATATCCAAAAATCAAATAAAATTAAAATTCAGAATGACATCATAGTCAAATTATCATTAATAAAAGTTACAATAAAAATAAAGTTCATTTCCAGACTGAATTTATAATAAAACTATGAACCAGAATGAAGAAAATTTATATCCAGAATGATGTTACAAGGAAGTTTACATCTAGAACAAAGTTGTAGTAAATTAAAAATTCAAAAATCTAATTAAATAAAAATTCAGAATGAAGATATAATCAAACCGTTATTATTAACAAGTTATAACAAAAATAAAATGAAGTTTATTTCCAGATTGAATTTATAATAAAACTATGAACCTAAATGAAGTTCTAAAAAATAACACCCAGAATGAATTTATAAAATTGATATCTAGAAGTCTTAATAAAATCAATATCCAGAGTGGATTGAAATTACAGATAATTATAATTGATTATTTATCACATTATAACGTCTTGTTGCTACAGAAATACTTGATATAGTAACAGAATTGTTCACAAATACCGTTTCAGATCCAGAAAAGCTGCCCAATTTACCATCACTGTCATTTCCCAACAAAGAAACAGCAAACAGAACATTAACAAAACAGGCATGGACACAGAACCGGTCAGTACTTCATACAGTATTTCAACACATGCTGCACTATGGTTCCTATATAAGTAACAATGCAGGCAGCTGAAGGACCTGAAAGCCACTGGTTCTAGTTTATATTGTCTTCTTCCTTACAAGGCAGCAGAAACAGCTCCCACTGCTGACCCCATTGCAGCGCTACACTCCTGGGTGCTTATGGGCAAGTTACCTCATCACAAAGCATCAAAACAGTGAGCAACACCACCACGAAATTACTTTGTCCTCACAAAAGTACATGAATTTCCACTTTCTTACATCACAGGGACATTTACTGAGCGGTACCTGTGGACAGAGTGGACCCCCGTCCCCTCTGAGGTCCAATACGCTACGATACTGAGCTGAATCTGAATACTGGCTGCTCTAGGCAGTGGTGACCAAAGCTCCTGCTGAAGAGCTGCTGTCTTACAGAGGTTAGTGTCAACCCTATCCACACAACATGGTTCTTCAAGGGTTCTTCAATAAAGGCAATGGTTCCTTATAGACGTTTAAGTTCTATATAGAGCCATTTATCTCGTTAGAAGGTTCTTCAGACTGATGGAGAATGTGTTGCACCAAAAAGGGTTCTGCTACTGTTGCAATGCCAAACTTGTAGCAACAGAAGAACCCTTTTAAGGCGGTCATAAAAGTTCTACATAGAACCTTTCTAATGGCACTTAAAGGGTTCTGCTATTCATCCGCTCTGTTGTTATGATACCAAGCTTGGAGCAATAGAAGAACAATTTAGAGCCACCAGAAAGGTTCTGTATGTAATCTGCCTGAAAATGGTTGGTCCTTTGTAGCGCTAAAAAGGGTTCTGCTTTGTTACAATGTCAGGCTTGTAGCAATAGTAGAACCCTTTTTAAGGCCTTCAAAAAGGTTCTATACAGACCAATGGCACTAAAAAAGGTTCTGCTATTGTTATGATATCAAGCATCAATAGAAGCACACTTTTTTGCTATACAGAACCATTTTCACAAAGATTCTATATGAACCATATGGTTAAAAAAACCATTTAAGCAGGCAAATTGCTCTATATAGAACTCACGGTTCTACATATAACCATTGCCTTACTAAAGAACCTTTGAAGAACCATCTTTAAGCGTGTATGTTAGACCTAGACTGGAATGGAAGATAAGGTAGATTTCAAGAAGTTAACCTGGTGATGACTTTTTGGTGCAAAAAGGCTCATTAAAGAACCCTTTACAACAGGTTCTCCCTAATGGAGAACTATTAAACCATGCAAAGAACCTTTTATGGTCATGGTTCCATATATAACCATTACATTTACTAAGTAGGAGGAAGAATCCCCCTTTTTAAAGGTGTAGATGCAGATTCACCCTTGCTGCTCTAGATTGATATGCACAGATGCTCTAGATCCTTACACTTATTACTCTAGCTGCTGTACATCCTTAAGAATGGATGCTCTAGGTTCTCCCCTGCCTTAAGCACAATCCTAGATCCTTAAGCTTCTTACTCTAGCTGTTCTAGATTCATAAAAACACTTGCTCTTGCTGCTCTTTGCTGCCTGTTGCAGCTTCTACAAAGATGCTCCAGCTGCTTTACATTTATATAAATATACACACTGGCTGCTCTAGATTGTGTTCTGTAGCTGTAGCTGGGTGCTGTAGCTGCTCCAGATAAATAAGAACACATTTCCCAGCTGCTATGGTTCTGCATTTAAGATTGCACCTCTTGCTGCTCTAGACTGCCTGCTGTAGCTTCTAGACAGATGCTCTAGCTGCTCTAAATGTATATTTACATCGGCGCAGGCTGCTCTAGATTTTGTTCTCTAGCTGTAGACATGTGCTCTAGCTACACTAGATGTATCAAAACTGGCTGCTGTAGGGGAAAACACATGCATTGTAGCCTGCTGTATCTCTGGCTGGGTGCTCCAGCTGCTCTAGATTTATAATAACATCTCTTGCAGCTCTTGACTGCTTATTGTAGCTTCAAGACCTACTTTAGCTGCTCTAGATTCATATGCACTGGCTGAACTCGAGTTCTGTAGATGTAAACAGGTGCTCTAGCTGCTCTAGATGTATAAGAACACATCTCTTGCTGCTCTAGACTGTCTGCTATAGCTTCTACACAGATGCTCTAGATTTATACGAACATATGTGCTGGCTGCTCTAGGTTGTGTTCTCTAGCTGTAGACATGTGCTCTAACTGCACTAGATTTATCAAAACTGGCTGCTGTAGGAGAAAACACATGCATTGTAGCCTGCTGTATCTCTGGATGGGTGCCCCAGCTGCTCTAGATTTATAAGAATCTCTCATGCAGCTCTAGACTGCTTGTTGTAGCTTTAGATTAATATGCACTGGCCGCTCTCGATTGTGTTTGGTAGATGTAAACAGGTGCTCTAGCTGCTCTAGATTTTAAAAACACATGCGCTGGCTGCTGTAGGATGTCTGCTGTAGCTCTGGGTAGGTGCTCTAGTCACTCTAGATTTATAAGAACACATCTCTTGCTGCTCTAGACTGCCTGCTGTAGCTTCTAAACCGATGCTCTACATGCACTGGATACAAAAGAATGTATGTTCTGACAGTACATGACTGTACATTCTTATGCACATTACACTATCTGCTCAGGAGCAATAAGAACAGGGTCTCTAGCTGCTCTAGAGCCATAAGAACAGGTATAATTTGAAGCCCCTGTCATCTTTAACTAAGCTACGGGAAAGGCTTGGAAGCGTTAACACCGAGACATCATTCTTCCTGAGCCCTATCGACATTTTCACACCCTTTCTTTGACACAAACACACAGCTACTGTGAGTAAAAATGTTAACAACAGTGAAAGAAACAATCATCAAGAAAAGATCACACTTCATAGCTTAAATAAAAATGCAACTGAGCAAACGCCACAACTAGCTCACTCGGCTGCCCTGGAACGGACTAAGCTTAAGTCAAAATTCACCGAAATAGAAACAAAACCGTCAAACAAACAAATATGTTCCACTCAGCGGGGGTGTGTGTTTCTTCCTCCCCTGCCAGCGGCACTCTCACACACACAAACACATAGCAACATGCCACAGGCAAAACAGAGGGGGGAGCCAGGCACTGAGAAACTTAAAAGCCAAGCATGAGGCAGAAGAAAAACGCTGCCCCCTAATGGCCAATGAAGGAAACACAAGTCCAACTCAGTGCTGGCTTTAGGGTGCAGGTCTTATTAAGAGGTGGTGATATGGAGGGTGGAACTGACCTATCCCTGCTCCGCCCACAGGTATATTCTTTCATGTCACCTGCTGGACAAGTAGTAGTAGTAGTATTAGTAGTAGTATTATTATATCAATATCACAGACATTTCTTTGTTTTGTTTTTTTTTATGAGTTTGATGCAGCATGTAAACATAATTGAGGTTCCAAGACATTTTTACATATATTTGCCCATACAGCAGTTTAGCCCCACCCACTCATGCTGAAGTTATAAGGACTGCTTTTGTGAAATGATGTACAGTAGAGGGCAGCCAATCAGAACAGAGGTCATTTACATATGGCAGTCTCACAGGCACAGAAGCAAAATGTGTATAAGCCATAAAGAGAAGTCTGAGATTAATGGAAACTGGCCCTGTGACCGGAAGGTTGCTGGTTCGATCTCCAGCACTGACAGTCCATGACTGAGGTGTCCTTGAGCAAGACGCCTAACCCCCAATTGCTCCCAAGTGCTGCGGATTGGCGGCAAGTGTGCTCACTGCCCCCTAGTGTGTGTGCATTCACTAGTGTGTATGTGGTGTTTCACTTCACGGATGGATTAAATGCAGAGGTGGAATTTCCCCGTTTGTGGGATTAAAAAAAATCACTTAACTCACTTAAGTGGATAAAATAGAAGATGCAGACTTTTTAAAATTGGTAAAACATTCAACATGATCAAAAACTGCAGTAAAATATGGAAATTCTGGCTGCATAATTAGTTTCAATTTATTTTTGTGTTGTATATAAAGGGTGTATTGTGTGGATTTGTGATTTTTTTGTGGCATAACCAATCTAATCCTAGCATGGAGGTAAACCTGTTGCTGTTTAAACTGGCCTCGTTGCAGCACAGCCTAGCTCAATAGCATAACATTTGAAACTGGGTGTGTATTCTGGCTAATTTCCATATGTAAATATCCATCAGAGTTATTAAACAGATGTTACAAGACAGCACACTGGAATGCATTTAGAACTTAACATTCAAAAATGACTGGCGGCAATCAGTCGGTTTTCCTGAGGAATGGTTAACAGAGGCTGCCTCTTCGGATGAGCCAACACTAGAGCTAACTGACGCTGGATGATGGTGATGAGGATTTCTACAGTTCTTCTACAGGCCTGTTCTCTTCAGTGGACATGTTTGATTACCAGAGAAACATATTTTCACTGTTTCAAGGCCGAGAAAACAGATAAAATAGTTAGCCTAGCTTGTGCCTGCCTCTTTCCGATGAATGCTCCTTAAAGGCCATTCTGCTGCCAGGATGGAAGGCTCAGATATTTTTGTTGTAATATATATCAAATGAAATATTTTTGCCGTTATCAGATTACCAAGGACACTGGTGCCTCCTTGTGCTGAGCTGCTAGTGAGCAACGAGCGTTAAAAGGTTGAGAATGCTATGAAAAGAGTTCACAACTCCCAACGACGACCATGCCAAAAAAAAAAAACCACCTGATTTTGTGACAAAACACTGTGTTTCTTGCAAAAATGGACCTAATTATTAAAATAATTTCCATTAGAAGCATCTTTTTCCAAAAATAATATACACAGGAGTCATTTTGGGGTATGTTGCCTCAGGGCAACAGTGTGTGCCAACAGAAAGAAATGATACAGAGTGTCGTACAAGAAACACAACTTTAAATAGATCTATACTTGAAACAAAACTGCATAACTACTCAATTTATTGGCGTTTCAGTACTATAAACATTTCAAAAAGTAGAACAATTTTATTCCATTTTTTTTAAAGAAACGACAAGGAAAAGACTGGAGTACTGTTTACATTTCTTGCATAAATCATTGTAAAAATAACCAACCATGCTAAAACAGTAATTGCCAAGTAATCAGAATAGGCTTTTATTTTCTAAACAAACCTGAAGACACTGGCAAAACATGCAGAAGGCATTACTAACAATAATTATGCTGTTTTCTAAAATCTTAATAATAAATATGATAGTAACAATAACTGGGATAATGAATTTATTAGCTACATCCATCCAACTGTTGCTTCTAGGCAACCAAAACATATTTATATCAAACTGAATGTAACAAATGTTACAGCAGTGAACTTCAAACCAGCCAATGTGAATCATATTTTCCGACCGATGAAAAGTCATGAAAATATGTTTTTTCTGGAAACCTTCCAGTCCAAAAACATCCACTAGCTGCACCATGCCAGGAAGAGGTTTAAAAAAAGGACCACCAATGGATATGGTGACCAAATGCGAGCAAGTTATCAGTTTATTCCCACTCATCCCGTCGTTATTAACCCTTTCCCCGCCTTTAACTCTGCATCACGTCGTTGTGAAGCGAATAAAATGTGTTTGTTAACCTGAGGCAACATTGTGCCATAGAGGGATGCGGACTGGACGTGCAGGTGAGCAGAACTGTTTAGTCTACACCTCCCCTCCCCCTCCTGCCCTCTCTCCCTCCGTAAGGAGTATCTGAAGGGTTAAGGCTGGCGGTGCTGCCGCTGCTGCTGGGTTTCGGGTCATTAGGTTCGCTGGAGCACAGCAATATGGCGCCATCAATCCCAGCAGCCCCGCACCACCATCAATACGGAGCGAGAGGGAGCGGACAGCTTCAGCCACATAAACACGACAAACGGCCACAATAAAAACCCCCAGCACACACACAAGCCTCTCTCGCTCTTTCTCTCCACTTCCCTCCATTTCTCCCTCTTTCCATCCTCAGCTCCTTCACCCCCAACATCAGCATCCAAACACGCTCTCCTTCTCCTCCATCCCTCTCTCTGTCTCGTCTACACACCCACTCTCCCTCTTTACTCTGGGCCTTTTTTGCTCTTGCAATTCACAACAGGAAATTTTTCCTGACAACCGGTCCACCTTAAATGACGGAGCAGCAACCTTGACTGTGCGCCAGTGGCAGAATGTCACTACGTGTCCATTTAAGGTGGAATGGAAATTTGAATGTAAATAGCTGGTAAATAAAGACTAAATCCCAGCTCCATCCTCTTTTCCACAATGTTCCTAGAAAAATATTGTTGCGTAGAAGGAGGAATCGTAAACGTTCCGGTGAACAGAGCTGGCTTTTTTTTTCAAAGCCGGGAATGAAACAAACACAAACGAATACACTAATCGGACTCTTTCCTGAACTAAATAGGAAAACTCCTCCATCAAAATGCCTCTCAAGCCAATCACGATGAAAAAACATTGACCCCAAGCGTTTAGACCCTCAGAGTCATTGGCCAAGAGTTGACCCGACTCCCAGATATGCTGGAGTCGAAGAATCAATCCCTTCGGAATGGACTCCCCATCACTACAGCTGTGTCCCAATTCGGGGCTGCATCCTCTGGAGGCTGCATTTGAAGGCCGATTGTGTCACAGCACATGGCAATGGAGGACCCAACGGGTGGATCCTTTGCCAGCAAAGATGTCCAGTGAGGATTCGAGAACATGGCGGTGTCAGTAGAGGAGCGAATGACAGCTGAGGAGACCCTTTAAAATGTAAGTCTTGGGTTTAAACAGAGTCAAACAGTTAACGACACAAATGGTTTAAAAAAAAAAAAAGTCAGTGTGGTGGCGGCGAAGCATCTCCAGCTCTAATAATTGGAAATAAATAAATAAATAAATAAATAAAATCAAAGTTTCTGGCCCTAAGGAACTTCAAAAGAACTTGACCATTGTGGTGCAGTGATAAGGCGGCAATGGTGGTGCTGTGATGCAAACAGGGAATCCACCTTAGGGCAGACCATCTCATTTCGTTCAGCCTTTGAGGGTCTACACAGCCGTCGATGGACATGCCTTCACAGACCACGTACTCTGAAGAATGCAGCCCCTGAATTGGGACACACCAAATCTCTTTCTTCGCTCTGGGTGTCTCTGGGTGTTCGAAAGCCACCTCTCAAAATTGCTCCAGTGCACTGGAACTCTGGTTCCAAAAAGTTCCCATGATGACTGGTCACTGTGTTCCCTGACCATTTACATTTACGGCATTTGGCAGACGCTCTTATCCAGAACGACTTCCAATTTGATCAGTTTACACAGGAAGGCAGTATTAGGAGTCTGGCCCAAGGACTCTTATTGGTGTAGTGTAGGGGATTGAACCCCAGTCTACAGTGTAGAAGGCGGAGGTGTTACCCACTACACTAACCAACCATGAAATAGCATCATGCCTGCAGCTCCACATGTTATATTTCACAGGTATTGCACCTAATTTATTCATTTTGTCAACAAACCATGACATGAACAGACTATATAACCTGCTAATAGGCCGTGGTGGACAGTAACTAAGTAAATGTAATTTGTTACTGTACTTAAGTAGTTTCTTTCTTTATCTGTACTTTACTTGTTTTTCCATTTTGGGCGACTTTTTATTTTCACTCCACTACATTTTGAGAAATCTGTCGTTCCTTTTGGTTTCTGTGTGTATAAAATGTAACATGTCAAAACAAAAGAAGTGCAAAGCAAGAACACCAAAGATGGAACTAACCTAACCTGTAAACAGACCACAATATAGAAATATGTCCACATATGCAGTCGTGACTGGCACGTTTCGTTTTTTCTGAATTCATACAAACAATTTCATTTTATAGTAAATTAGTTTGGGCTGGTTTATGTTTATGAACAGACGCCTACAGATCAACATAGTAAAGGAGCTCATCTGTGATCCCGAGTTTAAATTTTAAACTAGTAATTTTAAACTGAAACTTTGCTTGTGTGTAAAAAGTGATTTCAGAGCCACTCGGGTTCTCCCTGATGGAAACTGTTTACCTTCAGTGTTTTGTGCTTCTGATCATTTTAATAGACGTCAGCGTCACTAATTAATGACGTTCTATTAAAAGACTGGTTTACCAAGAGAGACGCTGGAGGACTTTCACCTGAAATGAGTTCATGAAGCCAGTCTGGTTATAAAAATGATAACAGGACATCAGAGCCAGAATTACTCTTTTAGTACTTTTACTTTATACTTAAGTACATTTGAAGGCAAATACTTTAGTACTTTTACTCAAGTGGAGGTCTAAAGGGAGAAACGTCTACTTTTACTGGAGGAATATTTTACCTTGAGTATCTCTACTTTAACTGAAGTGCATGATTTGCTAATAGGCTAAAAAGACCCTTTCATGAATTATTCAGTCACAGGTTTTAAGTATAAATCTTTAGAAAAATGTTTACATGTAATGTCTATTCAGTCATCAGCTGACTGTGTTTAAGCTACAGTTGCTATGAATTTCTTAGGTGAACAATGGTTAGCTCGGCGCTAGCAATGCTTCCAGTAATTAGCATTTATGCTAGCGGAGTTAATAAAGGAGTGTCAATGAAATGAGCCGCTTACGATAAAAAAACAAGTACACAATATAAAATGTATATTATTTTTTCCACTAACTACCAATACTAGTTAGAAAATGACTTCAGCTGCTATATTTCACTAGTACTACACCCAATTTATTCGTTTTATCAAACCATGACATTAAAGTAGCCTAATCTGCTAAGAGGCTATAGCTAACAGGCTAGCTAGACAGGCTACAGCTATCAGGCTAACTAGACACCTTCAGAAACATTGTTAGAGTTTCAATTGAAATCTTTACCGAATGGTCAGATTCGGTCATCAGCTGAAAGTGTTTTAGCTACAGAGGTTATGAACTGCTTAGGTAAACTATGGTTAGCTGGGCGGTAGCAATGCTACCAGGAATTAGCGCTTATGCTAGTGGAGTTTATTGCCTGAAAGATTGCTGAACTGCATCAAGCACTGCTATTTGTGACTGAGTGTAAGACTCACTTTCATGAGTCTTCATGAAACAACCGGGATATCCATCCTAAAAAGGACAGTATGGCCGAGCACAGCACAGCGGAGGAGCTTCCCACTGTTCCCCAACGTTTCCCGCTGTTTTTGCATCCGTGTCACATGTAATTGAGTCATTAGTGTCCCGGTGTTCCCCCTCCAGGGACCAAGCCAGTGCCCGAAGTCATATTTACAGTGTACTGTAATGTCTAATGGTTAGCTGTTGGTTCTGTATAGCACCAAAAGGGGTTCTACTATCGTTATGATGTCAGGCTCGTAACTACAGAAACAGAAGAACCCTTTTTGGTGCTATATAGGACAATTTTTTCACCAAAGCATTCTGCTACTGTTATGATACCAAGCATGCAACTATAGCAGAACCCTTTTTGCTGCTATATAGAGCCATTTTCAGACAGGATCCATAGAACCATATACAACACATTCTCCATCAATCTGAGGAACAATGGCACAATCCTTTTTGGTGCTATATAGAACCATTTCCAAACAGGATCCATACAGAACCATATAACATATTCTCCATCAATCTGAGAAACAATAGCAGAACGCTTTTTGGTGCTATATAGAACCATTTCCAAACAGGATCCATATAGAACCATATACAACACATTCTGCATCAACCTGAAGAACAAGAACGATTTGAGCATGCAAAGTATTCTCTGAATGTCCACAGGTCCATGTAGATCCATTGTCTTTACTCAGGAACCCTTGAAGAACCTTTTCAAGAGTGTATCTAGAACCATTTGCATGTCTAATTGGTTCTTTGCATGGTGAAATGGTTCTTCAGATGAAGAATACAAAAAGCTTAACATCGTAACAATAGCAGAACCCTTTTTGGTGCCATATAGAACCATTTCCAAACAGGATCTGTGTAGAACTCTCCATTAATACGAAGAAGAGTTTCCCCATGAAAAGAACCATTTAGGCATAAAATGCTTTTACGCAGAAATCAAGATTGTATATAGAACCACTGACTTTACATTTAAAAGAACCCTTGAAGAACCATCTTTTTTTCTCTTGATCCTCCCTCCTCTCTCAAATCTCAGCTCTGCATTTCTTTTTCTTCTCCCGTCTCTTCTCTCATCTTTCACTCCAATCTCATCTAAAGGTTCCGGTAACACTTTCAATGAATGTCACATTTGTAAGCATCTATAAACACATTCATAACATGTTATAATGCATTCATAAGGCACCATAATCATGGCTATTAATATTTATAAAAATGCATTACGTTATAGCCGTGCTTATGCATTATGAGTTGTTGACATAATGCATTATAAGCACTGTTCATAACTAATTATAAGAGCTCATAAGGTGTATTTGTCCTCTCTAAGTAAAGTGAAGCATACTGGACTAAAGCCTCCTCCATGGTTAAGAGTGAGGCTTCAAGTTGATGTATTTACTGAAGGATTTACTGAAACACTAAAACACAATAAAGCTCATTACAGGCTTCAAACGTCAGAGTTTAAACTAGAGCTGCCGTCAGTGTTTCACCCAATGTGGGAAAGTCAATGTTCACCACTGTTAATGTGCACCACCGTTAGCCTGGCACTGACTTAACACTGCATATCCAATAGAACCCCAGCAGAAATCAGCATCACTGTACTGGAGTGCAGTGTTACAGAGTGAAGAGTGTAAAAAGACTTCGTCGTTACGTCACTTTTGGCACTGACAGTATAACATGTTATTAACACTACTTATAATGCATTATAGTAACAATTCATGTATAATAAACATGGCTAAAGTGTAATTCAGCGAAATTCAGGTTTGCATTTATAACCATGTTTATAATGCCTGATGAATGCACTATAAAATGTTCTAAATGTGTTTATATATGCTTATAAACATGACATTCATACAAAGTGTTACCAAGGTTCCTCCTCTCTTTTTAATCTCGCAGAGGTCCAAACTTTCACTCCATTCTCTTTCTCTCGTGTGTGCACTTCCAATCTCTTCCTGTCTTTTGGTCTTGGTTTTTCTTTCTTCTCAATTCATCCCTTTCAATCAGAGACAGCCTTCACCTTTGCTCCTGTCCACCTCACTCCCTCCTTCTCAGCCCAGCATCATTCCATCCATCTATCTTGTCAGCCTGTCCAGTGCCTGTCTCTCAGGCATCAATGCGAGGGTGCCTGCTGCGTCCAGTCCCACAAACCAGCCTCAAAACACACACACACACACACACACACACACACACAGAAAACAGCCACCCACACACACACCTACATTAAACCCTTGATAATTAGTTAAGTGTTACTAAGTGAGACCTCAACTGCTTGACCCGCAGGTAAGTGCCTCTTTGGCGTGACCCATTTCATAAAATAAATACATTATTTAACTCTAAAAAAACACAACAAAACCATCCCATATTTCACCCTTTGACAGGCTGTGATGAGATGGGCCTTCCTGTGAGGTTCTCCCAGTGACTGCAGTGCCACCTAGTGTTGGACAAAAGTCACAGCTGACAGGCGGCGACACTCCTGACAAGTCGGCACGAAAAGCAATTCACTGAAGGAAGAAACTTGGGGGAATATATGTATTAATAAAACATCTAGCTTCAGAAATGAAAGGCCTCTATTGGGCCTTTGTGGCTGCGGAAGGGAAGCAGCAAAGGCAGGGTCAGCGCGCTGGGAGACTCCGCTCCACGCGCTCCTGCGCACAATAACGGACGAGCGAGCGGCGGCATTGTGGGGAACCAATGACGCCTTTCCGCTGGCGCTGACTGCCGAGCCACCGCTGCTTTTAATTGATTGGCATTGAAACGAGAAAGGCCATCCGTTGCCCATTGACCAAGAAGCGAAATGGGGAAGCTAGCCACTAACATTCCAGCACACAACTAGCCACTGGCATTTAGTGCCACGCTAAAAAGTAGGCATTCCTGAGCGTGGCGCTTCAACCTCTTTGCTGCAAGGGGTCAGCACAATGGGCGCACAAATGCTGGCAGCCTCCCTCAAGTTGCCCAAGTTTGCACTCGTTAAACTTGGAGGCTCCAGCGCTTCTTCAAAAGCGGTTTTATGGTCTTACATTCAGAGTCGTACTGCAGCAAGCATTCCACAGTGTGTTTAATTGGCCGACTTGCAGGGAAAAGGTCACTGGGCTAATCATGGCCGAGACGTAATGAAGAACAGAACTCCGTGGAATGCTCCGTTCTTTCGACATCCTGATTCGAGGTGCAAAACACAACCCTCGACCCATCAAGAGCCAGGACTTTCCACCGAAGAATAATTCCGTCACAGAGAACGTAATCTTTAACCGCTGACATCAGTTGCCCCCCCCGGGGCCCGGCCTTGAACTCTATGCTTTCACCCAGTGCAGCCGTAGACGCACAGCACACAAGGACAGGCGGTACAAAAGGCCTGCACAGAGCTCCTGGAGACGTCCCTGCTCTTCACGGTGAGTAGTTTTTGACCTGCTCAGGTCAAGGAGAATTTTGTGCAGACCAGCAGATGTTTTATGCCCGTCTGCTGAGGCACAAAGGCTGCCGAGTACAAGACTTTGACTACAGCCATGGCAGCATGCTGCAACTCGAATGCTCACAAAAGTGGATGCCATTACTTGTTTGCGCATCTTATGGCCACAGAAAAGACTGCATTGCTTATTTGCTGCACAAGGGGTTTTCGCCTGGACATAGATGTTCTACAAAAGGATTACCTGGTATAGAACCTTTACTCCAGGGGTCTCTGACTAACAGCCTTCCTCAGCTACATAAATGTGGCATGTATTAACGTCTACCTTATTCAAACCTACTGAAAAAAACATGGATATATGCTTAGTGATCGCATGATCCTTTCACAGTTGTCTCAGTGTGTTTGACCTTATCAGTGGTCAGCTTCTGACCACAGGACCTCTCTCGCCTGGCTAGTTTCACTTGGCAGACTGTTCTGAATTAGTTTAACATATATAAAATGGCCTATTCTTGAGTTTATTTTAATTAGGGTGCTCTCGATTTATTCCCCACCCCCACCCTCCAGTCCTTTGATAGGGAGTTTTAGCTGATACTGAATCTAATGCAATCTTTGCGTTTTCATTAGTGCATAGATACGCTATACCTATAAGATATATTTGGCTGCCAATTAATCTTACCATAAAATTATTCATTTTCAGTATGTGCATAAGGTGACATTCTGAACTTATACACTATGTAGCCAAAATTATATGGTCACAGTATGTGGGAACTTCATGAAATGGGTTTCCATGGCTGAGGAGCTACACACAAGCCTAAAATCATTATGTGCAATGCCAAGCGTCAACTGGAGTGGTGTAAAGGTGGAATCTGAAGCACCTACTTAATGTACCTACTGGAGTGCAGAGTGGCAAAAGTAAAGTTTGGTGGAGGAGGGATAATAAGATGGGGCTGTTTTTCAGGCCATTAGTTCCAATGAAGGGCGATGTTTATATTACAGCTCACAAAAACATTTTACACACTCATATGCTTCCAGCTTTGTGTCAGCAGTTTGGGGAAGACCCTTTCCTGTTTCAGCATGACTGAGCCCCTGTGCACAAAGCAAGCTCCATTAAGACATAGTCTGGTGTGGAGGACCTCAAGTGGCCTGCACAGAGCCCTGACCTCAACCCCACTGAACATCTTTGGGATGAACCAATACATCAATTGTGAACTAGGCCTTCTTGTCCAACATCACTGCCTGACCACAAAAATGCTCTTTTGACAGAAAATATACAGTCATTGGGACAGGAGCAATTTAGGGGTAGAAACATTGTGAACTGGCAAAAACAAATCTTAAACAGGTGATGCAGTTATGCTTGGGTATAAAAGGAGCACACAAGAAAAGTCCTAGTCTTTTATGAGCTTGGATGGTTCAAGGTTGGAGAAATTGCCATGCATAAACGGCAAGGTCGAAAACCACAATGAATGGCCATGACTTTTGATCCCTTGGATGACACCATTAAAAACGAGCATGCTTCTGTGACATACATCACTGAATGGGCTTGCAAATACCTTCACAAACAGACTCTAAATAAATACTGTCTGTCGCTGCAACAATTAAGAAACTCGAGAATATACTATGCACAGTAGACGTCATAGATCAACAACATCCAGAAACGCTGCCGACTTCTCTGGGCACAAGTTCATCTGAAACAGATTGATGCTCAGTGGAAATGTATTGTGGTCTGACAAGTCAACATTTCAGATTGCTAAAAAAAGAATGGCTAAAAGAGAGAAGGAGCATCCAGATTGTTACCAAATTGTTACCACTGTCATGGTATGGAGGGTAACCGCACATCTGTGAAAGCACCATTTATACTGAACACGTTGAGCAACATATGCTGCCTTCTAGACAACGTCTTTTTCAGGGACGTCCATGCTTATTTCAACATAACACCAAGCCACACTCTGCTGGGGTTACATCAGCATGGCTGATAATCACAGAGTGGGTAGTAGACTGATCTGGCTGCAGCCCAGAACTGTATTCAATCAAAAACATGTTTGATTAAGCACAAGTACAACAATAAAGGCTGTGTACAGTTACACAGCTGAAGACCTGTGCAACAAAAGAACAGCAAAAAATGGATGTTTGTCAATTATTAGGTGTTTTTTTAATACTACAGGTTAAAGTGGATTAACAAATCACTGCCACCCGTTTTTATTTGCATTTCATACTTTCCCAACTTTTTTGGGACTGACGTTTGTACAAGAAGAAAACAAGCAACTGATCATGGTATCTGAGTACTGTGTACTGTAGGTAAGCATTCACAACAAAGATAGAGGATAGTGATTTATTTGATCAAATACAAAATAAAATGCAATAAACTAAATTAAGTTCCAGTTACCACACAGAAAAAATATCTTTAAACAGCTGGTAAAAAAAATAAACTGCCACATCTTCATGTTAAGCATTCTTTCACTCCTCTTCCTTGAGGCCTCCCTTGTAGGAATACTCTACAGCCCCAACTGAAGGGTCTTCTCATGGTGGTGGGATGTAAAATTTACCTCCTACAGCGGAGGTGACTCCAAGGCTGCCTCCTGCCAACTCCCTCCCAAAAGGTTCTCCAGTTTCTTTGCAAAACAGAGAAGTTTTCCAAGTCCAAGGCCACTCCATTCATGTCTCTGTCCAAGTGTCGCTCATGATTCACAGATAAAAAGGCCTCAGCGTGGGAGGGGGAGCTTATGAAGCTGACTTTAATACATAGCTTTATCCACCTTAATTCAATTTAGTCTTCAAAACATTTACATTATTGAAGAGCCAACATCATAGAAAACCAAACTGAGTTGGATGGAAGACATTAAAGCCTCAAAATGTACCGTCAACTTCCCAGTCCACACATGGAAACTAATTTTCAAAAACAGCTTGTTTGGCATTCATTGTTCTCGTGATGTCACAAAACCCAACACATTTAAACACATTTAACACATTACATACTAATTCAATCTACAGCGGTTTAGCCCCCACCCATTCATGCTTAGGTTCTAAGGACTGTCTTCAAGACGCTGCATTTTAACATTACAACCTAAACATTTCATCATACAGAATTTTTTTTTTGTGACATCACAAAGTGAATTCATTTCATGGCTGTTTTATAGACTATGGACTGGGATGTGAACTATCCCTGATGATGGGCTTCATTCACCAGTAGTTTTTTCTCAAATATCTTCTAAGTCCTAAGAACAAGTCTATGCGAGATTCATGACGTGTTCTTAAACCGCAGAACTGTTGACTTTGTGCTCTCGAGTGTGTGCAGATTCTGTTCTTACCTAACAGCAAATCCCAGACAAGAAATGTTTCAGCCTACCACTGAAGTTATAAGGAGTGTTTCAATCCGTCTTAAGAGCAGGGTACTAAAAAGAGCCTGTTTAATTCTAAGGGATAAAGAAAGGTTGGAAAGTTAAGTAGGCAGGTAGAATATGGATTTTCATGTGTTAATACACAGACTATAAATATATACAGACTTAAAATAAATTAAAAAAAGGCCGGATCCATATCAGATATGACTGGTTGTTGCAAAGACGGAGTGGAACATATAAATATATAAAGACGGCATTAAAACAAGTCCTTACTGTTTGTTATTGCAACTGCCTAGACTTGAGACTTACTCTTTAGTCTTAATATTTCCACAATTCTGTACAATTCAGTGGCTTTTAATTGTTGAAAAAAAAGTCATTCAGGGTGGTTTGATGTCGAGAAATGTACTGATTTTGATTTCTTTATAGTGGTGGTGATAGGAACCAGGGGTCACAACGTCTACGACACAAATCTAGCTATTTTATTTACTATCCAAAACCAACAGTGAGCCTACACAAGTCTTCAGAGTTCTCTATGTAACTCTGACAATGGAAAAAGTGGAAAATCTGAAAAATCTATATATATTTTACCCATTTAAGGGCAAAATCTTCATAAAACTATGTCTCAGAAATCAGGTCATGTTTTCATGACCATTGCATGTAGTAACTTTCACTGAAGCTCTTAGAGGCATTAAACTCGTCAGACGTCTGGTTCCTATCACCACCTCTAAGTGACAATTCAGTGAAATTCCCCTTTAAGGCTTATTGTTCAATAAATACATGTACTGATGGAGCGAGCAGAGGATCAGCCAACATATTTGAGGAGTTACAGATAAACAAATACACAAATAAACAAACAAACAAGGCTGGAGAGAACATTAGAACAAGATCATGGACTGATCCAGAGAGGGGGATCCACTAGAAGACTGACCCTGGACCAGTACAGACGGCTTCATCGTCCACCTCCACGAGTCCAGATCTGGAGTCACTTTGCGGGGACGCAGTTTAACTGCAGGGCTTCAGTTGGAGGTGACCTGGGAGGATGAGCTGCTGCTGCCGGAGCTTTTGGTGCTCTTCTGCCCCCTGGTGGCGCTAGCCTGCCGTGGCACTCTCTGGCTGGAGCCGTCTCGTCCGGCTTTCTCCCCGTGACCCGCGCCTGATTTACTGCGCACTGCCACGCGCCGCAACACCCACACAAAAACACATACATATGAACGTTAGATGCATTTGTCGAGTGTGTGTGGTAATTAATTTTTGCACCCCACCAGTGCGCAGACACCACATGCAGCATGATTTACGAAGCTGGCTGACTTACACAGACCTGGCGTGTCCTGTTTCATGCTCCAGGATGACACAAATGTACATGTTTTTTAATTGGCTTGGCCAGAACAGCACAGCCAACACAGCAGACCATGCATCCTTCAATTGAAGAGCAATTCCACCAGGATATGTTTTTTTTAAAAAACCTGAAAGTTGGGAATGTTGTAGCTTTTCTTGCATTTCACAAAACTTACATTTGTAATTAGTGATGTTAAGGTGAAGGTTGCCTTAAAAAGGGGAATTCCACCCATTTTCCAAAATCTCTGCAGCGTGTAATCCTAGTCATTTAGAGTGGTTTGGTGTGCAATGCCCTGTTCTAGAGAAAGTCAGATCTGTTCACAGTGGTGGTGATTTCAATGCCTCTCAAAGTTCCGAGACGTTCCTTTACAGTAGTTTTGCGGTAAACTTGTGGCTTAAAACATTATATTTTTAAAAATCCACTCATAGTGGGGGGATACATGCTGAATGTTGTATGTTAATAGGTTTTCCACTATTTTACCATCATCTCAATTCGCTGGTGGTTTTGGATAGTAAAGACATCGAGACCCCTGGTTCCTATCACCACCACTGTAAAGAAATATGTCCATATGTTTATGAATATTTTAGAAAACAGTTTTTCTGCATTTTAGCCTCTCGTCCACATTAAAATGGTGTTTTCGTTCACTAAATATGGAGGTTTTTGAAAACCCTGTTAGCGTTTTCATGTGGACAGGAAAAGCTTTTCAAAATCACTAACATCACATCATTAACTAAGCTGTGTTTAATATTTAAGTATGCAGAAATCCGCTGAAATATGACCAGCGACTGGGCTGCTTCTGTGTGCTCAGTGGATTAGGGGCGATTATGGAGTTATCATCATGTGTAGAATTGAATTTGGCTTTACTTTATTTATTAAACTGCAGTGGTGTCAGAATGTACCACACTCTGTTCATGTAAATGACTACAACTATTAAACACACTTCACTGACTCTAAATATATATGACTCATTAACCAAAGTGAGGTTTGAAATGAATCCTAACTCAAATGGCTGATCAGGAGTGTGAAGATGTTTCAGAGACAGTGGTGTAGCCATAGCAATATAAGCAACCCAAAGGCAAAAAGGCAGCTTTTATTTTCTGGCAGGAATCAGAATTCTGAATGTGTGCGAAATGCAGAGTTAAGTTCTGACGGCCTACGTCTACAGTGTTTGTACCATGCTGACATCACCTCTGCGGCATGCTAAATATCTTGTGCAGTGGGCTACGTTCTTCCTGAGGTGCATGATATCAAATGTTATTGGGTACTATCGCCCCCTACTGGGGTAAGGAACTTTTTTTTTTCAAAAATAACCAGACACGTATGGACAAGGCTTGAGCTGGTATTTCATGTCAAGCCACTCTAAATGACTGTTTGCATCCCAACGATTACACTTTGCAGAAAACCTGGCCGTCACCATTTAAGATGGATAAACGAAGGCATGATATGTTAGCATACACGGTGAAATGGTATTAAGTTGAAGCATTCCTTTGAAGCAGAGAAATGGAGAAATTACATGATGTTAGCGGTGAAGGTGAAGTTCTGCCTTAAGCCGGAGAACTGATGAGTCTATGCGCTGCCTATGAACAGTTAGTATAATTACGACGTTACTTCTCTTTTTAAAAGCACCATAAAACAAAACAAGACAATCTGAGCAAGAACACAGAGACGTTCACCCACAGCAAACACTCCCAACACTCATCATGATGAGCTGTTATTATGAGATCATGTGGACACATATGGATTAAGTTTAATGACCAAAATACATTTACCAACTTTTCATATTTATATCCATATGGAACATTCTACCAAATTAGTTCAAACTTAACAAAAATAACAGTATTAAGACGTTAGATATTTACAAGGACTGTGTTCTAATCTATTCAAACCCAAGGGTTTCATAGAGATAGTAAGCTTAACATATTAAGTATAACATATTTAATAAGCTAAATATGTACAATTTGTGTATAATTTGTTTTAAGTTCTTTTTAACTTGTTTTTAAGCAAAGTTAAAAGATTTGGGTTCATCTTGAGCAATTAAAAAAAAAACTGAAACACAAAGCTCCAGTCTGCAGGCGGAGCCTTATTTTAACCACACCCCAGCATTTTAGAGCAGAAAGTGAGGCTGCATCCCTGTCCCTCATGGCCACATGGTGAGCAGTTAGATTCTATTACATTTAAGTCTGAAAATCAGTGTGGGACATTAAAAATTAAAAATCATCACTACCAAAACAGATTTCCTGCAATTAAGTACTTTTTTTTAATGAAAAATTATGAATTTATGTGTATACAGCTGTTCAAAGCTGGGTTTGCTAGTCATGTACTGGCTAGCATTTTGGAGTTCGGCTCAAAATGAGCTGAAATTGTCACTACAGATCAGTACCGAAACATTGGGTAATGCTTCAGTAGAGTTATGACTGCTTTGATAGAAACAAAATGCAACAAGCAAGTGTTTAGTTTATAAAATTAACCTACTCAATGTTTTAAGGAAATTTAGTCTGAAGTCAGTTTAAAGTCCGAAATGTGTTTTCAACTCTGACTGTGAACCAGTTCGGTAGAATAAACCATACAGCAAGCGTCACAAATGATCCTCTATCACCACTGTGAGCTAGAAATGACTGGGAGATGAATTTATCTAATATCCACCAAAGCTTCCGCATAATGAAACAGTTCAGACGTAAGCAAATCATTTCAAAGTGGTTTGATGTGAAACTCAGAAACTCTTTGATCACACGGCAGGTGAAAAGGGGCTAAATCTGGTCTTTTTCATCATACGTGGCAGAGATGTGTGTGTGTCAGTGTGAACAGAAACTATAATCTATAATCTGTATTCTTTCTGCGCAATAATTCTTAAGTTGTGCAATATTATGGTCCTATAAGCTATCTGTAACTGTACCCAACTTGTCTACTGTCTGTTTAGAATATAGTTTTATAGTCCTTTGTCTATATATTTAAGATTTTTGATACTTTTTTTTCTGTAACCTGCACTTTATATATTTTAGCCTTATGTTTAACTGTTTTCTATGTAGAAAGTGCCGTTGGATTGCTGCTAAATTTCGTTGCACACTGTGCAATGACAATAAAGGCATCTTATCTTATAAACACACTGAATCGGACATTTTCAATGCGATTTGAGACGCTTTCATATGTGGTACTGAAACGTGATCCGTATCTGATCTGCGGCGATGCGACTCGGTCTGAACAGCCAGATCAGAATTCAAGCAACTTTTACGTCAATCCAACTCCGCATTCGTCATCGTTTCACACTGCTGAGACCTCCAAATTTTGGGCTCATGTTTCTGTACGAACGAATTTAGAAGATACTCTTCCAAGCCACTGAAGTATTTTGAAAGAAAAGGCCGAATGTGGCCGTAGGAGAAAGAGGCTGCAGCATCAAGGAAAAATTACAAATCTGAAAGCAAAGTTTAAAGAAATCAAGGACGCGAACCAAAGAGGTGACCGTGGCTGAACAATGTGTCCTTTTTACAGCGAGCTTGAATGCATTCTGGGTGATGAGTCCTGCTGTCAGTCACTGGAACTCCTTGTGAGCTTCTGTGATGCTGGTGGAGATGAAACTGAGGCCTGCATCAGAGGAGCAGCTCTTACTGTTGACTCTATTTTAATGGTTTAGCTCTGGATTAGCCAGGTGACGCATTGTTCTTTTGCGTATGCAGGTCAGTTTAGGAGCTGAACTGTTCAGATTAAGTCACATATACGTCACATTTAAAAGACACTGTGAACAGCTTAATAAATAAATTGGTTTTGATGAGAAAATCAGATTTGGGCCACTTGCTATTCACAGTGGTAGTGAATGGAACCTTCACTGACTTTTAAAATCTTACCAGATTTCTAAAAACAATATCAGAAACAATGTTTTTTGCCTACATTCACACAGCCGGTAAATGTGGCCCAAATCTGATGTTTTCAGCAAATCTGAATTTGTTTGGCTGTTCTCATTATCTTTTAAATGTGATCTGTATGCGACATCAGTCTGAACAGATCAGCTCCTAAACTGACCCGCATGCGCAAAAGAAGAGCTTCACGCAGCTCATCCAGAGGTAAACAATCACAACTGCCAACGGACGCCAGTCGCTCCCGGTGGATCAGCTTCATCTTCACGAGCATCGCAGAAGCCATCATGAAGCTTCACTGACTGACAGCTGGGCTCATCACCCAGAATGTGTTTGAGCTCACTGTAAAAAGGGCGTGGTCCCGTCTTTGGTTCGTGTCCTCGGATTCTTTAAACTTTGCTTTTAGACTTTTTATCTGTTCTTTGACGCTGCAGCCTCGTTCTCTTACGGCTGCGTTCGGATATTTCTTTCTAAACCTCTTTGAACACGGAGGGTTTGGATACATAAATTCCGATCTGGCTGTTCAGACCGAGTCGCCCTGCTGCATATCGGATTTCAGTACCACATATGAAAGCGCCTCAAATCGGAATTGAAAATGTCGGATTCAGTGTTTTTAGCTGTTCACACTGACACACAGCCACATCGGTGTCGCATATAAAGAAAAAATTCAATTTGGGGCAATTCAATTCACCTTGTATGTGAACTCAGCCTTTGTCGTGAGGACCCTCACACTAGTCAACAGGGCAAGTAGAGAGAAAAACAAATATAACAAGCTTTGGCTACTTACAGAGCTGAGCTTACTGGCCCTGTTTGTGCTTTTAAGTGCAGTGAAAGTGGAAAGTGGGCATTGATCTGGATTTGAGAGTCGAGCAAATATTGCAGTGAGAGCTGGAGAAATCAGACTAGCAGCTGAGCTGAAACTGTGAAGAGAGATCTACACATTATAAACATGATAACGGATCTTATCTGCCTGTGTTTTACTCGCGGCTCCTCCGTCTCCGCTCTGCTGTTCAAGTGAGTCTCTTCGCCTGTTTCTCCGCTCTTCCAGCTCTCTGATTAGCTGTTGTTTGAATCACTTGTTGAGCAAGTCTCTGACCTTCTCACACTACAGGACTCGATCATTTTGAATCGTAAATATCAAACATGTTTCATAATATCGGATATTCGGCTTGCGATCGAGCTCCTGACCTGGGAAATAGCTTGAGACGGGCGGTAAAATTGGGCAAAAATCGTGTAGTGTAGGCCCGGCTTAAAGCTCACTCACAGAAAGTCATTACGTTAACTGGTTATCTATACGCTGCCTGATGCCTGAGACACTGTTGCGTAGTAGTTTTGAGACAATCTCTTGGCACACGCAGGGTGTCAGAGAGCAAAATCGTCCCCAAAGAAAAGTTGTTTTTAGATTTATCGCCATTTCACCATCATCAACATTCCATACAGAAACTCAGAAGGCCCGTGTAGGTTGACTGGTGGTTTCGGACGGTAAATAAAACTGTACATTTTTGTGTTGTAGCTATGGCAACCCTTGGTTCCCATCACTACTGGAAAGAAATCAGAACTATTTCACACCAAACCACTCCGAATGACTCGGTTTACATCCCATCGACTGAATTATGCAGAGAATCTGAAGAAGCTGAGGGCCGAAATGCTCCGAATCTCATCAAACAAACTTAAGGTTAATTATTTTGCACATGGAGAGCAGCTTTAGACACAAACGGATGAAACGAAAATCATGCACCGTCTGGCCGAGAGCGCGAGAGAAGGGGAAAAAAAGAAAAAGAACCTGCAAGCATACGAGCCAGAGAAAGAGAGGTAGAGGAAGGAAAAGAGAGGACTGGAATATGTTGGCGGCAGTGAAAGTACAAAGGCGAGTGAAGAGCAAAGGACCTTGAGAGAGAGGAGCGCTCTGGTCGCCAGGGCCGTAGACCACTATCTTTGCCCCTCCCCTTTGAGGGCGGGCGGCAGGGCCAGTGGGAGGGGCCTGGGGGGCTGTTTTTTTAGCGCTCTTGTCTGAGACCACAGAATCCTCTTCTTCAGGGAGATTTCAAGACACATATGAACGCAGAGGGCAAATACAGGGACCACAAAAACATAAAGGGGAAAGTGAAGAAGGCGTTAACGCAAAAGAGAGAACACTAAAGGACACACAAGGACAATAAACCCCCTGTAAAGTAAGTACTGCAGGCTTTAAAGGACTCATATCCTGGATAACTGAAAATACCCAATGCTTTTTTTCAGTAATTAAAGTTTCGAAACTATTCACTCCTGTGCACTAGCAGTGCTGGACTGGACATAAATTCAGCCCTGGACTGTATTTTCAAGCAATTAATTTCACATGAGCGTGAACACATAGCTTGGCTGAGAACTGAATTGACTACTAAATATAGCGACATTAATGTTTAGCCTTAGAGCAGGGCTCGGCAACACGCGGCTCCGGAGCCACATTCGGTTCTTTTACTGCTCTGTTGTGGTTTCACAACAGAGTTAGATTTGTAAGTAAAAATGAAATAATCATCCTTTACAGTAAAATAAAGTTCTGCTGATCGTTCAGCACTGTTTAACAGTAAATGGCTGTAATTCGCCCTTAAATCCTGATGATCAGCGCAGACTCACCATAGCAACACGGACAACAATCTGGCCTAGCTAGTAGCTAATGAAATGCAAAGAGAGAGATTTAAGACTACCATCGATTATTTGGAGATGAATGGACTTATTTACATTTATGATCACTCCAGCTGGGTTCCTGATATGTTTAATCTGCAGCGAGAAAGTGACACACAATAAAATTTAAATTTAAAAATCTAATTTTCCATCTTAAATGCTGCCACAGTTACATTCTGGTGCCTCAGGCACCATTTAAGGTGGAAGAAGCTGGTGAATGAGAAGTGACAAAAAAAAAATTTAAAGTTGAACATTGACATTTTACAAGAAACTGTTCTACTTTTGAGAAAAAGTTTCCTGCTGGAGATGCTAGAAAAGTGGCTACAGCTAAGCTAAAGCTTAAAGCAGAGCAAAGTAAGTGTGTTCTTCGTTCACATTTTTTTAGCCTGTACTAGTACATCAGCACATACTGAGACATATTTACACCCAAGATGGTCAACTGGACATGAAATGTTGCGGCTCCCAAGGTGGTTTGATTTTTGTAGAAAGGACAAAATGGCTTTTCTTAACATTTGGGTTGTCAACCTCCGCCTTAGAAGTTGGAGCAGACTGGATAAACTCGCTAAAGCCACTTTTCCACTGCATGGTACAGCTCAACTTGACTTGCTTTTCGTACCAGCTGCGTTGTTTTCTGCTGCAGATACAGCGCCCCCTTAATGTAGCTGCTTGTCATAGTGAAGCCAAATGAAACTGCCATGACAAGAAGGAGACAGCAGCAAGAGACTGCTGATAAAAAACAAGAGTTTGGCATCAAAGTTCAGACGACGAGACGATTCTGGTTGCTCAAAAAAGGTGACGCAAGACCTCGTAGCTTGCTAATGTCTAGAGGTACCTGTAGTGTTTTTTAGATCACTTTTTTGTTCTGGCTTGTCTTACTTGGAACCTCAATGAAGGTGGTGTCAAAAATAGTACCTGGTACCAGATCTGGGGGCAGGCATGGACTGGAGGTTAGAGAACCAGCCTTGTGACTGGAAGGTTGTCGGTTCGATCCCCAGAGCCGACAGTACATGACTGAAGTGTCTTTGAGGAAGACGTCTAACCCCCAACTGCTCACCAGGGGGATAGGGTTGCCCACTGCCCCCTAGTGTGTATGTGGTGTTTCCCTGCACAAATGGGTTAAATGTGGAGGTCACTTAATCTTAATCTTCCAGACTCGCATTAAGATACAATGCAGTAAAAAAGTGGCCTAGCACACCCCTTCTGCTCTTAGGCCCTGCGGTTCCTCGCCCAAATAAACTGTGCACTTTCATCTCTTTGCTTCTTGTTTTGTTTTTCAATCAAGAAAGTTTCCTCCATCCCTCTCTAGCAGTTCAAATTTCCCAGTTATTTGTTCTGGGGGCATCATTTGCATGACTGCACAAGCTTAGAATACAGTGGGCCGCTTATGTGTATACAGTCACTCCAATATTTGTCTGGCACACACCGCTTATGCCCGGGCAGCCTCCACTTATTTTATATAGGACTTCATTAGAAACAACTAAACATTTCTCTATCAAGGCAACAATATCTCTATCAAGACAAACAAAGTAAATGTTACCTCAAAGGTACAACAGTGGTTTTAAGGTGTGATTGCGAACCTTAAGTTTTTCCAGGTGAAAAATTTGTACTTGTACCTTTTCATAACCTAATCTTTTAAAACAGAACAATAAAATAAAAAGCCTGGAGGCGAGACAGGGTGCATGGAGTCAGCTTAGAAAATATGACTTCAGTGGATTACGGTTCAGTTATGTTACCTGACTAAAGGTACCGAGATGGACCCTTTGGAAGCCACCCAAGTGACAGTATCATAACTTTGTTTCTGAGAGTGCACTGGGAATTGTCTTGGTCCTCCTGATGGCCAGTTCATCCCTGCTCCCTAGTATGTACTGTCCTCTAAATTGCAAAATCAGCCTGTTTTAGATTCATCAGGGCTGTGATGAACATTTACATATGACTAGTTTTGCATCAAAGGGATACAGAGTGTTGTGTGGTCTGAGACGCTTCCATTACACTATAATAGCACTTACAGTTGTCTAGGGCAGACTTAGCAGGACCTAGAAAAGGAAAAGGTCCCGAGTTGATTTTATACACCTGCAATGCAGATACTTAATGTATGTTTTCTGAATATGTAGTCCCAATCCTGTTGTCTGGGTCATGTAAAATCCAAACTGCATATGGTACATAAAACCACACAAATGTTAATTAAATTCATTAGGATATGAGCTCTTCAAAGCACAGTTAGATATTTCAGAAAAAGGGAATAAATGTGATAGCAGCAGAACAAATTTTACAGGTTGCTTTAGAGCAATATGCACCAGCCTAATTTATTATTATAATTTTACAGCAAGGCATGCAAAATGAGCAACATAACAACTTGTATTGCTGTATGGGAATAACTTAAACCCACTCACAATGCCCCTTAGCTCCTCTCCTGCTGGAGAGGCTTCAATTTTAGCCTAATCTATGTGGTTAAATGAGAAATTCAGCTTTGCCAAATACTGTCCACAGCAGTTTCCTAACAGAGAAAAACAGGAACATAATAAAACTAGAGGTGAGATTCACTTTAAGAGCTAGTTAAATACCTCAATTCTGCCATGCTTTTTGGGAACAAGGTCATGACTTTTACAAGCTATTTCATTAGTCTGGTTGTAAAAGAGTAATTGAGTAATTTAATATTTTTTCGCTCAAACTGTCTGCAGAAAAAAAGACTTGAAAACATTGGAGCCTCATGAATGCCGGAACCTGCACGATTCGCTGAAATAACAAAACAGATTAGTATGAAAGGTTTTGACGGAGATTTAATGCCACCAGTCGCCATGAATAGTTAACAAATAAAGTGTGAAGCAAAGTTGTCCGTCTGAATCTCTAAACTGTAAAGCTCATTGACTCGACTCTGGTTGTTATGAAAGTGCAACACACTGTGCAAAAATAATTTATTTAATTTCCAGTCTGAGATTAGATATGACAGGAAAATAAGTGGGGAAAAAAAGGAGTTTCCTAAACTGCTAATCAAAACATGATCAAAGGCTACAGAGAAACTGGGGCTCCTAAAAACCACCTGGAAGACCTGGTAGACACCAACAATGAAAAAACCCACAGGTGGACTGGCCGCCCCAGAGTCCAGACCTCAGAATAATTGTGTGGGTCATGGGAAGCATAAAACGTGAGACGGAATCTTGGAGATGTGAAAAATTATCCTGGCATATTTCTTTTAAAATAAGTCACCTGAAAAGAATCTAAGCTGTAATGAAGGTGTGTACGCGCTGTAAGTAACATGCTAAACGTATGTTTTCTGCTTTTTTTCTTGATGCTGAAAAATGAATAATGTGTACTCAATGGCTGTTTTGTCTGGAAATTAAATAAAGAATGAAATATGATGTAACTTTGCACACTACTGTATAAATTAAGCATAATTTAAATTAAAACTGTATAATTAAATATGAGTAACTGTGGACATCATGCATTGTCAAATGTATTTTGTTCAGTTTCGGTAATTTCATATTTTATATATATATAGCTACTGTCAACAAAATTGTGTAACTCCAAGATGGTAATTTTACAGAGAAGCAAAAAACATATTTTACTTTTAATGGAAGTCAATGGAACGAGACTTTTCTCCAAGTCATTTTGGGCCGTTTCTTTTGGTCCAGTCTTTGTGAAATTTACAGACAGTGCATTTTCACATCATTAAAACGACAAACATGGAGATAGGAGGTCTCTTTTCTGACAGCTGTGACATACGCATGTAAAATTACTGTAAAAAATACACTTGACAATGTGTAATAACCACACTTACATATGAATATAATAATTCTATGTATTTGCTGATAAGTTATACTTGGACCTGTAAGAACAGCCAAAAACAGTAGCAGATACAGTTCCAGCTTTATCCTTAGTCAGATATGTCCAATCTGAAAAAGCGGTGCTCCTTCAGGAGCCTAGCTTTCTTTACACAACCTATTCCGGGTAAAGTCTTACTGTGGAAAAGATTGGACACTAAATGACATGAATCTGCGCTGTAATGTTTATTAGTCATTTGGATACATCCTAAGTGCTGCTCCGGAATCAGCCCGTTTCTGTGATGTGTCAGGGTTTAGGAATTTACTTGCTGCATACATTTATTAACACCTCATGAAATAACAAAATCTGTCCCTCAGTCATTGAAACAGGCGTTAGATTAATTCAGAAAATGATCAATGTCTCTGAGTGTCCAGATTTAGACACTGACTGACCTCTGGACTCGGAAGGGGCGGTGGCGGAATGGGATGCTGTCGATGTGTCTCCGAGGGACGTGTCTGAAATCTTCTGCCCTGCACACATTGCCTTTAAGGTCTGGAAGACAGCCAGTGGTGCAACGTTCATCTTCAAAAGGTCCACGATGATCCTACAAGAGCAAGAAGAGATTATTAGCTCCACAGCTCTAAAGCTGGATTAGTTTTACAGACAAAATCAGTGATTTTAATCCAGTATGAATCTTCAGTGTGTGTAGTTTTACGGTCTGACTGTAATAATTGTGGAGTGATTTTAATCCAGCATGAATCTGCAGTGTGTGTAGTTTTACAGTCTGACTGTAATAATTGTGGAGTGATTTTAATCCAGCATGAATCTGCAGTGTGTGTAGTTTTACAGTCTGACTGTAATAATTGTGGAGTGATTTTAATCCAGTATGAATCTGCAGTGTGTGTAGTTTTACAGTCTGACTGTAATAATTGTGGAGTGATTTTAATCCAGTATGAATCTGCAGTGTGTGTAGTTTTACAGTCTGACTGTAATAATTGTGGAGTGATTTTAATCCAGCATGAATCTGCAGTGTGTGTAGTTTTACAGTCTGACTGTAATAATTGTGGAGTGATTTTAATCCAGTATGAATCTGCAGTGTGTGTAGTTTTACAGTCTGACTGTAATAATTGTGGAGTGATTTTAATCCAGTATGAATCTGCAGTGTGTGTAGTTTTACAGTCTGACTGTAATAATTGTGGAGTGATTTTAATCCAGTATGAATCTGCAGTGTGTGTAGTTTTACAGTCTGACGGTAATAATTGTGGAGTGATTTTAATCCAGTATGAATCTGCAGTGTGTGTAGTTTTACAGTCTGACTGTAATAATTGTGGAGTGATTTTAATCCAGTATGAATCTGCAGTGTGTGTAGTTTTACAGTCTGACTGTAATAATAGTGGAGTGATTTTATTCCAGTATGAATCTGCAGTGTGTGTAGTTTTACAGTCTGACTGTAATAATTGTGGAGTGATTTTAATCCAGTATGAATCTGCAGTGTGTGTAGTTTTACAGTCTGACTGTAATAATTGTGGAGTGATTTTAATCCAGTATGAATCTGCAGTGTGTGTAGTTTTACAGTCTGACTGTAATAATTGTGGAGTGATTTTAATCCAGTATGAATCTGCAGTGTGTGTAGTTTTACAGTCTGACTGTAATAATTGTGGAGCGATTTTAATCCAGTATGAATCTGCAGTGTGTACTTTTACAGTCTCACTATAATAATTGTGGAGCGATTTTAATCCAGTATGAATCTGCAGTGTGTGTAGTTTTACAGTCTGACGGTAATAATTGTGGAGCGATTTTAATCCAGTATGAATCTGCAGTGTGTAGTTTTACCGTCTCACTGTAATAATTGTGGAGCGATTTTAATCCAGTATGAATCTGCAGTGTGTGTAGTTTTACAGTCTGACTGTAATAATTGTGGAGCGATTTTAATCCAGTATGAATCTGCAGTGTGTAGTTTTACAGTCTGACGTTAATAATTGTGGAGCGATTTTAATCCAGTATGAATCTGCAGTGTGTGTAGTTTTACAGTCTGACTGTAATAATTGTGGAGAGATTTTAATCCAGTATGAATCTGCAGTGTGTGTAGTTTTACAGTCTGACTGTAATAATTGTGGAGTGATTTTAATCCAGTATGAATCTGCAGTGTGTGTAGTTTTACAGTCTGACTGTAATAATTGTGGAGAGATTTTAATCCAGTATGAGTCTGCGGTGTGTGTAGTTTTACAGTCTCACTGTAATAATTGTGGAGCAATTTTAATCCAGTATGAATCTGCAGTGTGTGTAGTTTTACAGTCTCACTGTAATAATTGTGGAGCGATTTTAATCCAGTATGAATCTGCAGTGTGTGTAGTTTTACAGTCTGACTGTAATAATTGTGGAGTGATTTTAATCCAGTATGAATCTGCAGTGTGTATTTTTACAGTCTCACGGTAATAATTGTGGAGTGATTTTAATCCAGTATGAATCTGCAGTGTGTGTAGTTTTACAGTCTGATGGTAATAATTGTGGAGCGATTTTAATCCAGTATGAATCTGCAGTGTGTGTAGTTTTACAGTCTGACGGTAATAATTGTGGAGCGATTGTAATCCAGTATGAATCTGCAGTGTGTGTAGTTTTACAGTCTGACGGTAATAATTGTGGAGTGATTTTAATCCAGTATGAATCTGCAGTGTGTGTAGTTTTACAGTCTCACTGTAATAATTGTGGAACGATTTTAATCCAGTATGAGTCTGCAGTGTGTGTAGTTTTACAGTCTGATGGTAATAATTGTGGAGTGATTTTAATCCAGTATGAGTCTGCAGCGTGTGTAGTTTTACAGTCTCACTGTAATAATTGTGGAGTGATTTTAATCCAGTATGAATCTGCAGTGTGTAGTTTTACAGTCTGACTGTAATAATTGTGGAGTGAGTTTAATCCAGTATGAATCTGCAGTGTGTGTAGTTTTACAGTCTGACTGTAATAATTGTGGAGAGATTTTAATCCAGTATGAATCTGCAGTGTGTGTAGTTTTACAGTCTGACTGTAATAATTGTGGAGTGAGTTTAATCCAGTATGAATCTGCAGTGTGTGTAGTTTTACAGTCTGACGGTAATAATTGTGGAGTGATTTTAATCCAGTATGAATCTGCAGTGTGTACTTTTACAGTCTGACGGTAATAATTGTGGAGTGATTTTAATCCAGTATGAATCTGCAGTGTGTGTACTTTTACAGTCTGACGGTAATAATTGTGGAGTGATTTTAATCCAGTATGAATCTGCAGTGTGTGTAGTTTTACAGTCTCACTATAATAATTGTGGAGTGATTTTAATCCAGTATGAATCTGCAGTGTGTAGTTTTACAGTCTGACTGTAATAATTGTGGAGAGATTTTAATCCAGTATGAATCTGCAGTGTGTGTAGTTTTACAGTCTGACTGTAATAATTGTGGAGTGAGTTTAATCCAGTATGAATCTGCAGTGTGTGTAGTTTTACAGTCTGACGGTAATAATTGTGGAGTGATTTTAATCCAGTATGAATCTGCAGTGTGTGTAGTTTTACAGTCCGACTGTAATAATTGTGGAACGATTTTAATCCAGTATGAATCTGCAGTGTGTGTACTTTTACAGTCTGACGGTAATAATTGTGGAGTGATTTTAATCCAGTATGAATCTGCAGTGTGTAGTTTTACAGTCTCACTATAATAATTGTGGAGTGATTTTAATCCAGTATGAATCTACAGTGTGTAGTTTTACTGTTTGACAGTAATAACTGTGGAGAGATTATGCGATCTCTCGCACACACAGCCTACATTTACATGTCTACTCACTTGAAGACCTCTTGATCTATGACGATCCCTGCAGCCTGAGTGAGCTCAAACAGCTCCATCTCCTCCGCATTCAGCACCTTCTTCTTCTTTATGCTGTATTTTTGCACATTGCCGCTAACAGTAACACCCAGAGACGGAGAGTCTGGAGCGACAGGCATCGTGCTGGCTTGCGTCGTGTGGGACGTCATCAGGTTTCAGCAAAGACCCTGCAAAGTATTCGATAAATTAGGTGAAGTTCAGCTACTGATGCTCAGGCCTGGGTCTGATACTTTTTTGTCTGGAATTTGGAATAAGTATAAAAAGAGCATTTTAAAGTGGCAGAGTCTCTCAGAAACAAAGATGAGCAGAGGTTCACCAATCTGCCAAAAACTGTCTCCAAAAATTGTGGAACAATTTCAGAAAAATGTTCCTCAATGTAAGATTGCAAAGACTTTGGATATCCCACCATCTACAGTCCATCTATCATCAAAAGATTCAAAGAATCTGGAGAAATCCCTGTAAGCAAGGGACAAGACGGTCAGTATTGGATGCTCGTGATCTTTGGGGCCCTCAGGTGGCACTGCATTAAAAACAGGTATGATTCTGTACAGGAAATGACTGCATGGGCTCAAGAACACTTCCAGAAACCTGTCAACACAGTTTGCAGTGCAATCCACAAATGCAAGTTAGAGCTGTATCATGCAAAGAAGAAGCCGTATATCAACACAATCCAGAAACGCTGCCGTCTTCTCTGGGCCAAAGATCAGTTAAAATGGACTGAGGAAAAATGGGAAAGTGTTCTGTGGTCAGATGAATCAAAATTTTAAATTCTTTCTGGAAACCACGGACTGCGGACTCAAGAGGAGATGGACCAACCAACTTGTTATCAGCGCACAGTTCAAAAGCCTGCATCTCTGATGATCTGGCTGTATCAATGCTGAACAGTATACAGAGGTTTTAGAACAACATATGCTGCCATCCAGACAGCATCTCTTTTAGGGAAGGCTGTCATATTTCAGCAAGACAACACTAAACCACACACTGCATCCATCACAACAACATGGCTTCACAGAAGAAGAGTCCAGGTGCTGAACTGGCCTGTCTGCAGTCCAGACCTTTCACCAACAGAAAACATTTGGTGCATCATGAAATGAAAAATCCATCAAAGAAGACCCAGGAACTATCGAGCAGCTAGAATCCTACGTCAGACAACAATGGGACAACATTCCTCTCCCAAAACTCCAGCAAGCGGTCTCCTCACTTCCTAGGCTGTTGTTAAAAGGAGAGGGGACGCTACACAGTGGCACACACAGCCCTGTCCCAACATTCTGGAGATGCGTTGCTGCCATCAAGTTCTAAATGAGATTAAATGTTTTTCATGAAATGGTAAAATGTCTCACAACACAATATGAGTTCTATGTTCTACTGTGAATTATATATGAGTCTAAAATAAAAAATAAAATACAGAAAGAAATTCTGAAAAGATACAAATATTTACATTTTACACAGCATCCCAACCTTTTTTGGATGTGGGCTTGTAATAAAACTCTACGTCTAACCCGGCCACCCCATTCTAAAAGATCTAGCCAAACTGCTGGCAGGGAAAACATCAAAATGTGCCGAGCAGCAGGCCTTTAGAACCACTGCCATAGAACACACAAAACAGAACTGACTTGGATACTTCAATAATAATTTAATGCCATGGAAGCCAGTCCTGAAACTTAAAAAATAATCTAGCACTTAATTATTATATTTCTGTTAATAAGTGAATTGCTATGGCATTACTTTGCAATATGATCTCAATACTTTGAGACACTACGTCATAATTTTGAGACACTCAGTATTTTGAGGTACTATCTCATTATTCTAAGATGCTTTCTCAGTATTTTTGGAGACTTCATGCTCATGGGATGAAAATATGAATAAACATAAAATCTATTTGAATTTAGTTATCAAGAAAGGCTGTTAAAATAAAAAAAATGAAAATAACGACGTATCGTCTCAATGAGATAATATCTCAGAATTAAGACGCTTTATGTTTGTTCATATCACAATTATAACTAAAGGTTGTGTATGAAACCACTTCATGGCAGACGTGTGTTGTTCAGGTTAATGGAGAACGTGTTGTAATTACATGGTTCTACATAGAACCAGTTCTTCTAGGGTTACAAGCTTGACGTGGTCACGAAGAACGTTTTTTGGTGCCATATCTAGAACCACATACAGTAGCTACGCTCTCTATTAATCTAAAGAACCATGTTAGCTCCTATTCAGCACTCTAAATAGAACCAGTCCCTTCACTACAGAACCCCTGAAGAACGTGTAAGAAGTTGAGAGAACGCTAAAGCTCAATGTTTACAACACGAAGCTTAGCTTAGCTTAGCGCGCTTCTAAAGGCGCGAAACTTCGCTTAGGGAAAACTAAAACGACATATGTTGCTCACTTTTAATTTATTTTCTTCTATTATAACGTAAAATACCAAAAAATAAATACAAATAAAATTTAATTTCGGCAAAAAAAACACTTACAGCGAACAGGAGCGAGTGAAGTGAACTGGACTCTCCTTCTGCAGCTAAAGCGGAGGAAACCGCTCTACTGCCAACTAGTGGAGCGACGCCAAAGCGCAACAACAAACTTGAGCTCGGCGAACTTGGAGGGTGGAGGTTCCAAAGACTTAATTATCTGGTTCCCACGCCTTATTTTTATTTCTACAGGATGTCCCCAGCGGGGCTCCGCACCGCCGTTGTATTTTCAAGAGCTTTCGTTTTAAACTCCAGTTCATGACGTTTATGACGTCAGTGAACGTGAACAGCCAATGAGCCGCTCCGCTCGCCAACCAATCAGCTCTCAGTAGCAGTAACGATAGCGCCCTGCTGCCCCAAACACGTGGGGTGTAGGAAAAAAAGGAAACATAGAGGCTTTATTCGCTTTTTTTAGTGAAATACATCCTTCTACTTTCTAAAGGTAAAGAAACGATCGGGACGAGCGACTAAAAACTATTTAAGCTTTTCATTTACTCCCATTCATTGAGGACTCACTCATGGGCGTGCTGTAGCGTTTTGCAGTCATGTGTTTTGATACAATGGGGGAAATAGGAAGAGGCCGGGATTCTTCATAAACCAGCTCTGGCTCGATGTAGCTTGGTAGCTGCTCTGTGGGGGTCCTGACCACTGTAGAACAGGGTAACAATGCGTGCATCGAAACAGATGGACTACGGTGTGTAACTGTAGAACTACAGGGTGAAACTATACAGTATGTGGAGCTGATAAAATGGACAACGAGTGTAGAAACAAGGAGGCGGTTTTAATGTTGTGAAACATTAAACCCACCTATTTGCACACTAAAAATTCTAATTTACTATTCTTTTTTTTTCAAATTAAAGTATCTAAACATTTAGACTCTTTCCTTCTTCTAGAGCTGGGGGTTGATCCCAGAATCAATTCCTCGGTTCCAGGTATTCGGATGTGCGCTAGTTTGTGAGGCTTGGTGTAATGTCTATGCGGGGCGGTGTGAGAGATGTCCTTTGTGGCAGTTTCATTTCAACTTTCACAAAAGGCTACAATATGCAAATGAGCCCGTTAATAAATCACATAAATCTGTAGGTGGTTTGTTGACTCGAGGAACTTATACGATGCAACAACAGCTAATAAAGTTGCTCAAAATAACACAAACCAGTCTTTGACCATGTTTTAATATATTGTAAGCATATCGAAATCGCAATATGGATCAATATAATCCCAATATGGTGATCTGTCCATGTCTGGCAGCCCTACTTCTAGGAGAAGTCCAAATATCAGAAAGGTATCAGATGTGTAGATAGAAAAAGGTAGAGCCAAACAGTAAAATCAGGGTGTTTTCTCTATACTAGAAATGTTTTTCACAGTTCTGTTAGCATCAGCTAACACGCGAGACTTTGCCCTCACTCGTCCCCCCACAATCGTCCTCGGAACTGCGCTTCCTGGACGGTACAGGGTCGTCCTGAGGAACCTCCAGGTCCTGGGAGGTGGTCAGGGCCGTGTCAGGTAAAGCTGTGTCCGACCTGCCCAGGCCGGGTAGCGTTTCGGCTTGTACGGCCCCGAACTCCACCAGCTGCCCCCTCAGTTCATCCTGCTCCGGCTGGAGCTGCACGTCTATGATCTCTAGCCCAGTCAGAGCACCCCCTATCTCCCCCTCCACCGGGGCTTGAGACTGCTCCGGGGTGGCACTGAGCTCCATCTCCCCCGTGTGGCCGTTGATGGTACCGTTCTGAGAAAGAAGCTCCTGCCTCAGTGAAGCCAGCTGAGCCTGCAGCAGCTCTTTATGCTGGGCGTGTAGACTCTCCATCTGCAATACAAGAACCACAGAATCAATCAATCATTTAATTAGTCAAGGGTGCACCGACCACACCTGACTGAGATTTCTTCACAGCCAGTGGTCAAATCAAAGTTTTCTAAAAGCAAACACTTTTTATCCAAAGCTTTTTTTGTGGACATGCTCACACACTACTTGCAGGAGAATTCCACCAATTTTTCAGGATTTTTGGATAATGAAATCTTTAAGATGTAAACATTCAGAGTGGTTTGGTGTAAAATGCTCCATTCAGAATTGTTCACAGTGGTGGTGACGGGAACCAGATGTCCACCTTTGAAAGTCCCCTCACAGAAAGTTATTGCACAAAATTGGTTATTAATGTGCTGCCTGTTTCCAGATTAGATTTTGGCCTAACATGTATATTATTCAAATCTATTCAGGGTAAAGAGATGCGTGCAGGGTGGTATAAGAAAAAACAGGCTCACGAACATGTTCTGTGCTGCATTAACCTGAGGTATACTAGGCTAAACTAACATGGAGTGCTTTCCACTGCAGTACAGACTCAGCTTTCAGCTACACACCAATGCTTAAAAACACTCGTTTAGAGGATAAAGACTGAGTGGCACTGAAGTGACGATGAAAAATAGATTTGTTCTGTGGTGTTTTGAACTGGACCCTGCTTGGCCATACTAATGCTAATGTAATAGCCGATCCCATGGGTCCACACCGGTGCAGAACAGCACAGTTTGGCCCGCAGAACCATTTGGCTCAACAGTGGGAAAGAGGCCTTTAAATTCGTGATTTGCGCTAAAAGAACCGGCAGAGAACAGCAAAGAACTCACCAGTTTGGCCACTCTCTGCTGGCTCTGGTCTGGACACTGGTACACCTGTAGCTCCTCAAACATCTTCACGTTGGACTGAACCAGACTCGCAACCTTAACGAGACAAGACGGTGTGAGCTTATCTACTTAAACACATACGTTTAAAAAAACTCAAATCTAGCCCACGGATGCTGTCAGAATTAAAATGTCCATTTCAGTGTCAACGTATTCCAGAGAAATGAATCTATGGAACATTCACTGTTTTATTTTAAAAAGAAAAAAACACTACACATTTGTTAGTTTCATAGATTTATTTTATATTAGATTATATTACAGGTCTCAGACAACATTTGTGTGTTGTTAGTACAAATGAAGCTATTTCGATACTCTAGTTAGATTCCACACTAAATTAGCTTTTCAGTGACGTGACATGGTTGAGAAGTGTGGGCAGAGCTGATCATCGACAATGATCCAATCATAATCCGATTTCTGCAGTTATCCGATTATTTAAATGGTCATGAAACAGCACACTCTGATTTCTTAGATTGGAGTAAGGTCTAGAAATCCGATTAAGAATTCTGACAAAGAGGCTGGATTTTAGCTCAGTAATCCGATTCCTCAGTGCTGTGAACTCTTACTCTGATTTCTTTCGGATTTCCCAGTCTGTGCGTGTGTGAAACAGACCCTGGTACTGAAAGTAAGCGAAAGGCTGTAAAATACTGTTGGAGCGACGCTGAAACCGCTTACATGCTTGACCAAATGAAGGATTTAAATATTCTACATCTTCTAGATGATGTATGTTCATATTTTCAGTTAAATTGGCACAAAAAAAGGAATAGCATGAAGTTTGAGTTTTACATTATGCTTGCATTGCTTCTGTGAGTTTATTGGCTGGTTGCAAATCAGAAATCTGATCACTGTCTGACTCATGTAGACCCGGAGTTTCCCCATTATCTGATTACTCAAGTGCATGTAAACTAGTGATCAGATTACTGAGAAAATCTGATTTTCTTCAGTGATCAGATTATTAAGTGAATGTAAACGCACACGCTGTTTCTGGCCGTAGTGTCTTGCAACAAGAATGGACCATGAAACAAACGTGACCCACTAGAATGCACGTGTACATGCACTCACCTGTTCTTTGAGCTGTTTAATTTCAGCCTTTAAAGTCTTCTCCATGCTCTCTTTCTCCTGCTGCAGATTGTCCATCTGTTGGTTGAGCTCCAGCAGGCGTTTCTGAAGCTCCAAACTGTCTGCACTCTAAAAAAAAAAAAACATTACAATTAATAATAATAATAATAATAACAATAATAATAATAAAGCCGGAATACATGTGTGTGTGAATGAGAGGGAGGCAGGTGGAAGGGAGAAGATGCAAGGAGTAGAGGTCGTAAAGATGGATGACTTCAAAAATCTTGGGTCAACCATCCAGAGCAATGGACAGTGTAGAAAAGAGGTGAAGAAGAGGGTGCAGGCAGGATGGAGTGGGTGGAGATGGGTGTCAGGGCTGATGTGTGACAGAAGGATAGCAGCAAGAGTGAAAGGGAAGGTTTACAAGACAGCAGTGCTTCCTGCTATGATGTATGGTTTGGAGACTGTGGCTCTGTCTAAAACACAGGAGGCTGAGCTGGAGGGGGCGGAGATTGTCACTTTTGAAATTTATACTGGTAACAATCGGGCGGTCCTTTTCCTCTTTGCCATAGATTATTTCAAAGAATAATTTGAAATTGAACTTGTCAGGCCACAGAACACGTTTCCACTCTGCAGAAGTCCAGAAGTCCAGTCACATTCCAGATGAGCTTTAGCCCAGAGAAGGTGGCGGCATTTCTGAATATTGTCTGCTTTGCATAGCACACTCTTAGCTTGCATTTGTGGATGCGCTGTGTTCACTGACGAGGGTTTTCTGAAGTTTTCCCAAGCCCATAAGCATGCCACTTGCTCTTTACCCACAGACATTTCTCTGGATTCCCTGAGTCTTTCAATAAATGTTATGCTCCATAGAGGAACAAACACTTGAATCCTTGCAAATGTTTATTGAGAAACATTAGTCCTGAACTGCTGATGCATACACAAAGGACTCACAAAGGACTCACAAAGGACTAGGCTTTTTTTTTGGATGCTCCCAAGCATGACTGCATCACCTGTTTTAAAAAAAAGATTATTTTTTTTACATTAATGTTCCTAAAATAACTTTTTTTGGAATGTCATGCAGGTACCAGTTTCAGAATGAACGTATATTTACAAAAAATAAAGAAGTTTGAAAAGGTAAAACCTTATGTATCTTGTCCTTATATGGTTTGCATTTTTATAAATGTTAAAATAAATTTACAAATCATTGCATTTTGTTTTTATATGCATTTTACCTGCTGCCCCAATGTTTTTGGAATTAGGGTGGTCACATTTAAAAAGTTTTACATCTACAGTAAAAAGCATTTACAAATCTTCCATCTTTGAAAAAAACAATAATAATTAGCTATAATTATATAAAATTACATCTGGAGTTTTTAAATTGTTATTGCATTTTTTGTTTAATGTTTTGTAACAATAATTATGGCCATATGATTTTTACTCTCTCACACCCTTGTGGTGGAAAAGTGCATTGCAGGTGCTTTGCAGAACACAGTGTTGGTGAAGGCTACACAGCATTTTAAAAAAATACAAACCTAAATCCCTTAATTGATGAGGATTATTATTATTATTATTACTGAAAAATGAAAAAGTTCTATGAAAAAGTTGAGAACCTCCTTAGGAGTCAGCAGTGATGATGCTGTGTAACTTGTACCTGTTCAGTAAGGATTCCTGTCGCCTCATCATAGATCAGGCTGCCCGTGTGCCCATCAGGGTCCATCAGAACCAGGGTCTGGGTTTGCCCTGATGCATGCTGAGAGGAGCCCACTTCCTCCTCAGCGCCGAGTGGAATGCCATTACTTTCACTGTCTTCCTTCAAAACACAGAGGAATGAGGCCGCAAAATCATGAATACAGTATAAAATACTAGCTAAATATTTTGTTTACTGTAGTTCCTATTACCAGGGGTTTCTCCAACTGTCAGGTAAAGGTTCTATTTAATGGTAAGTCACAATTTCAAATCATGAATAATGAATTGATTGAGCCAGAAAAGCAACAACTCCAGCCTAGAAAGCATCAAACGAGTGGACGTCACCACAATGACATTGCTATCGTGATCAATTACAACAATATGCTTTTCTGAGTAGATCACAGATATTATCAATTATTTTAGAACTCCGAGTTCTTCTAAGCAGCCTAGCTGACGAGACATCAGTGCATTATTTCTTTATCTTGTTTTAGTTTGCCATCTACCAGCCTTGAACAGATCTATCCATGTCTAAAGCTCTGGCCCAAAAAGCATTAAGCAGACCTGCCTTAGGCTCGATGGTGAGTAGAGCGGCTGCCTCATTGTCCGTGGTGGTCAGGACCGGCTGGGCCATGATGGATCCGACAGCAGCAGTGGGGTCCCCACCCGCATCCAGACTGACAGCCAGCCCGCTGTATGCTTTAGCATGGGCCTCTGCAGTGCCACTGTAATACTGCCTGCAGTTCACATCCTGAACACACATACAAAACCAAGTGATGCACACACCAATCAGGCAGAACTTCATGACCACCTCCTTGTTTCTACACTCATTGTCCATTTTATCAGCTCCACTTACTATACAGGTGCACTTTGTAGTTCTACAATTAGTCTAGAACCCTTAGATTCAGTGAAGGGGAAATCTTAATGCTTCAGCAGACCAAGACTTTGCTGGAACTCAAACAGTTGTAAAGTTATTTTAGTTTGAGCACAGGATCCTGAACACATCACATTTCTCTTTAAAGGGTTAAACTAACTTATTCAGCCAAACAGATCAGCGCTGTGCCCCCCTGGGTCTCAACTGCCCACCACAACTCTTCAGACACTCGCAAAACGATTAAGGCTGCCAAGGAACCTGCCACCTTTCTGGCTCTGCGACCCCTTTCAGTCTGAAACTATTAAACTCCAGGCACAATTTGACTTTATGCCATTCACTCAGAGCTGGTCGAGTGCACTTGACCTAGTGCATCCAAGTATGTAGACGGGGAAACAGCCTAAAACAGCCTCTGAACTGCTCTGGGTCCTCTTTCCTGAAGCGTTAAATATTATGAGAAGGGTTCAAGGTGACGTTCCCTCTTTGAGGGATCTCTGCACTCGGATGTTTTCAGGAAACGTCAAAGAGATTAAAAATAAATAAATAAATAAATAACTGCTCTCACCTGCGTGACCTGAATTTGAAAGGTGGTGTGTGGGTTTCGGAAGTGCGTCTTGTAGTGCTTGATGGCCTCGTCCCTCCTGTTGAAGCCGTTCCTGCAGCGATAGCAGTGCCAGTGAGCTCCTTTAAACCTCTTCTCTCCTTTAATGGTGCCCACGATCTCACAGTGGTTACAGCAGCGCAACACTTTCAAGCCTGCGAGTCCAAGGTGAAGAGTAACTAAGAGGAAAATTAAGCTCTACAGCACGAGCAAAAAAGAATTTTGATGTAGAAGCTCATGCGAAAAGATCAATGGCATGAATAGCTTACCACTTCAATACATACAATATATCGCCAAAAGTATTCAGTCATCTGCCTCCACACGCGTATGAACTTGAGTGACATCCCATTCTTAATCCACAGGGTTTAGTATTATGTCGGCCCACTCTCTGCAGCTATAACAGCGTCAACTCTTCTGGGAAGGCTTTCCACAAGGGTTAGGAGTGTTTATGGGAATTTTTGACCGTTCTTCCAGAAGCTCATTTGTGAGGTCAGACACTGATGTTGGACGAGAAGGCCTGGCTCACAGTCTCCACTCTAATTCATCCCAAAGGTGTTCTGTCGGGTTGAGGTCAGGACTCTGTGCAGGCTAATCAAGTTCTTCCACACCAAACTGGCTCATCCATGTCTTTATGGACCTGCTTTGTGCACAATCACGTTGGAACAGGAAGGGGCCGTCCCCAAACTGTTCCCACAAAGTTGTGAGCATGAAATTGTCTAAAATCTCTTGGTGCTGAAGCATTAAGAGTTCCTTTCACTTGAACTAAGGGGCGGAGCCCAACTCCTGAAAAACAACCCACACCATGATCCCCCCTCCACCAAACTTTACATTTGGCACAATGCAGTCAGAGAAGTACCGTCTCCTGGCAACCGCCAAACCCAGACTCATCCATCGGATTGCCAGACAGAGAAGCGTGATTGGTCACTCCAGACAACACGTCTCCACTGCTCTAGAGTCCACCATTTCATTCTGACTGCATTGTGCCAAGTGTAAAGTTTGGTAGAGGGGGGATTATGGTGTGGGATTGTTTCTCAGGAGTTGGGCTTGACCCCTTAGTTCCAGTGCAAGGAACTCATAATGTTTCAGCACCAAGAGATTTTGGGCAATTTCATTCTCCCAATTTTTGGAAGAACAGTCAAAAATTCCCATAAACACACTCCTAACCCTTGTAGGAAGCATCCCAGAAGAGTTGCAGTGGTTATCGCTGCAAAGGGTGGGCCCAACATCATATTAAACCCTATGGAGTAAGAATGGGAAGTGACTCAAGTTCATATGTGTGTGAAGGCAGATGAGCGAATACTTTTGGCAATATAGTACATCTTAAGATATGCTCAACTAAGCATAATGTTGCACAGTGCAACATAATTAATTATGATAATGATAAAATGTATATTTAAGCAATAGAACACTCGAGGTCTCATCGGACCAAATCGGCTGTCATCAAATGTGATCTTAAAAGTATCCCTTTTCTGTCAGTGTGTAACGTAAGATGCAATGTTCAAATGGCTTGAGCATCTTCTTCAGCTGTCAAAGCTGTCCTTAGTAACATCGTCTCAGTGGAGTGATGGTGTTTGTGAAAAAAAAATGTGATGTTAGGTTAGAACGCTTCTCAACCAATCAGCTTGCGTGGCCAGAACTAACTGTTGTATAAATGGACATATTGCCCAGCCCTAAGCACAACCCAGCCGTCAGGTAAGTAGCGCCTATGCTACTCTTAAAAAAGATGGTTCTTCAAGCGCTCTGGCGTAAAGAAAATAGTTCTATGAAAAACCATGAACACAAACCATGATGCTGCATGAATAAAAGGTTCTTCGTATCATGAAAAGGTTCTTGAGACTGTTAGAAAATTTGCATTAGATGGTTATTAAAAATATAAACCCTTTTGGAAAAGCATTCTATGTAGCGCCCAAAAGGGTTCTTTTACTGTTACAAGCTTGACATCATAACAATATAAGAACCCTTTTGTTGACATGTAGAACCATCTACAGCACATTACCCACAAAGAAGAAAAGGACCGTCCATAATGTTACCAGCGTAAAGTTCAGAATCCATCCCAATCTTTCCAAGATTAATATTCATAATGAAATTAAATATTTTGTCCCTGGTACATTTGAACCAAAGTCACTTGTAGGCCTGGGCACTCCCAGATTGAACATCGGCCAACCCAATCAAATGGCCTTGAAAACAGAACAAAGACAAAACGTATATTGTTTTATATAATCAATTTCATTGTTTTTTGTAAATATACAATCATTCTGAAATTGACAACTGCAACATGTTCCAAAAAAGTTGGTGCAAGTTAAGACACCTTAAACAGGTGACTGCATTATATTTAGATATAAAGAAGCATCCAGTAAGGATGGAACAGAGAACCTCTGTGCATAAAGGAAAAGACCGAAAACCGCAACTGAATGATGTGACTTTCAGCCTCTCAGACAGCACTGCATCAAAAACCGGCATGTTTATGGGATGGAGATCACTGCATTGGCTTGGGAAAACTTTCATAAGCCATTGTCAAAAAAACAACATCAGTCATTGAATCCAGAAATGCAAGTTAAGACTGTAAGACTGTACTTCTGCACATGTTGCCAACTTCTCTGAGATCGAACATGTATCATCATGCATGTCATGGTGTATATGGGGGATGTGTATGAAGGCACCATTAACACTGAACACATATTGGAGCAACATGTGCTGCCTTCTAGACGCCATCTTTTTCAGGGACGTCCGTTCCTATTTCAACATGACAACACCAAGAAACTTTCTGCACGTGCATAATCAGATGGTGCAGGTGGCAGAATGGTCTCCCATTGAAAACTGGCCCTGAATAGTGGAACAATTCCAAGAAATTATGCTTTCAAAATTAATCAGTTTGTATCTTGAGTCCCCAAATGATTATAAACTGCCGTTAAAGGCAAAGTTGATGTAGCAGTGACAAACGTGATCCTGTCCCAATTTCTTAGAATGTATAGCAGACATCACTGTTTTCTGTCTCTATTAACATTTCAAACACTGTCAAACCAAAAAGGATTTTCTAACTCATATTAACACTATTCAAAGATAATAATTGCAGGCAAAAGAGGTTAAAATGCTGATTTCTATCACCTGCAAAGTCGATGCCCTTGTCGACATGTTTGATGCGGAAATGTGCCCGCAGGATGACTGGGTCCTGATAGGCCTCGCCCACAGTACACAGCGGGCAGTGCATGTGCACGCCCTTCTCACGGCCGTCACACTTCTCATCCTGGCACAGGACGGGGGTGTAGGTGTGCTCGGTCCCCCTGATCCGGACTGAGGGATGAGCCTGGAAGGAGATGAGAACAAAGAAAAGACTGTTTGTCAAAGCACTCATGGTCACACAGTCTCCTGGTCTTAATAAGGGTCAATTCCCCTCACCTCACAAAACGTCTACCAAACACGTGAAGAGTTTAGTGGCTCTAAAACCTCAAAGAAAGTTGCACAAAACAATTCATACACAGCCCGACGCCTGATGCCTTGTTTCCCAATAGTTTTAAGAAGGTTTGGCTTCTAAAGCTTAATGTACAATTAAATAAAACATGCAAATCAGTCTTCAAATAGTTTCTCTTAGATGCAGTGTGCTTCTGCTTAGTTGGAATGAAAAACTACAATCAACCCTGCTCTAAATACAAAAGTATGTGGACACCCCTCCTAATGAAGTCGTTCATGTGTTTCCATCACACTCACTGATAACAGGTGCACAGAATCAAGCACATAGTCATGCAGCCTGCATGTATCACTATATATCACTATCAGTAGAGCAGGTAAACGTAGAAATGAATGGGTGCAGTTCTTCATGGCTTTAAGCCAAAACCAAACACTTGGGGGCAAGTGGGGGCAGTCACAGGATGGAGGTTAGGGAAATGGTCCTGTGACCTGAAGGTCGCCGACAGTACATGACTGAGGTGTCCTTGAGCAAGGCACCTAACCCCCCTTGGCGGTGCAGATAGGGCTGCCCACCGCTCTGGGCAAGTGTGCTCACTAGTGTGTATGAGATGTTTCACTGCATGGATGAGTTAAACGCAGAGGTGAAATTTCCCTGTTGTGGGACAAATAAGCGTCACTTAATTAATTAACTTACACACTTATATCTTACTTTAGGTTTCACACACCAAGCCCATGACTTCTCTATAACAGAATATGTAGGGCAAAGTTTCATGTGAATGAAGTTATGGACACGTTTGTCAGGAGATCCGCTATAAACGTCTATGGCCACATAACTTCAAATCACTAGGAGACGAAGATTTAGCGGAGGGGATTTATGGCTGCTGTTCACGTTCTTAACCACCAGGTGTCACTAATGTGCGCTGGTTTTATTAGCGAATCCTTTTCGATAGTTTTAAAGAAAAATCTTCACCCTTTCGTTTTTTTTTGCCATCACTACGACAAACGACAAACATCGCAAAAACTTTCTACGTTTCTGAACCGTAAAAACATCGACATTCCAGCTTTACTAAACCAATTCCTTTAACGCTTTCGCTCCTAGCTAACCTAACGTTCTTCAGCAGAGAAAACAGAAGTTAGCCGGTGTGGCTAAACGCGTCTTAATCTTGAGCACAATTACCCCGGAGCCTCTACCTGGGAATACGATATAACAAATAAAGGAGGAACGTCGGTTTGTGCCTTAAAGACACACTCAGAAAATGTAAGCCAGGTTTAGAAGGTAGCCAGAGCCGCTATCTGCACCAAAACAGAGGCCGTTAAGTTGCGTAGCCGAGTTTCTGAATCGGACCGTGACGAATTTCACTGATACCACAAGCCGCAAGTACCGTGCGTAACTTACGTAAACTGCGGCGGTTGCGCCGCATAACTTCCTACCAGCTAACTTAGCCAGGTAGCAAAATCTGGCTAACGTCAGCTCACAAAACCGCTCAAACGCCAAGGTTTTCAATGTTTCTGCAAATCAAATACTCACCACGAAAGCGGCCATGGTCTGGGGGCGACTTCAGTGACAAAGTCCAAACGCGGCAGAGTACCGGCGGGTCCGCAGGTTTAGTCCGTGGAACATATCTAGACCGGTTTGTGTGGTTCGTCATCCGCTTGTGCACGAACACACAGACAGACACGCACGCACTCGGGGCGTGTTCCAATCCGATCAAGAGGAGGGCACTTTGAAGGTAGGAACGCTCGCTGTGCCGTTTTAAGGCGTCGTTCCAAACGGCGCCCTAGTGCACTACTGTGATTCATGGTCTCAGCCTCAGATACCAACACGTCTATCTATCTATCTATCTATCTATCTATCTATCTATCTATCTATCTATCTATCTATCTATCTATCTATCTATCTATCTATCTATCTAGTACTTCTCAAACGGCTCAAACGACATAAATATAACGAAATAAAACGTTCCGGTATGACGGTTGGTTATACAGCACCCTTTGTATAGACTGAAATGGAAACGTGATACATGAAGGGGATGTAGCTCAGTGGTAGAGCGCATGCTTTGCATGTATGAGGCCCCGGGTTCAATCCCCGGCATCTCCAAGGATCATTTTTCTTTTCAAAATGTCTTTAAGCAACACGTTTTGTCCTCTTTTATTCTAGTAAATAACTGCACAGACATAAAACAGTTGATGAAACACTAGAAAAAATGTGTGAGAAGTATGCCAGTAAAATAATACGACGTATGTCTGTCTATGTGTAATTTACTTCCCTCGCCACTAGAGGGAGACAGGGCATCAACCAGAACGACTATCGTTTCAGCTAAGCGAGAGGGGAAGTCCACAATCTTTCCCAAATTTCTGCCTCAGTGAGTCCCAGATTCATTCAGACGGTTTGAGGTGAAGTGATTCATTGTTGAGAAACTTTTCTTTGAGCTCTCTTTACAGTGGTGGTGATAGGAACCAGGGGTCACCATGTCTACAGCACAAATATAGTCATTTTATTTACCACCCAGAACACAAAATGTTCTGCTCATATTCATGCTTCTTATGTTATGTAATCAACGTCTCAGCAAGTAAATCTCTAATTGTGCGTTTTTGTACAGTTACAGAATAAATGACCTGAGCCTTTCAGCGTCCGCAGGCCCTGAACACGGTGATTTTAACTGTGACACAGTAAAGGACACACTGGCAAACTGTAATGTGGACAATTTTTAATTAGTATCCATCCATAGGCTGTATAGTTTGTCATTTGAGATGGCTAAGATAATCAACCACTGGAGGGGAACGGTGTCTGGTTTAGTGTGGGCTAGTATAGAGAAAAACCTGGCAGCACCATTCCATCCAATTAATGTGCTATCCCAACATTCAAAAAGTAAAGGGAAAGACGTAAACCCAATCACTAAGCATTCTCAAGAGGTCTGGGCAAAGGTTCATAAATTGCATAAGATTTCACATTACAAACAATCTTATGCTTCACTCTGGCTTAACCCAGAGGTGAAGATTGGGAAGCAGAAAGTGTTTTGGAAAAGATGGTTGGACAAGGGTATACACACGGTAAATGATCTCTATAAAGAAGGGACATTCATGTCATTTACTGAACTTGCCCAACAGTACGAGCTGCAAGAAAAAGAAGATTTCTGGAAATATTTACAAATTAGACATTGCATAATTAAAAGGTTTCAGTCAGAGAGACTAGCCAATCCAATTGTTGACTTTCTAGATAACCCTTTTAATCATAAGGCATCAATATTTTATAAAAACTCAATTTATTTAATTAGCAACGTAAGTGATCATTTAAGAATAATTTGGCAGAGAGATCTTAAGTGTGAAATTAATGAGGATGCCTGGGGTCAAATCATAGCACAAAATGGTAAATATGTCAGAGAAGTTAGAGGGAAATTTATCCAATATAAAATTCTGCACCGGTATTACTGGACACCTTGTAGGCTCTTCAAAATAGGACTAATAAATAGTAGTTCATGTTGGAAGTGTAAAAAAGAAATGGGAACCTTTTTGCATCTTATATGGGAATGCCCCTTGGTTGAACCATTCTGGCACAGTGTGCTGAAATTTTTGGAGACATGGGCAGGAGTAGCCCTGCCAGTGTCTCCCCGTTTATGTCTTTTGGGAGATAAAACAGAAACCCCAACTCTAACAAAAAGGGCATGTCCAGTTCTGATGGTGGGGATAACCACAGCCGCCAGAGTCATATTAAGACACTGGAAATCACCCACATGTCCAACACTCCAAGAATGGAAAATCCTAATGAGCGAGACCACATCGTATGAGGTTATGTTAGCCAGAATAAGGGGCAAAGGGCCGGTGGAACTGGGAATTTGGGAATATTTTATGGAATATCTCACTTTTGACTAACAGGATGATTGAGACATGAATTAAGAGATGTTTGTATCTTTTTTTTTTTTTTTTTTGATAACTGGCCTTCTTTCTTCTGTTTTCTATATGATGTACTATATGAGCTATTGTTTACTGTGTTTAAATAAAAAACTTTAATTACAAAAAAAATTAGTATCCATCCATCCATTTTCCAAACTGCTTCTCCATCAGGGGGCTGGAGCCTATCCCAGCGGCCATCGGGCTTAAGGCAGAATACACCCTGGACAGGTCGCCAGTCCATCGCAGGGCAGACAGACAGACACAGACAGTCACTCACACCTAGGGGTAATTTAGCATGTCTAATTGGCCTGACTGCATGTCTTTGGACTGTGGGAAGAAACCGGAGAACCCGGAGGAAACCCACACAGACACGGGGAGAACATGCAAACTCCACACAGAGAGGACCTTTGGAGTTTGCCTGGAGTTTGATATTTGCTGAAAGGACAAAATGGCTTAACCCCCCCCCCATAGGTCCCACCTTGGTTTCTGGATAGCACTCTTGACTTAGCCCTGACATCATCATGACCTGACACTTTGGACGCATATTGAGGAACAAGAGCAGCAATTCAATGTCCACATTTAGAATCAACATCTCTCTCTCTCTCTCTCTCTCTCTCTCTCTCTCTCTCTCTCCTGCGTGTGAGCTGAGTATTCAACCACACAGAGCTGTTAAATAAACAATTAGCCAGTTTCTGGTGGTTCTTGGAGCTGAAGAGCCATGTATAAAGGTCTGTGACTCATGCACTGCACCCAGAATAGATAGAAACACACTCAAAGCTAAACTTAACCTCATAGCGATTGTTTCTATTCTAGTTCCCAACTGTTTGCAGGTCTCAGCCCATTCGACTGACTACAGAAGCCTTTGCGGCCTATAAGAACACGAAGCCAGATTCTTTCAAATGCCAGCAAATATGCAGCCTATCGAACCTCCCATGACTGTATAATCACACCACATAAACACACGGAAGACCTGGAAAGCACAGCGAGAAAAGAAGAAGCGCTACCTTTTCACATTTTCGAAGGAAATATCTTGACTGAGTGAGCTGTGAAGCCACTAATGAACCACATGTTCTGGAAGCACTTACGAGCCTTGGGAAAACAGCAGGGTATCATGTGCATATGTGGAATATGGATTACAGTGATCATATCTGGGAATTAGCCTGGGTGTCTTGTGTTCTGCAGCTTTGACTCGGTCTTGCAGGAAGGATGTGGAGGAGTCAACAGCTGAGCTCAATATAACACGGAATGAATCAGTCAGAGCCTCAAGATAGACATGTTGGAAGTTCTCCTGGACATAGCAACACTTGACCGAGCTTCCTAACTGGCCACATAGTGAGCAGGACTGACACCAGCATTGGCTACTGTGCTCCAGGCAGTTCAGCAGTTTCCAATTTAAAATATAACAACCCAGTGAGGGGCAGCTGCTTACTGAGGTACAGACTGCAAAGAAGAGAGGTAAAGAGTGTGAGAGAGAGAGAAAACAAGAATTATAGAGTGAGAACAGAGAGAGAGAGAGAGAGAGCAGGAAGGAGAAAAAGAGAGTGGTGATGCGATTACAAGGCCAAGTCCCTGAGGCGCATGTTCAAGTTGAATTGAGTCTTTTAGACAAGGGTCAGTTAAGGATGCGTCCAAGTTCAGTCAAGTTAATCTTAGTTGAGTCAGTTACGAGTCAGTTATACTCGTGTCTGAGTCGAGTCAGTAAACATTGAAACCAAGTTGAGTAACAAGTTTGTTAGCTTTGAATCTAAGTCGAGTCAGGAAGCTGACCTGAAGGAACACAGGGAACGGACTTCGGAGAGCAAGAGAGTTTTCAAGACAATGAAAAGTGTATTGGTGAGGGAACCATGTCTGGCCTACTAAGATAAGTGTGCCAACTGGGATTATTAGTTTCAGTCAGAAGTCGGATGAATCCCAAACAGCTCCGTACTCCCTAAATAGTGTGCTAACTATAAAGTTTAGAATTTGTAGCCTCTACAGCCAAACAGTGCATCGTTTATCGAGTGGGGATGTGTCCCAAATGAGTACTTCTTAGCTGTATTTGCTCTGTTGGGCTGCAGGACCCAGCATTTAAACTCCTTCGTAGCGCACTATATAGGGAGCAGGGAGCCGTTTGAGATTCAGCCCCAGTGTGAGAAGAGGCCCTGCTGGATTGGTGCGAAATAAGACCTGTGGTGGTGTTTTGGTGAACAAAAAATACTTATAAAAGGAAAGTGTTTGCAGTGCTGCGTCATCATACGTTCATTGTTATGCGACTAAAGGTTAAAAGTTTAAGAAAGATAGATTCAAATAGAGAATGAGAAGAAGATCATGAGAGAGAGAGAGAGAGAGAGAGAGAGAGAGAGAGTGTGAGAGTGTGTGAGGATGCGACAGAGTGAGATTCAATTTAAGTCTTGTTGTCAGGCCACGTCATTTTTTTGGAAAACTTTCCAAAAGTCATTTCAGTCCTTCAGAGCTGTAAAGTGGAGCACAGGACCTTTACTGAAGGCCCTTACCCTCATCATCAGTGTGATAAAACGTAAAAACTGAGGTCAGGAAAAGGATCCAGCTGTATCTGACCTTTTCTCTGAGCATTTGAAGGTCTATTCAGCAAACTGAATGAGCTTCGTCTTCCCTTTCAGCCAGTGACTTTCTCACTTTTCACACCTAAATGATGTCTGCATGGTATTCTGATGATGTCAGGAGATCACACCGGTTTGGTAGACGACTTCAAGTTAGAGATTCTCGTGTATAGATAATATTTGATTGGCGTCACACTTGTCCCACCGCCATATTGTTGACATTGTAACAGTAGCAATACAGTGTTTATTAACCATCTACTGCATGATGTTGCCTCAGGGCAACAAATATTCTCCTCACTTTACATTGACACGATATATATGTTAACTATAAAGGGCAGAGTTTGAGTAAGCCAGTAAAAAAAGCACATATTTGGTCATGCTGTCTCTTAGTGAGCACCTTCAAACCTCTTTTTTTGAAATTCAGTATCTTTTTTTCAGTTTTGTGAATTTGTTGAAAGATATTTGTTGCCTAGAAGCAACACTGTGTAACTGTGGAATGGATTTAGACAGTCACAAGCCATGTCTCACCACTTCAGGGAACACGGATCTATATCATTTCATCCCATTGTGGCACAGTGTTTCCTCAAGGCTACACACCCCGAAAGGACACATCATCATGTAAAAAATCCATTATTATTTTAAAAATCCTAAAAATGTTGGTTCTTCAAGGGTTCTGTTAACACTCAAGTACTTTTTGCAAGGTTAAAGGTTTTTTTGCATCATGAAAGACTTTTTTCAGATTATGTGCTGTGGATGGTTCTATATAGAATCTTTTTGAAAAGGGTTCCTTCAAGCACCCAAAAGGGTAATATTGTTGTTACAAGCTTGACATTGTAACAATAGAAGAACCCTTTTTGGTGCTATATAGAGCCCTTTTCAAAGAGGCAGCACGTTCTGAAGAACTCTTTAATCATGGTGTTCATGGTTCTCTATTGAACCATTTTCTTTATTAAAGAACCCTTGAGGAACCATATGTGAGAGAAATCTTTGGATAGCGCGAATAAATGGAAAAAACGTTTATCCGTAACATTATGGAACAAGAAGGAGTGCACGAGAGAGAGAGAGAGAGAGAGAGAGAGAGAGAACAAGATGAAGTGTGAGAAAGAGAGCAGCACATGAGAGAGAATAACCAAGAGTGTGTGTGAGAGAGAGAGAGAGAGAGAGAGAGAGACAGCAGCATGAGAAAGAGAGAGAGAGAATAACCAGGAGTGTGTGTGAGAGAGAGACAGAGAGAGAGAGAGAGAGAGAACAAGATGAAGTGTGAGAAAGAGAGCAGCACATGAGAGAGAAAGAGAATAACCAAGAGTGTGTGTGTGTGTGAGAGAGAGAGAGAGAGAGAGAGAGAGGGAGAGAGACAGCAGCATGAGAAAGAGAGAGAGACAATAACCAGAAGTGTGTGTGAGAGAGAGAGAGAACAAGAGGGAGTGTGTGAGAGTGAGAGTGAGAGAGAGAGAGAGATCTAGAGAGAAAGAACAAGAGGAAGTGCTAGAGAAAGAGAACAAGAGGGAGTGTGTGAGAGAGAGAGAGAGAGAGAGAGAGGGAGAGAGACAGCAGCATGAGAAAGAGAGAGAGACAATAACCAGAAGTGTGTGTGAGAGAGAGAGAGAACAAGAGGGAGTGTGTGAGAGTGAGAGTGAGAGAGAGAGAGAGATCTAGAGAGAAAGAACAAGAGGAAGTGCTAGAGAAAGAGAACAAGAGGGAGTGTGTGAGAGAGAGAGAGAGAGAGAGAGAGAGAGCATAAGGGAGTGCTCTGTTGGACTGTGGAGAAACTGTTGGAGTGAGAGTCTCTGACGTGTTTGTACTAAAATAAAGCTGAGGCGTAAAAAGGTGGACAGAAGTTACTGTGTCTCTCACTTTTCTCTCTTTTTTCAGAACAAACCGCTGGAGATGCGACAGAAGCTGCAGATGTGGCCAAAACCTGCTTCTCTATCTGCTTCATTGTTCTACAGATTCTCTGGATATGGATCACATTCTGTGACTAACCTCACACCAAACAACTTTTCAGGCCATTTGACTGTCGCAGACAAATTTCCAACGTCCAATAAAATCATGAGCGTCTTGCTACAGTTGTGTCGTACTTGCATCATCTCAGTCGTTCAGTGTGAGGTGGTCAGGGTGGCTGTCTGAACTGACCCTTTTTGCTCTCTTGCCGTTGCGATAAAATCAACCATGTTTGATATTTTATCAATTAAGTCTTGGCTTAGGCCAATATTGACACACCAGGGTCAAGCAAGTGAACGAAAGCAAGCATGGGGTATGTGAGAAAGAGAGAGTGTGTGAAAGAGTGCAGGGGAGAAAATGACCCCAGAGTCGACCCCAGAGGCACATAAAAAATTGCTGATCATCTATTGCATCCTGCATTTCAAACTAAAGAGCTATATTAAATGGGTTTCTATGGCTGAGCAGCTGCACACAACCCTAATAAACTATAAAATAACAGTAGCCACATTTACATGGATCCTAATAATCCATTAATAATCTGACTAATAGCTCAATAGAATACGTCCATGTAAACACCTCAATCGGAATAGTCTAGTCCGATTGAGGCCTTTCAAAAAACAATTTCTATCTGACTGATCGAGGTGGGTAATCCTGTAAATAATCAGTTAAATAGAAGAATAATATCCATGTAAACGCCTGTATCTGATTACATTCCCTATCGGAAAGTTTAAGTCCATTCAACATGGCCGAGCAGAAACTGGTCTGCAGAGGAGACGAAGTTTATATTCTGATCTTCAAAAGACGGCGGTGGGACGGACGTCCAGCTTATGTGTCTCAGAACACGACGTCTTCCTCTTGGCCTTCTTTAATAAGGACATGTGAAGGTCATTTTCCTGAGTCTGACATCATTTTAACACCATTAAATACACAAGCACTGCTCACTGCTGCTCATCTCACTCTGACTGGACTAATGTTTGTTTACTCTATGTGGTTCTCCGACCATGCGCGTTATTTTCGATCGGATTACTTGTAGACTGCATGTAAACTGAGGTTTGTTTTTTATATAATGAGGGAAATAGGAAGTTGCCAGGATCTACTAAACATTCTGGCTGAGGACCAAAATAGTTGCATCAATGACTGAAGAAGTTTTGCTTCAAGTCTGCGCCATGAAACCGCACAGCATGTGCCAGAGTGACTGGGCCTTTTAGCCTAGAAAACTAATGAACAGCGTAGTTAATGTGTTTCACTCTCAGGAGTGTAGAGTCTTACTTGACTCTACACACGAGTCGGCATATGTGTAGATGTTTTTGTGAGTGTGTGAGCAAAACAGTGCAGTGCTAGCCAGTAAATTGAACTAACTAGCAAGAAAACTAGCTAAATATGGTTTAAAATGATCCAAAAGACAATTCAGTCATGAATTACGGTTATTATGTTGCTTCCAGCTGAGTCCTGTTTGAGTCTCATATAGTCCTCATACTGTAGCAGGAAAACACTAATAGATTTTATTGGCCTTTAAGGTCAATGTAGTGACTATATGCCTATGTAGTTGAATAGAATGACCTAAATCCATCCAGTTTGCTGCTGCATACTGACAACTGACATCTATGTGAATTTTCAGAGCTCCATTTTAAAGCACCAATGCTCAATGAGCAGCAATTTTGGGCTCATTATAACAGAACAGGGATTATGGCCAGATGACCATTTCACTCCCTTTAAATAACATCATTTTTTTTGTGTGCATATAATTTTAAATAACAAAAAATAAGTAATTTACAAAAAAAGTAATTTTCATTTCAGCCATCTGTAAACAAGTGCTTTTAAACAAAAAAGGAGGACAGGAAACAGAAGCAAACAGGCTAAGGGATTTGTTTATGAATATACTGTGTAGGAGAGAAAGCATCAGTCAAATACAAACATACAAGCCTCTGTGAGTGCATCAAAACAACGTTTTGGAAAGAAAGTGAAAAAAAAAACACACTTGCTTTTTCACTCACTGTGGTTTGTAATGTTTTGCAATATATCTACATATACTTTTGACATATCTAAATATTAAAAAGTCGAGAATAGTACAAAAATGATATGGTCAAATATATGGATACACCTCCTACTTTTTGAGATCAGGTGTTTCAGCCATACACATGTGTAACAGGTGCATAAAATCAAGCACATAGCCTTGCAGTCAATGGATACACAGTGGCAGAATTGGTGATACTGGGCTTTAAACATAGCATTGTCATAGGATGCCACATTTGCCACAAGTCAGGTTGTGAATTGTCTGCCCTGCTAGAGCTGCCCTAGACAACTGTAAGTGATGCTGTTGGAAGCTTTTAGAATCAAAACCTCAATGCACCACTCACCACAGTGTTTTCTCTAGAGGCAACATCAGCACAAGAACTGTGTATTGGGAGTTTTTCTAACAGGTGTTCATTGCACAGCAGGTGCATACAAAAATAAGATAACTATGTGCAATGCCAAGCCTTGGCCGGAGTGATGTAAAGCAAACCACCACCGGACTCTAAAGCAGTGGAAATGTGTTTTCTGGACTGATGAATCACAGTTCACTATCTGACAGTCTGATGATGAATCTGGGTTTGGTGGAAGCCAGGAGAACATTACCTACCAGAATGCACAGTATGAATTAGAGTGGAGACTGTGAGCCAGGCCTTCTCATCCAACATCAGTGTCTGACCTCACAAATGTGCTTCTGGAAGAATGGTCAAAAATTCCCATAAACACTCTCTTCACCCTTGTGGAAAGCCTTCCCAGAAGAGTTGAAGATGTTATAGCTGCAAAGGGTGGGCCGACATCATAACTAACCCTATGGATTAAGAATGGGATCTCACTCAATTTCATATGCATGAAGAGTCAGTAAAGGTGAGTTGTACGTCCCGAGTCAGTACAGACACCTCTCCATTCAGGTAGAGAGTCAGTACAGATGAGTTTTGAGTCCTGTGTCAGTATAGGCGAGTTTTAAGTCCTGAGACAATACAATCGAGTCTCAGGTTACGTCCCGAGTCAGTACAGGTGCATCCCCGTTCAAGTCAAGAGTCAGCACAAATGAGTCTCAAGTCCTGAGTCAGTACAGGTGAGTTTTAAGGCCAAAGTCAGTACAGATGAGTTTTAAGTCCCAAGTCAGTACAGACGCATCTCTAGCTGAGTGCAGAGTCAGTACGGGTAAGTTTTAGGTCTAGATTCAATCCAGGTGAGTTCTGAGTTAGTACAGGAGTGTCTCAGCTTAAGTCTCGAATCAGAGCAGGCACATCTCCGGTCAAGTCCAGAGTCAGTACAGGTGGGTTTTAAGTCCAGGATCAGTACAGGCATGTCTCCATTCAAGTCAAGAGTCAGTACAGATGATTCTTAAGTCAAGTCCAGAGTTGGAACAGGCAAGTCTTAAGTCTCTATTCAGTACAGAAGAGTCTCAGGTTAAGTCCTGTGTCAGTTTACTCTGGATAAACATCATAACAGTGTTCATTTCCATACTCAAACGTTCCCGTGATGAGAATTACCATCATAAAACATGCGCCACGACATGAAAAACGTGTTGTTAATGGAATAATCTTTGACTCTCATGCTGCTCTCACTAACCCCTGAGTGTAATAACTAAGTAAGAACCTGTTCTTTGTTTAAACCGATGGGCTGGTTACTCATGTTCTTAACTAGAATGTCTGCTCAGCTAGCTAATAGGCTAAAAGAGCCAACAGCCTAAACAACACCATCAGTAATATCACAGGCTTCAATTAAAGCAGTTGTGCTCTGATTAACTGTAAAACGCCAGAATAAAAGTAAAAAATGTTGAATGTCTTACAGGCTTCAAATGTCTGTGTTTCAGTCAGGAGTTGCGTCAAACCCAGGCTGAATCCCAAACGGCGCCGTACTCCCTAAATAGTGTTCTATTTAAGTTTATCTAAGTTTAGAAATTCTGGCCTCTACAGCTAAACAGTGCATCATTTACCTAGTGTGGATGTGTCTGAGTCCCAAATGACTCTTTCTTAGCTGTATTTTGCTCTGTTGGGCTGCAGGATCCAGTATTTCAACTCCTACGTAGTTCACTATGTAGGGAGCACTGTGACCAACAAGAGAGACAGTGGTGGTGTTGCTAGTACAAAACTGTGCAAAAGTGACCACTATTTCATGCATTTAATATCCAATTGAATAGCCATTACATTTTCCAGGATCAGGAAAGAAGAAAACATGTAATAGAAACCTCAACAACTAAAAACAATCAGTCTTTTCACTGTTTAGTGTGTCCACTCTTTGCCCTGCATCCTTTTTGGGAATCTTTCTTGCCTTCAGAGCTCAGTCTTAGAAGTTGGTTGCACTTTCTGCTTCTCACAATCCGAGTCGTTCAAGTCATCATCCCGTAAAACCTTCCTCCACACCTGCAATGTCCAACTTTGGTGTTCTAATGCAAATGTTATTGTCCAGTTTCCTTTTCTCAGTGAGGCCTTCTTGACAGCTACAGAGCCATTCATAGCACTGAGTTGTCTTCTCACAGCGGAAGGATAGACAGAAACACCTGTGCGCTGAAGATTTGGTCTCTTAGGGTGGTCTCTTTTGTAGGTGTTGCCATCCACGAGCCCAGGTTTCACAGAAATGCACCAACAAAGAATCATTTTTATTTTTATTTCAACACATTAAGAAAGTATCAACCTCTACCAAACCCTATTTGGTATTGTGATCTGCTGGGTGCTCAGCTTGGTCCATCGAATCTTTCGCCAATACAATCTATAATCATCTTGCCACAGTAAAAATAGCAGTATACATTACAAAGTGACACAAAGCCTTGTTATATACGGTGGCGCACATTAACAACAGCAGTCATTATGTGGTGATTAGGTTCCACACAGTAGGCCTTGATTGGCCATTGTGAAGTAAAGCCTAATGGATGGGGGTTTCAGTGCTAGACCATCTTACTCAGTAATTTTCTTAGCATGTTAGATGCTCTAGTGTAGACCAGGGCTTTTCAGATCCAGTGTATTACATCAAATCAACATCAAACCACTCCTCTAGCTTTAAATGAGATCAGTCAACATATAGGCACAGTGGGTAAAGAGCACAGATATTTTATGTACCGCTGATGAAAAAGTTTGTGCACCCCTGGTCAAATTGCCAATTTTGTTGAGGTTTGAGGTCACGATAAATTCCCAAATCCTTAACTTCAATAAGGCATTTTTAGGTCCAATGGTAATATTGACAGTCTATAATAACAGTGTCGTTACACATTAATAATACATACACCACCAATTCAATGACTGGGGATGTATTCTCTGTTACGGATGGATTACAGGAGCAGAGCTTATGCAAACACATGTGTACCAACTCCAGCTTTCACTCCTGTAATTACAGAAGTGTATCTTCATAGTTGTAACAACATGTTATCCAATGTAATTACACATGAGTAACAAGTCAACGTTACTTTTCTGACTGTAACAGAAGATGTAGTTCAGTTCAAGTTAAGAAACCTTGAGAGGAACCAAGACTCAAAAGGGCAACCCATCCTCCACTGGTCAACACTGGACAGATAAACAATAACACGAGACAAATATGAGCAGAGAAGGTTTAACGTTAATGTGAAATATCAAAATAGCAGGTGAAGCAGTGGCTTTGATTCATTAGTTTGAGTCCGTTCAACAGCAGCATCGACAGGAGGGTCAGTCCATGGAGGTGAGCTTTGCAGAATGTAGTACAGCAGGAAGTTCCATGGTGCCTAAACTGCTCCAGGAGACTGGCGAGGGGTGGACATTGGGAGAGTACTTGAACTGCAATGCATAGGAAATGCCAACGTTTCTAACATAGGACTAGCTGTAGAAGTATGCTTATGTTGTGATATGGTAACTTCATTCATTACACATCTCAATATAGCAAATAGCAGTTTGCCCTGTATTACACTTTGTAATTACATAAGAAAAATAGGCTGTTGCAGTCATTCAGATACCCTTGTGTATTTACAAGAGTAAAAACCAGAGTTGGTACATGTTTATTTACATCAGCTGTACTTCTGTAATCCAGCTGAAGTCATTACCAGTAGTTGCATCATTGTTACACATGTTGTTAATGTGTAACTACACATTTATTACATGTACAATATAATGATGGACCCATTTTTCTGCCCCCTTTCACAATTTGGGGGGAAAAAAAGCATAAAACAGTAAATAAACTTCAGTAAATAAACATAAAATTCAGTAAATAAACAGTAATTGCGCAATAAAACGTGCAAAACCGTGGTCTCTGTTTATTTATTTATTTTTTTACCAAGAAAACTAAACAAGCCCAAACTTTTTCTATCATGCAAATGCCATCCTGCTAATTGGTGGCTACTAGCTTCTATTCACTGTGATCCACATTAGCATGTCTGCTAACCCCTTTAAACATCATACAGTATAATGGCTGTTGGGCCGAAGAGAGGCATGCTGATACAGATGTGCTTAGAACAGATCCTCTCGTCATCCTCATCCTCGATGAAGATGGAGATATGATGGTTCTCCTCCCACAGGAACTGCCGAGTCTGTGAGGCCAGGACGCGATGGCCCGTGAAGTCGTCACGGAAACAGAATCTCCTCATTCCATCAGCCTGGGGTGATGTCGTTCCCTGGCCTTGGTCGGAGACCTTGGCAATGAAGGAGTCCACCTCCAGCTTGTGCTTGGTGAGGAAGATCCGCATGTTCCTGTTGCTCTGGTTCAGCAGCTTCGTCTGAGAGTTTGTATTGCCCATCTCTGCTTGGCCGCCTAGATGGAAGAATGGAAATGTATGTTTTTGGGCATTTTTACATGGAAATCACCCAGTTTTCTCGCCACTTACTACAAATATATCAATGTGGAGGTGAGAAGATACAGTTAATATGAAACATCTACATCTGCATAATTGTATTTTAGAATGTAGAATCTATCAGTTGAAATGTTTAACATTTCTCCTGTGGCTCCACACTTTGATAAAATTGATTCTTTGGTAAATGATTGGCAATGATTTAGAACCTATTGCTCTACATGGCACCATTTCATGCTTAAATAGTTCTTTGCATCAGGAAATCATTCTTGACGAATGGTCCAAAAATGGCCCACAAAAGGATGGAGAACGGTCCAAAAATGGCCCATAAAAGGATGGAGAACAGTCCAAAAATGGCCCACAAAAGGATGGAGAGTGCTCCTAAAATGGCCCACAAAAGGATGGAGAACGGTCCAAAAAATTGCCCACAAAAGGATGGAGAATGGTCCAAAATGACCCACAAAAGGATGGAGAATGGTCCAAAATGGCCCACAAAAGGATGGAGAATGATCCAAAATGACCCACAAAAGGATGGAGAATGGTCCAAAAATGGCCCACAAAAGGATGGAGAATGGTTCAAAATTGCCCACAAAAGGATGGAGAATGGTCCAAAAATGGCCCTCAAAAGGATGGAGAATGGTTCAAACATGGCCCACAAAAGGATGAAGAGTGGTTCAAACATGGCCCACAAAAGGATGGAGAAGATCCAAAATGGCCCACAAAAGGATGGAGAATGGTCCAAAAATGGCCCACAAAAGGATGGAGAATGGTTCAAACATGGCCCACAAAAGGATGGAGAATGGTTCAAACATGGCCCACAAAAGGATGGAGAATGATCCAAAATGGCTCACAAAAGGATGGAGAATGGTCCAAAATGGCCCAAAAAGGATGGAGAACGGTTCAAACATGACCCGAGAAAGGATGGAGAATGGTCTAAAAATGGGCCAAAAAAAAGATGGAGAAGGGTTCAAAAATGGTCCAAAAATGGTTCAGTTGATGGAGAATGGTGGCACATAATATTGTTACAAGCTTGACATTATAACAATACAAGGTGTTTTACAAAACGATTCTCATAAATGTTTTATATAGAACCACATACAGCACATTCTATAGAGAACTGGCATGAGGTAACAGAAGGATCTGTTTCAGATGGTGGGCTTTTCTGACAAGCCAGCGCTCTAATTTGGCTGCTCTGTAGTGTTGTGAGTTAGCGTAGCTTCTGTGTAACTGGGTAGTGCTAAGTTTGGGTAGCCTTATTCTAATTAATCACAAGGCTGATGTGGGTTGTCCCGCCCACCCAGTGTAGCTGCTACATAGCTACTGCAGCCATTGACGCCAATTACAAGGTTATTTTCTCTACAATGTCATGTTTTCAGCACTGCTGACCTCTTTAGATTATAATAACTACAGGATATCGCTGCCATGGGGATTTAAAGCCCCAGGAAACCTAGATATGTGTTTTCTTTCTAAGTAGGTTTATCTCGCTCTTGTCAGGACACAATATGCAAGTACAAGGTCTGTTAATTAATTTCCAGTGTCCACTAAAGCTCTGCTCAACTGAAGCCCGGCATGGTGTTCTCACCACCGAGCTTAGCGCATGACATCAAATCTGTATGGATGCTCACGCTGGCAATGGTAACAAAGAACCACGTTTGAGTGAGATTTGCTTTAAATCAGTCAACATACAGATACAGTAGTTGGTCAAACAACAACATTGACCATAGACTTCACTGTTTTGCACAGGTAAATGTGCCAAGAATGTCTCTTGCTGCTCCCCGGTGGCGCAACAGGTTTGATCTGTGGTGATGCTACAGCCACCTGTAGCCTGGAGTCCAAGAGACCACAGTTGTCTTCACTCTCTCTAGGAGTCTAACTGGTTGTTAGTGTTCTCCTCTGAGCGTGTTGAACCGCCCAACGGTGTGAAGCTAGTGTTAGTTTGTAAAGATGTGGTATCACTTCATTGGTCTCGGGGGAAGCCTGTGCTAGCTTTGGCCCTCTTAGCAATGGGCGTATCATGTGACTGGGGCAGTTCTAACATCTGGATGGAATTGGATACGACTAATTTGGGGAGAATGTCCGGAAAAATCAGAAAACATTAGCACAAAGGTCAAAAACGATACAATTCCGACCTCTGACTTCCCAGTTCCTAGCTGAATCAAATGCAGATCATTGTGGCAATGTATTTTGCCAACATTCTCCTCACACGATGTCAACTGGGTAGTGCTAAGTTTGGGTGGCTATCATCCAACCAAAGGCAAGGCTGATGTGGGTTGTCCCACTCACCCAGCTTTAACAAAACACGGTTCCCTTCTCCTGGTTCAAGTTGGCAAAACTTACTGAGAGAAAGCTAACAACCAAGCGAAAGCTCATATAACAAGCATTAGGCCACATATACAGGCCTGATAAGCTATTCTTAAGCTATATTTGATTATTTATTTCCATCTTGTTTTTTTTTTCATTCAAACTTTGCCAGATGTTTAACGGAACACTTAATTTTGGATTCATATAAACATTTTTCATAATTTAGCTAAAAGTTTAGCAATGACAGAACCGCTACACCTGGTCCAGCAGGCATCTCATCAGTGGTGGGCAAGGAACCCCCCCTGACAGCATCTCTTTAAATGGTATTAAATCCTCTCACACTTTAAACACCATGTATGTGGGTTTGGAGACACTTGATAATTTATGCTATTTTAGACACAATTTTATGCCATTTAATCAAAAAATTGATGTGAAAATCTTCTGTTCAGTGCACTTAAGTATCTTCTTGGTTTATTTGAATCGTCTTTTGTTCAAGTAGTGTATTCTAGATCTAGATATGTTGTAAGTGTGTATATTGTAACTTATTGTATAATGTAGTGAACTGTAGGGCTTCGGAAACTATGATAAGTATGGTGTAAAAAGGGAAAAGGTCCTGTGTATAAACTGACCCTAGGAAACAGCTGTGTTGTCCAGAAAAAGTCATTTCATTCTCAAAGGGATTCTCAGCCTGACTCAGATTTCATTCATAACAGAGATTTAAAGACAGGGGGGTTTCCTTGCCCACCACTGGAGAGATATCTGCTGGACCAGGTGTAGCAGTTCTGTCATTGCTAAACTGCTAGCAACTGAAAACACCATTGTGTGTTGTTGGGAGATGTTGTGATTGTTGGCGAGGCAAGAGGCAGACATGCTTCAAACAGAAAGGACCGTGTGGCCTGGGGACCGGACATTATCTGATAAGCCAGTGCCACTTTATTTAACGCTTGCGGCGTTCAGGTCTGTGGGACCCCCAGGGCGTTCATATTTTGTATATTTTATTTATACATGTGGTGTTCGGGTCCACTGGTAATAAAGGTGCGAAGGTGCTGTGTCCCTTCACTCTGTCTATCGCCTATATGGCTTGCTGGTGAGACCTCAAGAAGAAGCCTAGCTTCTAAGGCCATCCTAAGCAGGATTCAGGAGGAGGCTGGTGCCCTTCAGTCCGACCCACAGAACAACTATCAAAGTATATTCATCGTTCTGTATATGGTGTCTTTCTTGCTTGTATTTGTGATAAAGAAAACATCCGGTATTTTCACATAAATGGTTACGGATGTGTCTAATAATACAGTGGGTCCACCAGACCTACAAACATTGGCTGAGTAACAAAAATATGAACACCACACCAGGGTGCAGAACATTGACATAACCATGCCATAAACAAGTCAAGGGACACTGCACCCTCCAGACACTTCTGATCATCAATTCTTATTTACTGTCAAATGCAAATTATCTTCACAAGACAAATCCTCTCACTCATCCTTTATTCAAGACTTCCACTAGCTGGCCACTTTATTAGAAACATCCACCTTGTGCTTCTATTCACTGGCCACTTTATTAGAAACACCCAACTTGTGTTTCCACTCACTGGCCACTTTATTAGAAACACCCACCTTGTGCTTCCACTCACTGGCCACTTTATTAGAAACACCCACCTTGTGCTTCCACTCACTGGCCACTTTATTAGAAACACCCACCTTGTGCTTCCACTCACTGGTCACTTTATAAGAAACACCTACATTGAGTTCCACTCACTGGCCACTTTATTAGAAACACTAACCTTGTGCTTCCAGTCACTGGCCACTTTATTAGAAACACTCACTTTGTGCTTCCACTCACTGGCCACTTTATTAGAAACACCCACCTTGCACTTCCACTCACTGGCCACTTTATTAGAAACTCCCACCTTGTACTTTTACTCACTGGTAACTTTATTAGAAACATGGACCTTGTACTTGTGGACATATATGTATGTGCATGTGTTTGTGGTACAGAGGTACATTTAGTGTGTTGTAATAGTTTACTACTATTCTACCGTTAACATCCATATAAAAACCCATAAGGCACATGTAGATTCAGGAATCAATTTGAGTAGTAAATAAAATGACAATATTTGTGTTGTGGACACGGTGAAACCTGGTTCCCATTACCACCAGCCTCTATAAGGAATTTCACATCAAAGGACTCTAAATGATTTTGGTCTCCATTTTTAAATTATAAAACATTGCAAAAAATGAATGAAAATCTCCTTTAACAAGTCATTCAACCTGGCTTCATTAGTCACTCTGCATGACCCCAGTACTAACCACTTAAACAATCTAATAGACAGGGTTTCAGACAGCACATGCTACTGACCACTATATGCTTTCGCTCTCTCTTCTATTACTGGATGTGTCCTACAGTTAGTCATGTCAGGTCCTCGCAGCACTCAGAAATGAAAGTGACTGTAATGAACGACTGCTTACAGAGGAAATATCATAATAATAATAATATCCTAATAAAATTAATATGTTTTATTAGTGACATGTTGCTGTCCAACAGCATATTATTCTTCTGCTTGTTTCATATTTTTGTCTGCTGACTCATCCAGCTGCTTCCGAGATATCAGCGCCATTCTGACTTCAGAATGTTTGCTCCTGTTAGAAATTCCTCATATGAGTTCAAGAGTTTGTGAAGAAAATTTATGTTATGTTAATAAAACTTCATTAGTAACACATTAGAAACCACCTGGGATATGACAGCATCAAGCTACCAACACCCTAGCAACTATCCAGGTACACCTTAGCAACCACATAATATAGCAACCACCTAAAATACTATAGTAATGATTTGCCAACATCCTAACAACCACCTGGGATGTCATAGCAACCACCTAGCAACAACCTAGCAACCACCTGGGATACTATAGCAACTATTGATCAACATATTTTCTTCCACATAACATAACATACTAGCGGTTTGACAACACCCTAGCAGCCACCTGGGATACCGTAGCAACACCCCAGCACCCACCTGGGACACTACAGCAACTGCTTATCAAAACTTTTGCAACCACCTAAAAAAAACATAGTAACCGTTTAGCAACACCCTACCGACCAGCTGGGATACCTTAGCAAACACATAGCAACACTCTAGCAACCACCTGGTATACTTCAGGAACCACTTTTCAACATATCTGCAACCACCTAAAACACGATAGTAATGGTTCAACAATGCCCTAGCAACCACCTTGGATACCACAGCAACTATCTAGCAACAAAATAGCAACCTTCTAACAACACCCTAGCAACCACTTGGGGTACTTTAGCAGCCACTTATCAACATATTTTCAACCATCTAAAACACCATAGTGATGGTTTGACAACACCCTAAGTAACCACCTGGGAAGAATCACTTGTCAACACCTTTGCAACCACCTAAAGTACCATAGTAACAGTTGGGATACTATAGCAACCACTTATCAACACTATAGAAACCACCTAAGTAACCACCTGGGATACTATAGCAACCACTTATCAACATTTTGTAACCACCTAAAACATTATAGTAACGGTTTGGCAACAGCCTAACAATCACTTTGGATACCATAACAACCACATAGCAATACTCTAGCAACCACGTGGGAAATTTTAGCAACCACTTATCAACATATTTGCAACCACCTTATTTATTTTATTCGGACAAAATCTTCTCCCAAAACTACTGGGAAACAATATCTCAGATATCACTTCATGTAATAACTTTCTGTGAGGGAACTTTTAAAGGTGGATGTCTGGTTCCTATCACCACCTCTGTGAACAATTCTGACTCTTACATTTCTTTGGAGCATTTCACACACTCTAAATGAACTTTATTTACATCTTAACTCTTCAATTATGCAGACATTTTGAAAATTAAAATGTAAGTGTAAATATATGTGACGGTTTGAGCAGTCCTGGGCAGTCAACACATCCTCTACAGGGGACACACTTTTGTGAATTTTATTGCATATTTAAATTCAACATATTGAAAGCAAAGAAAACATGCAATTTATTTGTAAATTCTCAAAGTTATAAAATTCAGCAAATAAATAGAAATTGTGCACTAAAATTTACAGGGATATTTAAATGGGATATTTAAGTGTATTGCTGGTAGAAGGCATGTTAACTCATTTGCACTTAGCAAATCAAGACAACACTAAGTTGAAAAGAGGCACTCAAACCTCTGCATAAGATCATATTTATCTTAGGTTAAATCCTTAAAGCTGTAAATTGAAATTTGAATTTTGCAACTTTCAAAAATTTTCCATTAAAATATTTTCCTAAAGAGATTTTACCCAGCTCACTTAAAGGGAAGAGAAAATTAAGGATGTTTATGTAAGTGACCACAGGCCTGCCCAAATTGTAGCCTGAAGGCTAAGGTCGCCTGACTTGGCATACCAGAAAGATACTCTAACCCTGCCCCAACACCCAATCCAAGAACATATTTTAAACAATGTTCAGCAGTAAATTCTAATTCACATTTTAAAAATTGTATTCTAGCAACAACATAAACCACACTTTTCTAAAACACATTCATTAATTGTTTTGACTTTTGCCCACCACAAATATTCCACAAGACAAAAAGATTGGGATCACTGCTCTAGACTACAGACATATTTTTCTTATTTATCTTTCACTGTTTTTCAATGTCTCCCTTCTTGTTTAGCCTCTTAATTTTTTTTATATTGAGCTTCACTCGCTCTTTCCGCTGTTGTTTTATAGATCTGATATTTCTTCTACTTCCTTATGAAATACATTGCTTTACCAGCTCTGTTCCAAGAGTTCTGTATAAGCCTGTTTATTGACCGAAAAGAAAATAGTCTTGGAAATATTAAAAAAGGCAATTATTGGAGTGCTTTTATCAATAGGGCACTGTCAAACAGAAATTACGTGAGCAATCATTGTGCCTTGATATTACGTAACCATGCTGTCCACAAGGCCTGCGTGCCCAATGTCCTTGGGAACAAGATATTTCATCGTTGACAACCACAAAGAAAGGTCAAGACCTCCTGTGGAGCTAGAGATTGGGTTCTATTCTTTGGCTTCCTTCTACTTCTAGTAAATGACATCTACTTTGATTGTTGCCTTTCTTTGTAACTTGTCCTTTCCTGTAGGCTGTGTCAGGTGTAAGTCTGTGCCATTCAATTCTGATTACAGGCCAAAGGTTGGATACACCTTCTTGAAATAGAAATCGACAGGGCCCTTTAGAACCATCCAGCAGGTAACTGCAGCGCAGAGTTGCTCATTTTAATCTGTATATACTTCAAATTTGATGCATAATTACAGATGGCGAGGACTTGCAATTGAACTTCTTTGTAAAGATGTTCTACTTGTATCATTACTCCACCATCTGGAACAGGCCAGAGTATGGGCTCCACTTTCAAACCTTGGTAGACTTGGTTCCACTCAGTGGTTCTTTCTCATGCTCTTACTGTAGAGTTTCTCCTTTGGAGTCTTGGTTCCACTCAGTGGTTCTTTTTCATGCTCTTAGGGAGTTTTCCTTTTGAGTCTTGGTTCCTGTAAGTAGCTCTCACTCTTGCTCTCAGGGAGCTCTCCAGTTTGAGTATTCCTCAGAGTTTTTTCTTCCTTATATTCTAATTTTCTCTTTCTGAGTCTTGGATCCTCTTTGTCATGCCCTTAGGAGTTCTGCCATTCAAGCCTTGGTTCTACTCAGTGATTTTTCCTCATGCTCCTAAAAAATTTTTCCTTCTGAATCTTGGTTCTTCTCTGTGGTTCTCCTCATGCTCTTAGACAAATTTTCCTGACACCCACAGTGACACTCATTAGTGGTTTGGACTGCGTTTCTGGACAACTTGCTTTGGGTCAAGGTCTAATAAGAAAAGTGCTAAATGAATAAAATTAAAAGTAATTAACAGGTAGATAATTCATGGAATCAAGTGGGTTACAGAACCAGTAGACCTGAGGGGCAATGGTACTGGTAAGCTACTAGCAGCAGGGAATACATTTCGTATGCAGCCAATGGAAGCTCAACTCCAATTCAGGTGGGAGTCCATCACAAAGGTAATTTCCATTTTCAAACACACCTGCTTCAACCCATTAGTAAGGTCAATCAGTCAAGACATGTGTCTGAAGTTTGCTTCTTACATTTTACACTGGAGCTATGAGGCTAATGTAGTTAACCAGTATCGGAAGGTTATACCCCACCACATAGCATCATGCAAATCGGCTTTCTTATCCCAGATCTGGATCCCGAAGCTTCCTTGGGACCATGCTTGTTGTGGAAAGCACCATATAAATAAAACTGAATCCATACTTGCAGCATAGGAGTGATTGTCAAATTAGTAAAATTAGTTTCTCACAGGTTTAGCAACTATCCTTTTCTTTCTGGACAGAAGAGAGCCCGGCTTACCTGATCCAGCTGAGTGAAGTGGTCGGGATAAAAGTCTCCGGGAGGTGTTTGCCCTGCCAGTAATATCATGAAGAAGAAAGAGTAGAGGCCTGTTTGAATGCAAGTAAGACAGCAAAGAACTATCATAGTGATATGCAAATCTGAACACACCTGCTCTGCTGTCACATGGTCCTCAATGCCAAGTCATGCAATACTCCAACATAGGAGGGAAGAGAAATGTTCAGAGCACTAAAATGCTTGCACAAAAGGCAAATGGTTCAAATTAGATTTTCAATAAGGTAATGTAGTCACCTGTCAAAACTTCACAAGTGTTTTAGATGTTAGATTTCAAACTGTGGGCCACAACGCTCTAGTGGCAAACAGTGTGGGGACAAATGAGTGGCAGGAAAGCTCGACCCAGGCTGGAGCTTTGCTCCCCGACTCAATATAATACCAAGTTTGGGCCAATTGATCAGGATACATGTACTGAGTAGCTTTATTTATGGGCTTCCAACACTCAGTTGACATCACACACAGAAGTCAGAACACAGGCAGGCAAGTACACTAACTGGCCAAAAGTGTGTGGACACCCTTCATAATTGTTGAGCTCAGGTGTTTCAGCCAAACCAATTTCTAGCAAATGTATAATATCAAGCGCATGGTTATGCACTCTCCATAGACAAAGACTGGTAGTACAATGGGTCATACTGAAAAGCTCCTTCCTGACCTGCTGCACTGTCACTTTCCCCTCCAAGTTAAACCTCCTCAGCACAGCACTATATGAGAGAAGAAGAGATTTTCCTCATTTGTATTAGGAGAAAGTGTAATGCTTGGAATGCTTGGAAGCGATGAGGAGGCGGACGCATATGCAAACAACAGTCCAGGGTCGTATAGCCAAAATGGATTAAACAGGATTGAGACATAATGAAAGAAACACAGGATAAACAAAACACCAAATAATTCAAACAGCACAAACAATACAATCTGACTGAAAGATAACATCAAAGAAAGAAAGACACAAGGGGCAAACACAGGGCTTAAATACAAACAGGGACAATGACAGATAACAGGACACAGGTGGAAAACACAGGTGGTAGGGGGCAGGACTGGGAAGGAATCAAAACAAAAGAAAGAAGCAATGGAAGACTGGGAGGGGCCAATTGTGACAGAAAGAGAGAGACTTTATCAGGTAAGTTGACACTATGTGCCTCCCACACATGTTAGAAAATCATGGTACCTAAATTGATTTTAAAAAATCTACACTAGTTACAGTATAAAATCACAAATCCACAAACGTTTTACATACATAAAACATTCTAAAACCGTCAATTAAAACACTCAACAACTACGTTAAACATAGGCAAATGGGTATGCTAATACCCGTAGTGTGCTAGCTAAGCTAATGTTAGCTTCACGGAATGACAGCTGCTTAACAAGCAGTGTTTAGCTGCATAAGCTAACTGGCTAAATTTACCCGGTTTTCAGCTTCAGTTAAACTACAAAGATAAATATGTTAAATAGGACAAGCAAATTTAATAAAATGAGCACATAAAATAGGAACAAGGTGAGAAAGTGATTTACATTTGCAAACCTATTCCTCGGCAGAAATGGTCACTCCAGGCACTGTTGCAAGCTAAAGCGATGGGACTCTTGGCCAGCTGGTGACTTTGCCGAGAAGGATACATGTGATGCCAGAGAACCTGTAGAGGTGAATTATCACTCTGTAATGTCTTCTGGTTTCCTGAAATGCTAGAGGGAACTCCAGAGTCCAAATGAATGGGTTAAGATGGAACATTTGAGCAAAATCATAGTTTATAAATGCTTAAACGTTCTTAATATAAAAGAATACATTCATTGCCTAAACACACGCACATCTTCTAAGCCGTTTCTCCTTCAGGATCACGGGGGGTGCTGGAGCCTATCCCAGCAGTCATCGGGCAGAAGGCAGGATACACCCTGGACAGGTCACCAGTCCAGCGCAAGGTAGACAGACAGACACATTCATTCACACCTAGGGGCAATTTAGCATGTCCAATTTGCCTGACTGCATATCTTTGGACTGTGGGGAGAAACTGGAGTACCCGGAGGAAACCCACGCAGACACAGGGAGAGCATCCAAACTTCACACAGAGGATCCTGGTCGCAAGGCCGGGGAATCGAACCCAGGCCCTTCTTGCCAGCATCCTGCTATCTAAAAGCCATTTCCTGGAGAAAAAAGAAACATACAGGTAGGTTTCCCTTGTTTTTTTACTGAAATACATCCTTATACTTTATAAAATTAAAGGGAAGTTCTTGGCAAGGGATTAGAACGTATTTTAACTTTTCATTTTTAGTCATTTGGCTCTATTTACTTCCATTCATCACAAGTGTTTAGCAGTCCTGTTTTTGATATAAGGAGGGAAATGGGAAGAGGCCAGGCTCCTCATAAACCAGCTCTGGTGATGTTGCCCTAAAATCTGTTTTAAAATAAGATAAATCAGAAGTCACCTAGCAACACCTCAGCAACCACCTGGAGTATCATAGCAACCACCTAGCAACAACCCAGCCACCACCTTGGATACCACTGTAACCACCTAGCAACACCCTAGCAACCACCTGGGATACCATAGCAGCCACTAAGTAACACCCTAGGAATCACTTGGCAACACCCTAGCCATCACCTGGGTTACCATGGCAACCACCCACAAACATCCTAACCACCATCTGGGATACCATGGCAACCACCTTGCAACATTCTACGCATAACATTGGATATCACAGCAATCACCTAGCAACAACATAGCAACCACCTGGAATACCATGGAAACCACCTTGCAACACCCTAGCCAACTCCTGGGATAACATGGCAACCACCTTGTAACACCCTAGCCACTACCTGGGATACAAAGCCAACCACCTAGCAACATCCTATCAATCACCTGGGATATCAGGGTAACCACCTAGCAACATCCTAGCCATCACCTGGAACCACCTAGCAACACCTTTGCAAGCACCTAAAATACCATAGTAACCATTTAACAACACCCTAGCAACCACCTGGAAACTGCTATAGCATCAGCTGCTCTGCTGTTTCTTTAGTAAATGCACTTTACTAGTTTTGTTTTCAATTTTATTTAGTACCATCTTTCACATTATAAAGCCAAGCTGTTTTATTACTGTTTAGTTACTATTTTACTGTAAATACAGTTAAACCATGTCCAACCAACCAACCATCTTCATAAACAAAATATCACATATTCTTATGCTGTAAGTCTCTTGAAAAACACAGCGTGAGTTACATTTGATTCTTCAGTGTGGACTTCAAGGGAAATGAAAGCGGGACAAAATGGCTTTGACTGCCGGCCAGAGCTTCTGCTTTCATCCTCAAGACTAGAAACTTGCAAAACACATCCACCTCATTCTTGGTGAAATCGCACCCATCTATGGACCTTGTAACTTCTAAATCTGATGACATGTCCCACACATCAAAGTAATGAACAACTTACTGACTAGCGTGATACCTCATTAGTGCTTAGTGTAGTTTTAATTTCCTGAACTCTCCCAATGCATGCACTGCTGCTTCTTAGCGTCATTAAAGCACTTAACTGTCTCCTCGAAGTGCAGGAACTCAGCTGCCTGGATGAGCAGTAGGAATGGTTGGAAAGACAGTAATGGGTGATTCATTATGCCTCTCCATCAACAAACCTCAGTGGAATGTTTGCATTTCAGTGGCTAATAAACTGAGACACCTGTCTCGTTCCTTCAGCGGCGGTGACTGAGTTTAAGCCCCCAGGATACCAGCGGGTGTCATTTCTGAGCTACGAAATAGATTTTTCCTTCTTTTTTTTCTGGTGGGTTCATGAATCATACCAATTTTCTTGATGCTTTCAAGCAACATATTTGAAGGACGATGTTAATATTTTCTTTGAAATTGACCTGTGGATAATGGAAACTTGAAAAGTAGCCAATTTTTACCAGACGACAATTCATTCCATCTACTGGAATGATTATAAAAGCAGGCAGCGTATAATTACGCTGATAACTTGATCCATTCCAGTCACTTCCAATTCACACCTCATTTCATCTCCATGTTTATTTCCACTGAATGCATGAATGTGAAATGAACCTCATCTGACCAGATATAGTTTCACAGTTACAGACTGTAGTCCATCTGTTTCTCGGCATAATTTGTTACCCTATTCTTCAATGGCCAGGACCCCTACAGAGCAGGTATCATTTGGGTGGTGGATCATTCACGTGTGTTGTGCTGGTACGAGTGGATCAGACACAGCAGTGCTGCTGAAGTTTTTAAACACTGTGTCCACTCACTGTCCACTCTATTAGACACTCCTACCTTGACAGTCCACCTTGTAGATGTAAAGTCATAGACGACAGCTCATCTGCTGCTGCACAGTTTGTGTTGGTCATCCTCTAGTCCTTCATCAGTGGTCACAGGACGCTGTTGGCTGGACATTTTTGGTTGATGGACTATTCTCAGTCCAGCAGTGACACTGAGGTGTTTAAAACCTGATGCACTTGTATCAACACAATACACACTAACACACCACCACCACGTCAGCGTTACTGCAGTGCTGAGAATGACCCACCACCCAAATAATACTCGCTTTGTGGGGGTCCTGTGGGAGTCCTGACCATTGAAGAAAAGATGCTGAGAAACAGATGGACTATCACTGTAGAACTATAGTCAGTGGAGCTGAGTGAGTGCAGATATACAATGCAAGGTAGGTGTACCTGATAAAGTGTTCAGTGGGCGTACATGTAAAGATGCAAATGAGATGTTACCTCATTTACATGCATGAGTTTGCACATTTTTAAAAACCAAAAATGTAGCTTTTCCATGATGTTAACATGATCATGTTTATTTCATTGTGAAGACACTCAAGAGAAATGATTTCACCCTGACCCTGTACTGTTATAAAACATTTTCAGGTCATTTCTTAGGACAAAACCTAGTATAAATCCATCTATGAGCAATAATTTAGGATTTTTTTTCAGTAATATCCTTCAGAATAGGGTTAGGGATGGAAATGCTGGCATTTTAGAAAGTGAGGTTTTGGTTCTGAATATAGAGAAAAGCTTATTTTGAAGGAAAAAACAGCATTCCCCCATTTCGAGTCTCTTCTTAGGATCCTTGGTTCCCCCCACTTAAGCCTTGGGTTCACTACACCACTTTATAAAAAGTCTTAACAGATTATAAAAGACTGGGCATCACACACTGTCTGTCTGGTTCTTGCAGACTTTTTTTGGGTAATATTGGGGGTCACACACTACCCAGCATTTGAACTGTTGCTGCACCAATGAGAGCTCACTGAACTCTTGCAAACTCACAAGTCATGCAAGCCGTTTGCACTGACACAGTAAAGAAGCAGCAGGTAAACATGTTTAAGTGATGATCATGGATCTAAAAATGTGATCAGTTTGGCACATTGTGCCTTACACTCTCAGAAAAAAAAAGGTACGACACTGTCACTGGGGCAGTACCCCTCTTGTCACTGTGGTGGCACCCTCAGGGGTACGTCCCAGTCCCTTTAGTCAGGGAACATAATTGTACCAGAATGCATTGAAATGATATTTTCTAAGTTGTTTTGACTCCACACACCCCGCCTCGTCTCCAGGCTTTTTATTTTAATGTTCTGATTTAAAACATTAGCTTATAAAAAGATACAAACATCTACTTTTCCACTAGGAAAACCTTATGTAAGGTACACCATTGGACCTTAAAACCACTGTTGTACCTTTGAGGGTACACGTACATTGTTTGTACCTTGATGAATGAATCATGTACCTGCATGGTACCTTTATTTCTAACCGTGAAAAGTCAGCTTATTAAAAAGCTTCACTCCACATGTGAGAGACTTTTTAACATTTTTCTTTCTTTATTTGCTATATTTTCATCTTTTGTGTTCTCAGTTCATTCGCCCTTGCAGGAATCTGTTCAGATTGAGTCGTCGATCAGTTTACACTAGATTATGCTCAGAGTCGGGTCAAAGAAATCTATGTCTGATAAACTCTGACTGGTCTGAAACGCGATCTGGAGGAAAGAAATCTGAGTCTGAGCCCCTCACACACGACTCGATTCTCTCTTCAACTGTTGACTCTGACTAGAGCCGACCAGTTTAGACTCAGCCAGACTAGGAGTCGGGGCTAAAATCGGGGTATAATCGTGTAGTGTAACGCCAGATTTAGGATCTCTTCTTCTGAGCTACAGCCAGAAGCTCCCTTTCTTTGCCTTCTGAGCCAGTTCCCTGAGTGCCTTCTTTTGCAAAGGAGGTGGAAAGGCATCTGGTAACTACTAGCAGTACTCTAGGAGTGTTATCATGTGTGAATAGTAAAACTGCAGGGCTCGAAAGCAAACACAGATAAGAACTCAGGGTAATGGCTTCAGCAGTGCTGCACTGCTGTTTAGAACTCAGCTGCATCCATGGCGTAATGAAGCTGTATTGGCTTCGAATGTTCTTTTTCTTATGTGCCCCCAATCCCACATACCTCAGGAGGGCGGCATGGCTTCCAGACCTCCTTGATGGCAATCCATGTGAGGATATATTCTGGGATCAATGGCATTCACTTAATTTGGCCCGTTTAAAAGACAGCTTGGAGCATGTGTGCAAATGCTATGGAGACAGATGTGTCTACATTGCTGTGTTACACACATTCAAGCAAGCACCAGTTTACTGGGCTTACCAGATCCACCATGAAGAGACCACTGTTTTGCTAGATGGAGAGTTCCCCAAGAACTTCTGGACTTGGTATATACCACCAAAGGTAAGGTCATGCAGTTTTATCCTAAGAATTCTAAGAAGTGTGAGATAAAGCAGCAGACTAATGGGCTTTTAATTGATTCTTCTGAAATTATTATCTTATTTTCTATTCATAGCTTCTATTCTTATCTAAGAATAAGTGGTATTCTTAACAATATTATGTTCTCAAATGTTTTCTTAACCTTATGACAGCCTCATGCTTGTCTTGAAATAGTTGACAAGACTTTATCTTGGACACTGCCTTTCCTGCTCCTGCCTATCCTTGCCTCTTGCTTTCCATTATCACCCCACAATTACTGTATTTTCCAAGGATTTTTTTTCCCTGTTGGTTTCTTGGTTTGATGTTTTCCCTGCATTTTGCCCCTCTGAATTAATTAACATAATAACAGAAATGACAAAAAAATTCATCATGTTTCTTGCATCATTTCAGGTATGGGGTACAATGCAATGCATACATATGCAAAAAAATGAAATGAAATATGCAAATAAAACTCTTAAGTAATTAAGTATAAGCGTAAGAGAATATTTGAGAACTTCTTAAGTTTATTTATTTTTTGCATTTAAGAACATTGCGCTTCATTCACTTCAATATCTTTCTAAATGTTCTTCAATGTGTTCTTGATAAAGGTCCTAATAAATGATCTACGTCAAATTCATGACGTGTTCTTAAACTCCAGAGCAGTTTACACCTTTGTGCTCTTGAGTGTGTATAGATTCTGTTCTTACCTAAGAACAAATCCCAAATAAGAAAACGTTGGTGAATGTCCGAATCTTCATGAAAACAGTGTAAGTGTAATATTTTAAAGATCTCTGTCATACTCACTGAAACATTGCACATGTAGATGGAAGTATTATTCTTCTAAATATCAGTGAATTCTGTAACCAAGTGTGACAACAGTCAGGCAAGAAACTGAATCTGAAAAGAGGCTGGCGTCTGGACAATGATCCATCCAAAATCCATCATGAACTGCTTCAAGAAATGCAGCCTGAAGATTTTGGAATGGCCCTCACATTCCATGGATAAGTTAATCAAAAAAAAAATCACTTATAAATCAACATAATAGGTAATTTGGCTAGGGATGCCCAAATTGTATACACTGTATAAACGATATACATTATGTTTAGAGCCTTGTGGAACTTGTTGCTAAATTCTGTCAACAATATGACTAGGTGACTATAGCAGAATGAAGTAAGGGGTATAGGCAGGGTAAAATCTATTAAATGGGTTGTGAGAACCTGAATGTGAAATATGAGCCTGAATCAACCCTGACACATATCCAGAAATTACATCTGCACCTGATGGGAATATCCAGGTTCTATTGGGTTCAGACAAATATTTTAAGCTCTCGTATTGAGGAAGGTGTTTTACAGTTTTACAGATATCAATGCCTTGACATAATGTTTTTTATGGTGTTTTCTGTCAAGTAGTGTCTCAAAAATGTATTCATTTTCTTCCTGTTTTGCTTTTGTCCTAACAGGTAATTGGGGACATTCTTCAGGGCAAATTGCCAACTGTTCAACAGGCAGCTTTGAGATTGTCCCTTCCCATCACACACATTGTGAGCGGTGTGGTTCCTGCAAAGAAAAAGCACATTATCAGTAAGAGCAATTGGACAAAGAAGGACTGCATTCACTGGATTGCTTATAACCACACAGGCACTGGGGGAGTTACCTTTAATGGAGCTGCTATACAAGATGGTTATCGGTGGAAACAGTTGTCAGTTGTTCAGCTTGCAGATAAGCTTTCTAGGACCTACTCAACCACCAAACTATTTAGAACACTCTCTGGTTACCAAAAGATTTGCAAACCTGGCTTGGAAATTGTACCTAAAGAGCCAGCATTTACATACTACAAAAAGCCATCTGTAGGCAAAATGCATGATCAAGAAGAGAAGATCCCACATGCAAGCTTGGAATTTGCACCGGAAATGGATGACTGGAAACCAGGTCACTTGGTTGTGGAGCAAGAAGATAATTCCCAACTTGAGCAGAACAGTGTGGATAGATCAAAGAGTCTAGACATTAAAGGAGAGGTTTTGGGAATTTCACAGGATACAGCAGTACCTGAAGAACCATGGCTAGAACTCACTGAAAAGACACAGGGCTCCTCAAACAATGACGTCATCTACAGGCAGTATGAAGCTGAAGTGTCCATGACTGACTTTGAGAATGGCAGAGAACAAGACAACACATTTCTAAGCATCTTCAGGAAGATAATGCATTTCTGGAAAGCCAGGCCCCAGCAGGAAGTTGTTCCATCATCAATCAAAGCAACTGCAAAGGGAATCATCACTGAAGTGGCCATAAAGGTCAGTGAAGCCAATTCAGCACCTGAAACACCCACCACAATGGGCCTTGAGACCAAAACTGACAAGAAAGAGAATCACATTAAGATCACAGCAGCATTCAAGGAGGACCACAGTGAAACCAAAGAGGCACCAAAGAAGGAGGACCACAGTGAGACCACAGTGGCTCCAAAGACAACAAAAACTGTTGATGGTCTGGAGTCAAAGTGGACAGAAGAGGCAGTACCCACATTATCTTTTACACAAGAGGTCAATTTACAAACCTTTCATGAGGTAATCACAGCTGCAACTATAGCTGAGGTAACATTGCCTACAAGTTTACACATTGAATATGCAGAAGAAACTCAAACTCCACCAAATGTCACAAACAAGAAAGACAATGACACTGAGCCTGCACTCTCAGCTGAGCCAGGAAAGACAACACATGTTCCACAGCAAAGTTGGGAGAGCACTGGCACATCCACTACAGTGGGCCTTAAGACAGAAAACACAGAGGAAACTACGACTTCAACAGTCACCAAGAAAGAGGACCAAAGTGAGACCACAGTGGTACCCAAGACAGTGGATCAAAGTGAGACCACTGTGGCATCTAAGACAGAGGACCACAGTGAGATTACAGTGGCAGCCAAGACAGAAGACCACTGTGAAACCACAACAGCACCCAAGACAGAGGACCACAGTGAGACCACAGTGGCTCCCAAGACAACAAAATCAGTTGATGGTCTGGAGTCAAAGTGGACAGAAGAGGCAGTACCCATATTATCTTTTACACAAGAGGTCAATTTACAAACATTTCTTGAGGTAATCACAGCTGCAACTATAGCTGAGGTAACATTGCCTACAAGTTTACATACTGAATATGCAGAAGAAACTCAAACTCCACCAAATGTTACAAACAAGAAAGACAATGACACTGAACCTGCACTCTCAGCTGATCCAGGAAAGACAACACATGTTCCACAGCAAAGTTGGGAGAGCACTGGCACATCCACTACAGTGGGCCTTAAGACAGAATACACAGAGGAAACTACGACTTCAACAGTCACCAAGAAAGAGGACCAAAGTGAGACCACAGTGGTACCCAAGACAGTGGATCAAAGTGAGACCACTGTGGCATCTAAGACAGAGGACCACAGTGAGATTACAGTGGCAGCCAAGACAGAAGACCACTGTGAAACCACAACAGCACCCAAGACAGAGGACCACAGTGAGACCACAGTGGCTCCCAAGACAACAAAATCAGTTGATGGTCTGGAGTCAAAGTGGACAGAAGAGGCAGTACCCATATTATCTTTTACACAAGAGGTCAATTTACAAACATTTCTTGAGGTAATCACAGCTGCAACTATAGCTGAGGTAACATTGCCTACAAGTTTACATACTGAATATGCAGAAGAAACTCAAACTCCACCAAATGTTACAAACAAGAAAGACAATGACACTGAACCTGCATTATCAGCTGAACGAGGAAAGACAACACATGTTCCACAGCAAAGTTGGAAGAGTGCTGGCACATCCATTACAGTGGGCCTTAAGACAGAATATTTTAAGACAGAAAATACGGAGGAAACTACGACTTCAACAGTCACCAAGAAAGAGGACCAAAGTGAGACCACAGTGGTACCCAAGACAGTGGATCAAAGTGAGACCACTGTGGCATCTAAGACAGAGGACCACAGTGAGATTACAGTGGCAGCCAAAACAGAAGACCACTGTGAAACCACAACAGCACCCAAGACAGAGGACCACAGTGAGACCACAGTGGCTCCCAAGACAACAAAAACAGTTGATGGTCTGGAGTCAAAGTGGACAGAAGAGGCAGTACCCATATTATCTTTTACACAAGAGGTCAATTTACAAACATTTCTTGAGGTAATCACAGCTGCAACTATAGCTGAGGTAACATTGCCTACAAGTTTACATACTGAATATGCAGAAGAAACTCAAACTCCACCAAATGTTACAAACAAGAAAGACAATGACACTGAACCTGCATTATCAGCTGAACGAGGAAAGACAACACATGTTCCACAGCAAAGTTGGAAGAGTGCTGGCACATCCACTACAGTGGGCCTTAAGACAGAATACACAGAGGAAACTACGACTTCAACAGCCACCAAGAAAGAGGACCAAAGTGAGACCACAGTGACACCCAAGACAGAGGACCACAGTGAGATTACAGTGGCACCCAAGACAGCAGACCACAGTGAGACCACAGTGGAACCCAAGACAGAAGACCACAGTGAGACCACAATGGCACCAAATACAGAGGACCACAGTGAGACCACAGTGGCTCCCAAGACAACAAAAACAGTTGATGGTCTGGAGTCAAAGTGGACAGAAGAGGCAGTACCCACAGTATCTTTTACACAAGAGGTCAATTTACAAACATTTCATGAGGTAATCACAGCTGCAACTATAGCTGAGGTAACATTGCCTACAAGTTTACATACTGAATATGCAGAAGAAACTCAAACTCCACCAAATGTTACAAACAAGAAAGACAATAACACTGAACCTGCATTATCAGCTGAACGAGGAAAGACAACACATGTTCCACAGCAAAGTTGGAAGAGTGCTGGCACATCCACTACAGTGGGCCTTAAGACAGAATACACAGAGGAAACTATGACTTCAACAGCCACCAAGAAAGAGGACCAAAGTGAGACCACAGTGACACCCAAGACAGAGGACCACAGTGAGATTACAGTGGCACCCAAGACAGCAGACCACAGTGAGACCACAGTGGAACCCAAGACAGAAGACCACAGTGAGACCACAATGGCACCAAATACAGAGGACCACAGTGAGACCACAGTGGCTCCCAAGACAACAAAAACAGTTGATGGTCTGGAGTCAAAGTGGACAGAAGAGGCAGTACCCATATTATCTTTTACACAAGAGGTCAATTTACAAACATTTCTTGAGGTAATCACAGCTGCAACTATAGCTGAGGTAACATTGCCTACAAGTTTACATACTGAATATGCAGAAGAAACTCAAACTTCACCAAATGTCACAAACAAGAAAGACAATGACACTGAGCCTGCACTCTCAGCTGAGCCAGGAAAGACAACACATGTTCCACAGCAAAGTTGGGAGAGCACTGGCACATCCACTACAGTGGGCCTTAAGACAGAATACACAGAGGAAACTATGACTTCAACAGCCACCAAGAAAGAGGACCAAAGTGAGACCACAGTGGTACCCAAGACAGTGGATCAAAGTGAGACCACTGTGGCATCTAAGACAGAGGACCACAGTGAGATTACAGTGGCAGCCAAGACAGAAGGCCACTGTGAAACCACAACAGCACCCAAGACAGAGAACCACAGTGAGATTACAGTGGCACCCAAGACAGCAGACCACAGTGAGACCACAGTGGAACCCAAGACAGAAGACCACAGTGAGACCACAATGGCACCAAAGAGAGAGGACCACAGTGAGACCACAGTGGCTCCCAAGACAACAAAAACAGTTGATGGTCTGGAGTCAAAGTGGACAGAAGAGGCAGTACCCACATTATCTTTTACACAAGAGGTCAATTTACAAACCTTTCATGAGGTAATCACAGCTGCAACTATAGCTGAGGTAACATTGCCTACAAGTTTACATACTGAATATGCAGAAGAAACTCAAACTTCACCAAATGTCACAAACAAGAAAGACAATGACACTGAGCCTGCACTCTCAGCTGAGCCAGGAAAGACAACACATGTTCCACAGCAAAGTTGGGAGAGCACTGGCACATCCACTACAATGGGCCTTAAGACAGAAAATACGGAGGAAACTACGACTTCAACAGTCACCAAGAAAGAGGACCAAAGTGAGACCACAGTGGTACCCAAGACAGTGGATCAAAGTGAGACCACTGTGGCATCTAAGACAGAGGACCACAGTGAGATTACAGTGGCAGTCAAAACAGAAGACCACTGTGAAACCACAACAGCACCCAAGACAGAGGACCACAGTGAGACCACAGTGGCTCCCAAGACAACAAAATCAGTTGATGGTCTGGAGTCAAAGTGGACAGAAGAGGCAGTACCCATATTATCTTTTACACAAGAGGTCAATTTACAAACATTTCTTGAGGTAATCACAGCTGCAACTATAGCTGAGGTAACATTGCCTACAAGTTTACATACTGAATATGCAGAAGAAACTCAAACTCCACCAAATGTTACAAACAAGAAAGACAATAACACTGAACCTGCATTATCAGCTGAACCAGGAAAGACAACACATGTTCCACAGCAAAGTTGGAAGAGTGCTGGCACATCCACTACAGTGGGCCTTAAGACAGAATACACAGAGGAAACTATGACTTCAACAGCCACCAAGAAAGAGGACCAAAGTGAGACCACAGTGACACCCAAGACAGAGGACCACAGTGAGATTACAGTGGCACCCAAGACAGCAGACCACAGTGAGACCACAGTGGAACCCAAGACAGAAGACCACAGTGAGACCACAATGGTACCCAAGACAGAGGACCACGATGAGACTACAGTGGCACCCAAGTTAGAAGACCGTAGTGAGACCACAGTGGCATCCAAGACAGAGGACCACAGTGAGACCACAGCAGTAGCCAAGACAGAAGACCACAGTGAGACTACAGCAGCAGCCAAGACAGAAGACCACAGTGAGACTACAACAGCAGCCAAGACAGAGGACCACAGTGAGACTACAGTGGCTCCCAAGACAGAAGACCACTGTGAGACCACAGTGGCACCCACGACAGAGGACCACAGTGAGACTACAGTGGCACCCAAGAGAGAAGACCACTGTGAGACCACAGTGGCACCCACGACAGAGGACCACAGTGAGACTACAGTGGCATCCACGACAGAGGACCACAGTGAGACTACAGTGGCACCCAAGACAGAAGACCACTGTGAGACCACAGTGGCACCCACGACAGAGGACCACAGTGAGACTACAGTGGCACCCAAGACAGAACCCACGACAGAAGACCACTGTGAGACCACAGTGGCACCCACGACAGAGGACCACAGTGAGACTACAGTGGCACCCAAGACAGAACCCACGACAGAGGACCACAGTGAGACTACAGTGGCACCCACGACAGAGGAACACAGTGAGACTACAGTGGCACCCAAGACAGAAGACCACTGTGAGACCACAGTAGCACCCACGACAGAGGACCACAGTGAGACTACAGTGGCACCCACGACAGAGGACCACAGTGAGACTACAGTGGCACCCAAGACAGAAGACCACTGTGAGACCACAGAGGCACCCACGACAGAGGACCACAGTGAGACTACAGTGGCACCCAAGACAGAGGAACACAGTGAGACTACAGTGGCACCCAAGACAGAAGACCACTGTGAGACCACAGTAGCACCCACGACAGAGGACCACAGTGAGACTACAGTGGCACCCACGACAGAGGACCACAGTGAGACTACAGTGGCACCCAAGACAGAAGACCACTGTGAGACCACAGTAGCACCCACGACAGAGGACCACAGTGAGACTACAGTGGCACCCACGACAGAGGACCACAGTGAGACTACAGTGGCACCCAAGACAGAAGACCACTGTGAGACCACAGAGGCACCCACGACAGAGGACCACAGTGAGACTACAGTGGCACCCAAGACAGAACCCACGACAGAGGACCACAGTGAGACTACAGTGGCACCCACGACAGAGGACCACAGTGAGACTACAGTGGCACCCACGACAGAGGACCACAGTGAGACTACAGTGGCACCCACGACAGAGGACCACAGTGAGACTACAGTGGCACCCAAGACAGAAGACCACTGTGAGACCACAGTGGCACCCACGACAGAGGACCACAGTGAGACCACAGTGGTACCCACAACAGAGGACCACAGTGAGACTACAGTGGCACCCAAGATAGAAAACCACAATGAGACCACAACAGCCCCTAAGACAGAAGACCACAGAGAGACCACAGTGGCACACAAGACAACAAAGACAGCTGAAGTTCTGGAGACAACAAGTATACCTGGGATAACATCTTCTGAAAGCTTAGGTACAGAATGTACAGAAGTAACACAAACTTTACCAAACACGATTGACAAGGAAGTAAATTACACAGAGTCTGCAGCATCACGTGAGCCAGGAAAGGCAACTCATGTTCTGGAGATAAAGAACACAGAGGAAACACCCCTAACATTGCCTCCTACTCTAGGAGTGCACGCGGATACAACACCAACTTTACCTGATGTTACAACTGAAGATCTGGAAACAGAATGTACAGAAACAAGCTCTGACAATCCAGGCAAATGGCCCTGCTATGGACTTATTCACCGCACCGCTGCAGCCTTCAAAAGGTGTTGGGAGAAATTGATAGCATTACTGAAACTACAGAAAACCACTCCTAGGCCCCACCACTCATCTACTGACAGCAGTGACCTTTCAAGCACACATTCAAGCCCCTCATCCCAGAAACCATTTCAACTGTCAAAATCAAGTGATACTTCAATAGACAAAAATGACTTTAGAAGAAGTCACCACAGTAAGACAAAAGATGAAGACAATGAACATTTTTACTATTTCGACGGCAAGGTCAGGAGAATAATCAATCAGTCAGGTCCTACGGTTAATGTATAATCATTTTTTATTGTGTGCAGACACGTATCTTTGAAGAATATGGGGAAAGAATGACCCAAGCATGAAAACGTTGCCCTCCTTCTTATCTCTAATCTTCTCTCCTGATCAAATTTACTTATTTACTGAACGGCAATGCTGTGGCAAATTTAGAAATTTCATCTGGACACGCAATTCTCTCAGACGTCCCACTTTACAAGGGCCAAAAGGCCCCCATGAGCATATTTGCTTAAGCTAGTTAAATTTTCATCATGACGACAAAGAGTAGTCACGGGGTAGCTAGCATTAATGTAATGAGCTAGAATAAGTAGTCATTAGCATCATTAAGGAGTTTGGCTAGAACTGGTAAGGATGTTTAGAGCACTCATTGTGCGAAAGGCAGGAAACCCCATGGACAGATTACTAGACTATCACAGATCATTATTACTGTTATTTAATTATTCTCTTATTAGCATTAATTATTATATGAATTTACTAATGGTTAAATCAGCTAAGTTAACTAAGGTGATGCGTTATTAATATGATAAATTATTAACACTCCTAATTTGTTTGTGCTGTTAACTTATTGTCCGTTTTTGACCCCTTGAACTATCTGTAATTTCACAAAGCTGAAGTTAGCCTCCTACTTGCCAGATATTTGATATTTATTCAAATTTGCCGTCCCTCGTAATGTTGAAACGGTTACTTTCTTGTGCCTGTGTGATACGTTGTAAACATGGTGATGTAAACAACTCACGACTGTAGATTTTTCTGATTTTTCAGACACTGATTGAATGCAAGATTTCAGATTACCGAGGGAACTCGTTCAACCAAGAATGACTACGGTAGCTGGTGTTATTTTTATCTTTGCCAATCTTTGCCTCTTTTTTTTCACACGTTTATTCACATGTGGCACTTTTATGTTTATTTGCACATAAATAGAATATTTCACATGTGACATTACTTGACATTTTTTTATTTTACATTTACTGCTCTGTAAAACAATTTATCATTGTGACAAAAACCTCGTATCTCCATTTTTCAGTTTTGGCATGATTTGAAAGTACCTGTTATTCTTTACATTGGGTTTAAATTTCATGCTGAATGCATCAAAGGAACTGACCCAAAATGTGATTGAGCTGATTATGATGCTGTAACACTTCATGGATGGGTACCGTAGTTAGGCATCTCATGACACCTACATATACAGTCCGGAATCACTTCTTACTGTAACTAAGCAATAATATTGTAACATATACACTGTGGTGCACCTTAGGCATCTATAAAACCATTTATCTGGGATGTAAGTGTTTATTTGTTCCAGAAACACTACAATTAGAATAAATGCAAATAAATAAATTTCATATTGTGATTTGATGTGTGTGAGTTTAATCTTTTTTCCCAAATCTCCGCTTGAGGAATTCCAGCACTTGACAGCAACCATCGAATGCTTAGTTCATGTAACCAGTCCTCTATTAAATTAAATGAGGTGCTGCTGACAGAATTTAATGAATAGATGCACTAAGTGGGGTGCAGTGAGGCACCAAACATGTGTTCTTCTAACTATATTTACATAATAAATAATTTCAGTCAAACAATACATTTTTTCACTACACTTTATTGTATTTATGTTTATTTGTGAAACCAAACGGTGTACCATTAACATTTAACATATGTTGCTATGGGGTGGAGTGGCACGCCTTGAGAGCATCAACTCAACCATGATGAAATGAATAAACATGCAAAGTACATTTTTTTTTCCAATAAATTTTTTTGGGTTGGGGGCATTAATTCATTTTCATACTGGGGTCCAAGTGTCCATAAGTTGGGACACTCAGAGTGCAAATAAAAATAGAATGCAATGATCTGCAAATCACAGTCTTTCACAAATAACACTGGCAGGGATGGACACTCTGGTGTCAGCTCTTTCTTGTTTTCCCTTTAGCTGTGAGACTGTTTTGCATCTATTTATCTTTTTAAACTGTTTTAACTTTTTTCCCTCTATTCCTCCAACATTGTCTTCTTCAGCCTATGTGCAGCCTCTGCCACGATGTCCATGCTGGGAATACTGAGCTAACATCTTCTTATAACTAGGACCCATTGGTTGTCGATGGGTGATGTGTGACGTAGTGCCGCAAAGCTTTGCACAGCTCTTGCAAGTGGTTTTGGGCGCACTCCACCAAAGTTACATAGTGCTATAGCAAGCATTCCAAGCCTACAGTGGCAATGACAGAAAAGTACCATCAAAATGAAGCTAATATTTTTAGGTAAAATTGTTGCTTTATAATGATGTGAATTAAGAGATGAAAATGCATGCATGGTTTATGTCATTAGACAGTTGTATGGCTAGGCTTCCACTGACGTTCAGGGTTTTTTAATGCCTTTTTCCTCTAACTACCACATCCCTGGAAATGAGTCTATTCATACGTGAATAGACAATTCACACAAAGATGCAATCGACTACCAACTACAATGGTAAGTGTTTTTGTGGCTAATGCAAGTAGGAATTCAATTACTGTCCCAGAGTAACAATGACGATGATGGTGATAAAAACCTTTGAATTTCAGTTTGCTCGAGAATTTGAATATGTAGTTGATGAATGTCTTTTGGTTTGAACTTTGATTCTTTTCTGACCTGTTATGACAAATAAGTAACCAAAAAAAATCCCCACAAAGCCCAGCTCATAGCAAGCAGCTCAGCTTGAGAGTGCTCTAAAAGCATCAAAGCACTGCATAATAGGATTTTACTAGAAAGGACTGAAAGGATGCATTCATTGACTAACATAAGAACCTTCAAGGCGTCCCTACTCATAAAGGCTGTGCTTGTTCATACATTCACCGACAGCAGGAATGTCTCTAGGTTAACAGAAAAGGTTAATGAAAAGCAGTTCCTAGAAACTGGACGCAAACAAGCAGAAATGCTAGGTTACCTTTATATGCACCTTTTTTTGTAAGAGAGAAATAATGCACCTGTTACAGATGCACATTAGCAGTTTTCCAGTGAGCGCAGTTTTAAGGTGGGGGTCAGTGTTGGAGGGGAACGTATGAATTAATAAAACAAGCTCTATGTTATATTTATAGTATACCCTTTATTAGGTACATATACTCAACAGCTACAGCATGTGGGCCAAGTGCTTTATTAGCCAATAACGTCACCTGTCTCACATCAATTCAGCCGTGTGTATAGAATGGAAGATGAAAGCACCCCTTCCTTCACCAGACGTACGCTGGTGTGCAAAAGTTTGGGCACCCCCGGCCAAATGTCACACATCCTCTTTAGAAAATATGCATCTTAATGCACAATTACTGTTTATTTGCTGAATTTAACGTATTGGGTAAGAAATAAAACCATAAATGTGGCCTGTGCAGATGGTATAGTACATTTTGTATTTTTGGTGCACTACAAAAATCTCTTCAAGACCCGACGGTGACCAGACTTCTCCTTATTCCTCAAGAGGTCACTGAAGCCTTCCTGATGGCCAGAGTTCTTCTAAAAAAGCATCAAAAAAGGATCTGACTCGTCTAAACCTTTAAGAAGAGTGCTAGACCAAAATCCAAATCAAATGGAAAAGGTACCACTTAACCTCTCAGTTCAACGATGCCATATGAGGCATCAAATGATGTCATACATAAAGCAATAAATATCTGATGAGTGCTAGAGGCTTTTATTTTGCCCAGAAGGGTAGAATTGTTGCGTCGAACAAGTCAGGAATACAGTCTGATTGGTCTACCAGTAAGGATTGCTGTCTCTGATTGGTTGTCAAGTCAGGAATGTAGCCTCTGATTGGTCTACAAGTCAGGAACGCAGCCTCTGATTGGTCTACAAGTCAGGAAACCCAACCCTGATTGGGGCTGTAAAAGAAAGCGTGACATGATTTATCACTGCTATCCTAAAAACTGCCATGCCTGGAGTAAACTGGAAGCTATTCCTGAAAACAGTGACAGCTTGTTAAATTCATTAACTTTGAAAAAAGATGATTGACACACATTTACTGGAATCACATTGAGCCAAAGAGCTTTACTCAGTGTTTGCAGGTAGCTCTTCCAGGTGGAACCAAATCCAAAGAGAAATAGAACAACTATGAGGCTTCCATTTGAAAACCAGCATATTGTAATATAGGTTGGTTGGTATAGTGTAGTGGGTGACACCTCTGCCTTCTACACTGTAGACTGTGGTTCAATCTCTGCCTGGGCAAGCACTCCTTTACACCAATGAGTCCTTGGGCAAGACTCCTAACACCACCTTCGCCTACCTGTGTAAAAATGATAACTGTAAGCTCTAGATAAGGGCGTCAGCCAAATGTAAAAATGTTGTAATGTACTGTGATGTAGGCTTGCATGATGTGCACAACACATGAACCACAGTGGTACATGAGCAAATAATGTGCTCTAATGTGGCATGATGTACTCTTCATTTTCCCGCATCTGGACGATTTATGCTTGGAGGAAGACCAAGGAAGCACTCAGCCGCAATCATCTGCTCCCTTCTATTCAATGTGACTGTGAGGCCCTTCTGAAAGATGGAATATGAAGAAGACAAGACCGACACCAACTACAGCAGAAGACAAACAAGACAATCAACAGGCCCAGCATGTCCAGCGAGTCCTACACAGCATAAAAGTGTTTTTTCAGAGAAGCATTTTTCTTTGATCGCACAGATCGATTGATGCTATCTACTAAGCATGATTTCCTTCATTCAGATCATCTGCTATGTGTGCTTGCTTGGGTAATTACTGTAGGTGGATCTCTCTGGGTGACTCACTGTACCATTGCCTTGGCAAATAGTATCCCACAACTGTGAAGCCATGAAAGTGAGCTCAAAGTAAGAACAAACCACATGATTAACTGACAAAAAACTTGAATTCCTTTTATTTCAGTAATGTTCACTCATGTTGTGCATGAGCTCTTTGTGTTTTTTTACTTCTTTCTGGTCTTTGGTATTTCCTGCGGAACCTCATCTGCACATTTTCACAGGTATCTGCCAGACATTTCTCAATACTCATCCTGAAAACTATTTTTGTACCATAAAAGTAACCATAAAAGGTTCTACTATTGCTACAAGCTTGACACTGTAACAATAGCAGAGCCATTTCGGTGCCATATAGAACCACACACAACACATCTGAAGAACCTTTTCACCTTTTTAACAGCTTAAGCATGACATGCTTCTAAATACCAATCTTTTCTAAAGAACCCTTCAAGAACCATATTTTTTAAGTGTGTAGTTTATGCCACAAAATGAACATGGTTCTGTTTTACTTACAAGCTAAACAGAACCCAATGTTAAAATCAGGCTTTTTTTTTTAAACCCATTTTCACTGTGTAGCAGTTAGCTTCGAAATCCAGGCCTACCTAATGCAAACAGGTGCTGCTGGTCACTGCTAACAAGCTCTTTTTAATTGGTCTATGTTGTGACTTCTCTGTAATTGGACTGTATTCTGCTGACCAGCTCAGTAGAGTGAAAAAAACTATCATTGCTAAACGAGAGCTGAACTGACTATCTTTCAATCTTCGCTCCTCAGAAAAGCTCTCACCCTTCATCAAGTCACTTAATAAGACAATCAAAAATCTAATTGTCTTCTTAGATATAATAATTGATTTAAAATGAATGTTATCTGACTAGAACAAGGCAAGATTTTGTAGTAGTATTTGAAATTTCAATGGCTGAAAAATGAAAAATGGTGAATTCCTGAAAACAAAAAACGAGATGTGGAAAAGTTTCTGTATTATGCGATTTTTATGTATTGGCATATATGGCTGGTGGCTGCACCTATGACCTACAATAGTGAGAATATAGAGTAGCCCTATTGTTCAAATGGGACATATAAGTCGCTTTTCCATTGCATGGGACGGTTTCGCTTTTGGTACCAGCTACTTCATTTTCCACTTCAGAAATAGCACCTCCTTATTGTAGCTGGTTGTCATAGAGATGCCACATGAAACGGCCATGACATGAAGGAGACAAATTGTGTTTAGAAGAGGTTGATGGCAGCCAGACAAAAGACTGGAGCATCTGGGAAAAACTACATCAGAATTCAGACGATGAGATGATTCTGGTTGTTCAAAGGTGACATGAGAGGCTACGTTAACCTGGTAGCTAGCCTTAGCATATGTGTTTACCAATGTTCTCCAACCAATCAGTAACCTCCAGCGTTTTTATGCCACCTCAGCTCACTTGGAATGCTGATGGAGGTGATACCAAAAATAGTGCCCAGTACCAGGTACCAGATTTGTGTAATTGAAAACTAAAAAAGCCCAGCCGATTTGGGCTGGTACCATGCAGGGGAAAAGCAGCTGTAGTGAGTCCATGAAAAAGAAACTAACTTATTTTCTTCTTAACAGCAGTTTGTAGTAACACTGTAATAACACTAATTAATACCCCAGAGGTCACTAATAGCTGGGCCAGGGTCTGAGTCCAGACCCAGATGCTGCCCTATGCAGACCTGAACTTATAACTGAAGAAGAAAGTGAGTCAGAGGGAAGTTATTTCACATGACGTTCTCTAAAAAGAGAAGATTGACTATAAATGTTCTTAAAATTTGACTGAATTGTACTTTATTTGATTTGACATTCAGTTGTTAACTGGATAAGATGTTGATATGCCTACTAGACTTCTTCAGTAAACAGTATATGGCACTGAGTCATGATGCAAGTTAGACATGATGTTCTGTGCCTTTGCTTTAGGAAATTTTCCCCAACCAGACGTTAGTCAATTTTAATTAAAGACCCCTGAAATACACCAACCCCACCACCCTACACCCTCAGCCTGGCCTCCTCACTCTAATATAAATGTAAAAGTTGTCAGCCTTGTGACCTGATGGGAGTTGTAAGAGTTGTAAGTGACATACTGAGGGTGGTGATCATGTGTGAATAGCAAAACTGTAGAGCTCTAAAGTAAACAGAAGATAAGGATTCCCATGTAGGAGGCTTACAGCTTCCGTACCAGACTACTACTGCAGATATGCAGCTGGCACCTACTGTGTGATGAAGCTATGGTGGCTTATACTGCCTCTGCTTTCTATAGTCCCTGCGCCCAAATGCCTGAGGAGAAAGTTTCGGCTGCCCGACCAGCTCGATGGGAATCCATGTGAAGAAAAATTCTGGAGTGGATGGGTTCATCTTCGTCTAGGCCTTAGGAAACATCACCTGGACCACGTATGTAAATGCCATCGAGACAAGTGCATCTATATAGCCGTGTATCACAGATACAAGCATGTGCCAGTTTATTGGGCTTATGGAATCCATCACAAAGGGGTCACCATGCTTTCCCATCGAGACCTCCGGAGAAATGCCAATGCGTGGTTCATACCACCAAAGGTAAGGAGAACTTTTCCTTTCGGAAGAATAATGAGCTGGAAACATAAAACCTTATTTCTACTCCTGCTAAATGGAACACAGTCAGCTATGAGATGGGAGCTTTCTGATTGCACCAATTCTGATGTCCTAAATATGAGGATATGAGTTCAAATTATGCCTGAAATTGACTTACAGTGACACCTGAGCAACTGAAAGCTCTGTGAAGCCCCAGTTTAATAAAGTATATGAAACTAAATGGGTTTTTTATATTGAGAATGCTAGACGAGATCAGAATGACTGGTTTCAAAATGGTTTATAAAACAAAATAAATACATTTCTTGTAGAATTAGAATGTTAAAGGATGCTCAATGAATATCTTGTCAGCACTGACACTCTACAGTCTGTTTTGTGTATGCAAAGTCTTATTCAAAACTGGCTGAATGAAGCCTTGGTTTACATCACACACAAGATCCTGGCACATTTTACTTGCCTGGCTGTTCTAGTGACCAATTCAAGGAGGGTATTTGGGTTTAGATACCAACAGTAAGCTACAATCACAGTGTAGTTTTCTTGGCTTTTCCCTCACAAATATGAATATTCATAAAGTGTTTAACATAATATTTGTTTCAGAGTAAAAAACACAACATTAATCACAACATGAAAAATTTATGCCAGGCTCTGTGGAGAAAGCCTGGAGAAGAAGTCCAACATATGGAAGCCTAGAAATGCCATGAGGTAGTTAGCATTTTCTGGATTGCTATCTAGAGATCACAAGACATTTAAGTTGTGATCTCAAGATAGCAATCCAGAACATCATAGCAAAGTTGCTTTCCCGATATCCTTAGTTATTTCTCAAAACTCAAAATGATCTCAAGAAAACAATATCTTGAGGTCACAGGACAAATAATTTGTGATCTTAAAAAAAACTTATTATCTTGAGGTCACAGGACAAATAAGTAGTGATTTTGAGAGAACAACTTTCGTTATCCTAAAATCACATGGCAATTAAGTCATGATCTCAAGATAACAAAAGTTGCCTCCTCAGTATCATGATTTTTTTTTTCAAAATGATCAGTTATCAAGTTATTTCGAGTTATCTTGAGATCACAAGACAAAGAAGTTGTGATATTGAGAAAACAACTTTTACTGTCTTGAGATCACAAGACAATCAAGTTTTGATCACAAGACAAATAAGTTGTGATCTTGAAAAAACAAACTTTTATTATTGTGAAATCACAAGACAATTAAGTTGTGATCCCAAGACAAATAAGTCATGATCTCAAGATAACAGTCCAGAAAATTCTCACTACCTCATGGCCTCTGTGGACTTCCGTACCAACCAGACTGCTATAAGGGTTCTGTAAAGCACAGAGGTCGAAAGGTCAAAGTCTGGGGGAGCTTGTCATCATTGATGGGCTCATGAATGTACATCATATATGTTGGATGCCAACCCCCAGAGGGCTGCAAAGACCCTGCTTAAATGATAACCATCTGAAGCCCACCAGTCTATATTAGAAAGGTCTTTTAATGGTCTGTTTTAAATTAGCGTCAGTCTGTTTTGTTTCCCAAGTATGGCACAGATGTCCACATAGTTTTGGGAGCCACTGTATACCTAAGCACAGCTATAAATCATATACTCAACCTAAAACTTTGGGCATATTTTAGATACACACTGAAAAAATAAATTTTAGTAAACTTAACAAGCTGAAGTGCATTGCTGGCATGTTAGAAAGAGATATACTATATGGCCAAAAGTATGTGGACAACTGACCATTCCATCTGTACGAGCTTGCTGGATATCCTATTCCAAAACTAGCCATTAATTTGGAATTGAACACCATGTTTGCAGCTATAGCAGCCTCCATGCTTCTGTAGGTTACAGTTCATAAGGTTCTATGACACCTACATAAGCTGGTCATGACAACTGACGCAACCCTACATAAATGTTTAGAAATGTTTATTCCAACAGGTGTCATACGTCAGTAGATGTCCTGCAGCCTTATAAACTGTATCCGACAGTAAAATGTTACCAGTAGCTCCTGTGGCCTTAAACATCTGATTGCTGGACATCTACGAAGCAGTCAACGTCCAAGCTATTTAAGACCAACTGTAAATTCGGTTCTTCTTATAAAAGTCAGCTGCATGCACAGGTTATACGCAAATGCTGGGAGTAAAATAAGCAGTTGATGGGGACAAGAGAAGAGCCAACTGCTTCGTGCTCATTTCAAGTACTTTGACTTAAAATATCAGATCAGTGATATTGGGCTGAAGTTGGCACCCTTCATGACTACATTGCAACATACACACTTAAAAGGATAGTTGTTCAAATGTTCTTCAGTAAAGACAATGGTTCAACTTCAGAATCATGAGTTCTATATAGAACCATTTCATGCTTACATGGTCCTTTTCATGGTGAAATAATTCTGAATGTGATGTTTATGGTTCTATATAGCACCAAAAAGATCTCTTCTGTTGTTCTAAGCTTCACATCTTAACAATAGAAGATAACTTTTTGGTGCTATATAGAATCATTTTCAAAAAGGTTCTATATAGAACCGTAATAAATGCATTCTCTATCAATCTGAAGAACCATTTCACCATGCAAAGAATATCAGACCAGTGACTTCATTCTTAGCATCTTCCTAAATGTATTTCAAGATCCAGAAATCAACAGGGGAATCAAAGAGAAAATCCAACAACATCTGAACTTACCGGTTCTGATGGTGTGGCTCTCAAGTGTGAGTTTAAGGTGTTGTGTTATTACTCCTGTCTTTCTAACAGGTTATTAGGGGAATCCTTCGAAGAAAGAGGCGTTTTGCTCCTCACAGACTCATTTCAAGGCCGTCCCCTCCCATCACGCACATTGTGAGCGGCGAGGTCTCTGTGAAGAAAAAACGTTTTACCGAAAAGGGAACATGGCGCAAAAGAAACTGCATTCGTTGGATCGCTTACCATCACACGAATGTTACAGGAGACACTTTCAAAGGTGTCATGGTCCAAAATGGCTGTGAGCAATATCACTGGGAAAAGATATCAGCAAAAAAGCTGGGAAAGATACTCTCTAAGACCCACTCAACAGCTCCACAACTTGTTGACAGTCAAGGAATATTGAATAATCAAGTGGTAGGAGGCTCAGTTGAGAAGTCAGACAATGGTTTACTAATAAATGAGGACAGGTTGGTAATTTCACAAGAGGATGCGATGCCAAAAACATGGCAGACTGGAACTCTCATTGAAATTACACCAGAAGACCAATTTGGACATCACAGTATGCAGAAACAAGACAGTGTTGAAGAATCTGTCTTGTCATCCAGCAATAAGAATCAATTGCCAGTTCACATTTCATTCAAAGAAAGAAGCTTCTCGAAACCCAGACCTCGGCGTGAGGTAGAAGCTTTCCCTGAGAGTCCAGAGAGACCTGCAATGACAGAACCAAGCACAATGAGCCTGGAAGAAATTTCAATTCCGAAGACACCACATCCAGAATTTCTGACCAAAGTTAATGTACCATCAAATGTGCAAAGCACATATAAAACTCTGCAGTCCAATGGTGATGATGCTCGGGAAAATGATGCTAATCATTCAACAAACCAACAATCAGATAGCCTTGAAGGTACAGAGAATCCATCTACTAGTGAAACTATAAACAATGCACAAAAAAGACTTGGCCACAATAAAATGCAAGTTAAAAAAATGGACAGAAATACGGAAAGGAAGGAAACTGGGGCAATAAGTAAAGGGAAAAAAGATAGAGAAACAAAAGACATACAAAAACTACTACTAACTACTAAGACTTGGGAAACTGAATGTACTGAAGAAACAGAAAATCCAACGATTATAGAAAATAAAGTCTCTTTACCATCACAGTTTTCCACTATAATTCAACCAAGACTGGGAGAGACAAATGAAACCCTAGTAACCGATCCTGTTAATATAATAACTCATATCACAGAGAATGCGGAAAGAAGAGAAGCAGAAATGAAGGCCAAAGAAGCATCATCCAGTCCTCCAGAATTAAACAATGAAAGTTCTTTGCCCTTCATCTCTCAAACATCTGAGACTTGGGAAACTGAATACACGGAAGAAACAGAAAATCCAGCAACACATGAACTTACAGGTTCTTCACCTTCCCCCATGTCCACTATTTTCAGTGCAACACAACCAATCCCACAAACTACAGAGGACTGGGAAACTGAATGTACTAAAGAAACAGAAAACCCAACAATGCTTTATTCGTCTATTAGTATTGAAATTTCTCCACCTTCCATTATTTCCACAGCACAACAATCAACAACTGAAAATAAAGTGAAACTAGAGAATACAATGAAAGAAAAGGAGCACACAGAAGAGTCACCCATTCCTTCATCCCTTAGAGCTAAAAGTTCTCCATCTTCCATGCTTTCCACAACATTACAATCAACAACCGAAAATGAATGCACTGAAGTAACAGAAAATCCAACAACATCCGAACTGACCAGTTCTTCACCTTCCCTCATGTCCACTACAACACAAACTACAACAGAAAGTCAAGAAGTAAAAACTCCTGAATTCAAAGTTTCCTCATCATCACCCATTTTCAGTACAACACCACAAATCTCACAAATTACAGAGGACTGGGAAATTGACTGCACTGAGAAAGCAGAAAATCCAGTAATGGCAGAACTTACCGGCTCTTCAACTTCCCCCATGTCCACCTCCACACAACCTACAACAGAAAGTCCAAATACTGCTCAATTTAAAGTTTCTCCACTGTCCACCATTTCAGATACAACACAACCAATAACAGAACAGATGGAGGAAACACTAACAACTAAATGTGACAATAAAATATCTCAAATAACAGAGAAAGGTGAAACTACAGACACAAGAAAAACAGCCACTCTTCCGTCAATCAGTAGTGAAACCTCTCTGCTTTCAGCCATTTCCACAACACAATGGACACCAGAAAATACAGTAAAACCAGAGAATACAATCTCAGAAACTACTGAAATTTGGGAAACTGAATGTACTGAAGAAACAGTAAACCCAGCAATGTCATCTTTCACCACATCTACTGCAACAACACCTATAACAGAAAGCCTAACGGCTTCTGAATTTGAAATTTCTCCATCCTGCTCCAGTTTCAGTACTAAAACAGAAGAAATCCCAACAACCAAACATATAAATACAATATTTCAAATGACAGAGAAAAAAGAAACTAAAACAAGAAAAACGGAATATCCATCAACTACAGAAATGAAAGAAATAGAGAGCACAGAAGAGTCCTCCATTCCTTCAACAATAAGGACTGAAAATTCTCCACCTTCTGTTACTCCTACTCAACAATCAACTCGACAATCAACAACTGAAATAAAGGCTAACCTAGTTGTCCATACCACAGAGAATCCAATCTCACAAACTACTGAGATTTGGGAAACTGAATGCACTGAAGAAACAAAAAGGCCTACAACATCTGAACTCACCAGTTCCTCATCTTCCCCCATGTCCACTACAAAAAAACATACAACAGAGGGTCAAGAACGAAGAACTCCTGAATTTAAAGTTTCGTCGCCTACAGCCATTTTAAGTACAGCACAACCAATAAAGGAAAGCACAGCAGAAATGCCAACAACCAAATATGAAAGCACAAAAACTCAGAAAAAAACAAATCAAAAAACATCAGAAATAGAATACTCATTAGCTACGCCGATGAGCAGTGAAAGTATTTCATTGACAATCATTTCCAAAACACCACAATCCACATCTGAAAACAAGGCAGAACCAGAGAATACAATTTTACAATCTGCAGAAACTTGGGAAACAGAATGCAGTGAAGAAACAGAAAGTCCAGTAATTACACAAGTTGTAGTTTTAACACATTCCCCCATTTCTAAAACAATGTTCCAAATCACAGAGAATGTGGACAATAAGGAGACAAGAAGAATAGAATATCTGTCACCTACACTCATTCATCCATCATTTAGTAGTGAAAGTTCGTCACAGCCTGTCATTTCCAAACCACCACAATCCACAACGGAAAACAAGGAAGAACTAGTTATAACAACAGCGAATACAATTTCACAAACTAATGAAACATGGGAAACTGAATGCACTGAAGACACAGAAAATACACAGATGTCTGAAACGATCATCTCTTCAAATTCCCCCAAGTCAACTACAATACAAGCTCCAACAGAATTTCCCAGAACTGCAGAATTTAAAGCAACTTCACCCCTCCCTAGTGTCATTATAGAAGAGTCAACAATCCTGTCATCCATTTGGACTGAAAGTTTTCCAACTTCCGATATTCGTTCTACACAGAAATCAACAAATGAAAACGAGGAAAAAACATTTGCAGTCTCACAAACTACAGAAACGTGGGAAACTGAATGCACTGAAGTAACAGAAAGCCCAACAACATCTGAAGTTATTGTGTCCTCACTGTCCACCATGTCCACTACAACACAACCTACCACAGAAAGTCTAAGAACTCCTGAATCTAAAGTTTCTTCACCTTCTGTCATTTTCAGTACAAGACAATCAGTCACAGAAAAAACAGAGGAAGTCTCAACAACCAAACATGAAAATACAATATCTCAAAAGAGAGAGTATAATGACGAAACTACAGAACCAAGAAAAACAGAATACCCATCAACTACCACGATAAAAGGAAAGGTGACCACAGAAGAGTCAACCATTCCTTTATCCATTAGGACTGAAAGTTTTCCACCTTCCGGTATTCCAGCAACACAATATTCAGCAACTGAAAATGAGGAAAAAACAGTTGCATTCTCACAAAGTACAGAAAATTGGGAAACTGAATGCACTGAAGTAACAGAAATCCCAACAACATCTGAAATTATCATCTCCTCAACATCCCCAAAGTCCATTACAACACAACCTCCAACAGAAAGTGCAAGAACAACTAAAGTTTCTTCTCCCCTGACCAGTGTCATCACAGAAGAGTCAGCTATTCCTTCATCCATTAGGACTGAAAGTTTTCCACCGTCTGGTATTCCTGAAACACAACAACCCACAACTGAAAATGAGGCAAAATCTGAGAAAACAATTACACAAACTACAGAGAATTGGGAAACTGAATGCACTGAAACAGCAGAAAACCCCAAAACATCTGAAGTTATGGTGTCCTCACTGTCCACCATGTCCACTACAACACAACCTACCACAGAAAGTCTAAGAACTTCTGAATCTAAAGTTTCTTCACCTTCTGTCATTTTCAGTACAAGACAATCAGTCACAGAAAAAACAGAGGAAGGCTCAAAAACCAAACATGAAAATACAATATCTCAAAAGAGAGAGTATAACGAGGAAACTACAGAAACAAGAAAAACAGAATTCCCATCAACTACCACGATAAAAGGAAAGGTGACCACAGAAGAGTCAACCATTCCTTTATCCATTAGGACTGAAAGTTTTCCACCTTCCGGTATTCCAGCAACACAACATTCAGCAACTGAAAATGAGGAAAAAACTGTTGCATTCTCACAAAGTACAGAAAATTGGGAAACTGAATGCACTGAAGTAACAGAAATCCCAACAACATCTGAAATTATCATCTCCTCAACATCCCCAAAGTCCATTACAACACAATCTCCAACAGAAAGTGCAAGAACCACTAAAGTTTCTTCTCCCCTGACCAGTGTCATTACAGAAGAGTCAGCTATTCCTTCATCCATTAGGACTGAAAGTTTTCCACCGTCTGGTATTCCTGAAACACAACAACCCACAACTGAAAATGAGGCAAAATCTGAGAAAACAATTACACAAACTACAGAGAATTGGGAAACTGAATGCACTGAAACAGCAGAAAACCCCAAAACATCTGAAGTTATGGTGTCCTCACTGTCCACCATGTCCACTACAACACAACCTACCACAGAAAGTCTAAGAACTTCTGAATCTAAAGTTTCTTCACCTTCTGTCATTTTCAGTACAAGACAATCAGTCACAGAAAAAACAGAGGAAGGCTCAAAAACCAAACATGAAAATACAATATCTCAAAAGAGAGAGTATTACGAGGAAACTACAGAAACAAGAAAAACAGAATTCCCATCAACTACCACGATAAAAGGAAAGGTGACCACAGAAGAGTCAACCATTCCTTTATCCATTAGGACTGAAAGTTTTCCACCTTCCGGTATTCCAGCAACACAACATTCAGCAACTGAAAATGAGGAAAAAACTGTTGCATTCTCACAAAGTACAGAAAATTGGGAAACTGAATGCACTGAAGTAACAGAAATCCCAACAACATCTGAAATTATCATCTCCTCAACATCCCCAAAGTCCATTACAACACAATCTCCAACAGAAAGTGCAAGAACCACTAAAGTTTCTTCTCCCCTGACCAGTGTCATTACAGAAGAGTCAGCTATTCCTTCATCCATTAGGACTGAAAGTTTTCCACCGTCTGGTATTCCTGAAACACAACAACCCACAACTGAAAATGAGGCAAAATCTGAGAAAACAATTACACAAACTACAGAGAATTGGGAAACTGAATGCACTGAAACAGCAGAAAACCCCAAAACATCTGAAGTTATGGTGTCCTCACTGTCCACCATGTCCACTACAACACAACCTACCACAGAAAGTCTAAGAACTCCTGAATCTAAAGTTTCTTCACCTTCTGTCATTTTCAGTACAAGACAATCAGTCACAGAAAAAACAGAGGAAGTCTCAACAACCAAACATGAAAATACAATATCTCAAAAGAGAGAGTATAACGACGAAACTACAGAACCAAGAAAAACAGAATACCCATCAACTACCACGATAAAAGGAAAGGTGACCACAGAAGAGTCAACCATTCCTTTATCCATTAGGACTGAAAGTTTTCCACCTTCCGGTATTCCAGCAACACAATATTCAGCAACTGAAAATGAGGAAAAAACAGTTGCATTCTCACAAAGTACAGAAAATTGGGAAACTGAATGCACTGAAGTAACAGAAATCCCAACAACATCTGAAATTATCATCTCCTCAACATCCCCAAAGTCCATTACAACACAACCTCCAACAGAAAGTGCAAGAACCACTAAAGTTTCTTCTCCCCTGACCAGTGTCATTACAGAAGAGTCAGCTATTCCTTCATCCATTAGGACTGAAAGTTTTCCACCATCTGGTATTCCTGAAACACAACCCACAACTGAAAATGAGTCAAAATCTGAGAAAACAATTACACAAACTACAGAGAATTGGGAAACTGAATGCACTGAAACAGCAGAAAACCCCAAAACATCTGAAGTTATGGTGTCCTCACTGTCCACCATGTCCACTACAACACAACCTCCAACAGAAAGTCTAAGAACTTCTGAATCTAAAGTTTCTTCCCCTTCTCTCATTTTCAGTACAGGACAATCAGACACAGAAAAAACACAGGAAGGCTCAACAACCAAACATGAAAATACAATATCTCAAAAGACCGAGTATAACGAGGAAACTACAGAAACAAGAAAAACAGAATTCCCATCAACTACCACGATAAAAGGAAAGGTGACCACAGAAGAGTCAACCATTCCTTTATCCATTAGGACTGAAAGTTTTCCACCTTCCGGTATTCCAGCAACACAATATTCAGCAACTGAAAATGAGGAAAAAACAGTTGCATTCTCACAAAGTACAGAAAATTGGGAAACTGAATGCACTGAAGTAACAGAAATCCCAACAACATCTGAAATTATCATCTCCTCAACATCCCCAAAGTCCATTACAACACAACCTCCAACAGAAAGTGCAAGAACCACTAAAGTTTCTTCTCCCCTGACCAGTGTCATTACAGAAGAGTCAGCTATTCCTTCATCCATTAGGACTGAAAGTTTTCCACCATCTGGTATTCCTGAAACACAACCCACAACTGAAAATGAGTCAAAATCTGAGAAAACAATTACACAAACTACAGAGAATTGGGAAACTGAATGCACTGAAACAGCAGAAAACCCCAAAACATCTGAAGTTATGGTGTCCTCACTGTCCACCATGTCCACTACAACACAACCTCCAACAGAAAGTCTAAGAACTTCTGAATCTAAAGTTTCTTCCCCTTCTCTCATTTTCAGTACAGGACAATCAGACACAGAAAAAACACAGGAAGGCTCAACAACCAAACATGAAAATACAATATCTCAAAAGACCGAGTATAACGAGGAAACTACAGAAACAAGAAAAACAGAATTCCCATCAACTACCACGATAAAAGGAAAGGTGACCACAGAAGAGTCAACCATTCCTTTATCCATTAGGACTGAAAGTTTTCCACCTTCCGGTATTCCAGCAACACAATATTCAGCAACTGAAAATGAGGACAAAACAGTTGCATTCTCACAAAGTACAGAAAATTGGGAAACTGAATGCACTGAAGTAACAGAAATCCCAACAACATCTGAAATTATCATCTCCTCAACATCCCCAAAGTCCATTACAACACAACCTCCAACAGAAAGTGCAAGAACCACTAAAGTTTCTTCTCCCCTGACCAGTGTCATTACAGAAGAGTCAGCTATTCCTTCATCCATTAGGACTGAAAGTTTTCCACCGTCTGGTATTCCTGAAACACAACAACCCACAACTGAAAATGAGGCAAAATCTGAGAAAACAATTGCACAAACTACAGAGAATTGGGAAACTGAATGCACTGAAACAGCAGAAAATCCCAAAACATCTGAAGTTATGGTGTCCTCACTGTCCACCATGTCCACTACAACACAGCCTCCAACAGAAAGTCTAAGAACTTCTGAATCTAAAGTTTCTTCCCCTTCTCTCATTTTCAGTACAAGACAATCAGTCACAGAAAAAACACAGGAAGTCTCAACAACCAAACATGAAAATACAATATCTCAAAAGACCGAGTATAACGAGGAAACTACAGAAACAAGAAAAACAGAATTCCCATCAACTACCACGATTAAAAGAAAGTTGACCACAGAAGAGTCAACCATTCCTTTATCCATTAGGACTGAAAGTTTTCCACCTTCCGGTATTCCAGCAACACAACATTCAGCAACTGAAAATGAGGACAAAACAGTTGCATTCTCACAAAGTACAGAAAATTGGGAAACTGAATGCACTGAAGTAACAGAAATCCCAACAACATCTGAAATTATCATCTCCTCAACATCCCCAAAGTCCATTACAACACAACCTCCAACAGAAAGTGCAAGAACCACTAAAGTTTCTTCTCCCCTGACCAGTGTCATTACAGAAGAGTCAGCTATTCCTTCATCCATTAGGACTGAAAGTTTTCCACCGTCTGGTATTCCTGAAACACAACAATCCACAACTGAAAATGAGTCAAAATCTGAGAAAACAATTACACAAACTACAGAGAATTGGGAAACTGAATGCACTGAAACAGCAGAAAACCCCAAAACATCTGAAGTTATGGTGTCCTCACTGTCCACCATGTCCACTACAACACAACCTCCAACAGAAAGTCTAAGAACTTCTGAATCTAAAGTTTCTTCCCCTTCTCTCATTTTCAGTACAAGACAATCAGTCACAGAAAAAACACAGGAAGTCTCAACAACCAAACATGAAAATACAATATCTCAAAAGACCGAGTATAACGAGGAAACTACAGAAACAAGAAAAACAGAATTCCCATCAACTACCATGATAAAAGGAAAGGTGACCACAGAAGAGTCAACCATTCCTTTATCCATTAGGACTGAAAGTTTTCCACCTTCTGGTATTCCAGCAACACAACATTCAGCAACTGAAAATGCGGACAAAACAGTTGCATTCTCACAAAGTACAGAAAATTGGGAAACTGAATGCACTGAAGTAACAGAAATCCCAACAACATCTGAAATTATCATCTCCTCAACATCCCCAAAGTCCATTACAACACAACCTCCAACAGAAAGTGCAAGAACCACTAAAGTTTCTTCTCCCCTGACCAGTGTCATTACAGAAGAGTCAGCTATTCCTTCATCCATTAGGACTGAAAGTTTTCCACCGTCTGGTATTCCTGAAACACAACAACCCACAACTGAAAATGAGTCAAAATCTGAGAAAACAATTACACAAACTACAGAGAATTGGGAAACTGAATGCACTGAAACAGCAGAAAACCCCAAAACATCTGAAGTTATGGTGTCCTCACTGTCCACCATGTCCACTACAACACAACCTCCAACAGAAAGTCTAAGAACTTCTGAATCTAAAGTTTCTTCCCCTTCTCTCATTTTCAGTACAAGACAATCAGTCACAGAAAAAACACAGGAAGTCTCAACAACCAAACATGAAAATACAATATCTCAAAAGACCGAGTATAACGAGGAAACTACAGAAACAAGAAAAACAGAATTCCCATCAACTACCATGATAAAAGGAAAGGTGACCACAGAAGAGTCAACCATTCCTTTATCCATTAGGACTGAAAGTTTTCCACCTTCTGGTATTCCAGCAACACAACATTCAGCAACTGAAAATGCGGACAAAACAGTTGCATTCTCACAAAGTACAGAAAATTGGGAAACTGAATGCACTGAAGTAACAGAAATCCCAACAACATCTGAAATTATCATCTCCTCAACATCCCCAAAGTCCATTACAACACAACCTCCAACAGAAAGTGCAAGAACCACTAAAGTTTCTTCTCCCCTGACCAGTGTCATTACAGAAGAGTCAGCTATTCCTTCATCCATTAGGACTGAAAGTTTTCCACCGTCTGGTATTCCTGAAACACAACAACCCACAACTGAAAATGAGTCAAAATCTGAGAAAACAATTACACAAACTACAGAGAATTGGGAAACTGAATGCACTGAAACAGCAGAAAACCCCAAAACATCTGAAGTTATGGTGTCCTCACTGTCCACCATGTCCACTACAACACAACCTCCAACAGAAAGTCTAAGAACTTCTGAATCTAAAGTTTCTTCCCCTTCTCTCATTTTCAGTACAAGACAATCAGTCACAGAAAAAACAGAGGAAGGCTCAACAACCAAACATGAAAATACAATATCTCAAAAGACCGAGTATAACGAGGAAACTACAGAAACAAGAAAAACAGAATTCCCATCAACTACCACGATTAAAAGAAAGTTGACCACAGAAGAGTCAACCATTCCTTTATCCATTAGGACTGAAAGTTTTCCACCTTCTGGTATTCCAGCAACACAACATTCAGCAACTGAAAATGAGGACAAAACAGTTGCATTCTCACAAAGTACAGAAAATTGGGAAACTGAATGCACTGAAGTAACAGAAATCCCAACAACATCTGAAATTATCATCTCCTCAACATCCCCAAAGTCCATTACAACACAACCTCCAACAGAAAGTGCAAGAACCACTAAAGTTTCTTCTCCCCTGACCAGTGTCATTACAGAAGAGTCAGCTATTCCTTCATCCATTAGGACTGAAAGTTTTCCACCGTCTGGTATTCCTGAAACACAACAACCCACAACTGAAAATGAGTCAAAATCTGAGAAAACAATTACACAAACTACAGAGAATTGGGAAACTGAATGCACTGAAACAGCAGAAAACCCCAAAACATCTGAAGTTATGGTGTCCTCACTGTCCACCATGTCCACTACAACACAACCTCCAACAGAAAGTCTAAGAACTTCTGAATCTAAAGTTTCTTCCCCTTCTCTCATTTTCAGCACAAGACAATCAGTCACAGAAAAAACACAGGAAGTCTCAACAACCAAACATGAAAATACAATATCTCAAAAGACCGAGTATAACGAGGAAACTACAGAAACAAGAAAAACAGAATTCCCATCAACTACCATGATAAAAGGAAAGGTGACCACAGAAGAGTCAACCATTCCTTTATCCATTAGGACTGAAAGTTTTCCACCTTCTGGTATTCCAGCAACACAACATTCAGCAACTGAAAATGCAGACAAAACAGTTGCATTCTCACAAAGTACAGAAAATTGGGAAACTGAATGCACTGAAGTAACAGAAATCCCAACAACATCTGAAATTATCATCTCCTCAACATCCCCAAAGTCCATTACAACACAACCTCCAACAGAAAGTGCAAGAACCACTAAAGTTTCTTCTCCCCTGACCAGTGTCATTACAGAAGAGTCAGCTATTCCTTCATCCATTAGGACTGAAAGTTTTCCACCGTCTGGTATTCCTGAAACACAACAACCCACAACTGAAAATGAGTCAAAATCTGAGAAAACAATTACACAAACTACAGAGAATTGGGAAACTGAATGCACTGAAACAGCAGAAAACCCCAAAACATCTGAAGTTATGGTGTCCTCACTGTCCACCATGTCCACTACAACACAACCTCCAACAGAAAGTCTAAGAACTTCTGAATCTAAAGTTTCTTCCCCTTCTCTCATTTTCAGTACAAGACAATCAGTCACAGAAAAAACAGAGGAAGGCTCAACAACCAAACATGAAAATACAATATCTCAAAAGACCGAGTATAACGAGGAAACTACAGAAACAAGAAAAACAGAATTCCCATCAACTACCACGATTAAAAGAAAGTTGACCACAGAAGAGTCAACCATTCCTTTATCCATTAGGACTGAAAGTTTTCCACCTTCTGGTATTCCAGCAACACAACATTCAGCAACTGAAAATGAGGACAAAACAGTTGCATTCTCACAAAGTACAGAAAATTGGGAAACTGAATGCACTGAAGTAACAGAAATCCCAACAACATCTGAAATTATCATCTCCTCAACATCCCCAAAGTCCATTACAACACAACCTCCAACAGAAAGTGCAAGAACCACTAAAGTTTCTTCTCCCCTGACCAGTGTCATTACAGAAGAGTCAGCTATTCCTTCATCCATTAGGACTGAAAGTTTTCCACCGTCTGGTATTCCTGAAACACAACAACCCACAACTGAAAATGAGTCAAAATCTGAGAAAACAATTACACAAACTACAGAGAATTGGGAAACTGAATGCACTGAAACAGCAGAAAACCCCAAAACATCTGAAGTTATGGTGTCCTCACTGTCCACCATGTCCACTACAACACAACCTCCAACAGAAAGTCTAAGAACTTCTGAATCTAAAGTTTCTTCCCCTTCTCTCATTTTCAGCACAAGACAATCAGTCACAGAAAAAACACAGGAAGTCTCAACAACCAAACATGAAAATACAATATCTCAAAAGACCGAGTATAACGAGGAAACTACAGAAACAAGAAAAACAGAATTCCTATCAACTACCATGATAAAAGGAAAGGTGACCACAGAAGAGTCAACCATTCCTTTATCCATTAGGACTGAAAGTTTTCCACCTTCTGGTATTCCAGCAACACAACATTCAGCAACTGAAAATGCAGACAAAACAGTTGCATTCTCACAAAGTACAGAAAATTGGGAAACTGAATGCACTGAAGTAACAGAAATCCCAACAACATCTGAAATTATCATCTCCTCAACATCCCCAAAGTCCATTACAACACAACCTCCAACAGAAAGTGCAAGAACCACTAAAGTTTCTTCTCCCCTGACCAGTGTCATTACAGAAGAGTCAGCTATTCCTTCATCCATTAGGACTGAAAGTTTTCCACCGTCTGGTATTCCTGAAACACAACAACCCACAACTGAAAATGAGGCAAAATCTGAGAAAACAATTACACAAACTACAGAGAATTGGGAAACTGAATGCACTGAAACAGCAGAAAACCCCAAAACATCTGAAGTTATGGTGTCCTCACTGTCCACCATGTCCACTACAACACAACCTCCAACAGAAAGTCTAAGAACTTCTGAATCTAAAGTTTCTTCCCCTTCTCTCATTTTCAGTACAAGACAATCAGTCACAGAAAAAACACAGGAAGTCTCAACAACCAAACATGAAAATACAATATCTCAAAAGACAGAGTATAACGAGGAAACTACAGAAACAAGAAAAACAGAATACCCATCAACTACCACGATAAAGGGAAAGGTGACCACAGAAGAAAATGAGGAAAAAATAGTTGCATTCTCACAAACTACAGAAAATAGTGACACTGAATGCACTGAAGTAACAGAAAACCCAATAATATCTGAAGTCATTGTGTCCTCACTTTCCCCCCAGTCCACTACAGCACAACCTCCACCAGTAATTACAAGAACTGAATTTAAAGTTTCTTGGCCAATAACTGAAAGTAAGGAGAAAACAGATGCATTCTCACGAAGTACAGACACTTGGGAAACTGAATGCAGTGAAGTAATAGAAACTGAAGAAAATAAAATTTCTTTTTCTTCAACACCAGAAATGAAAGAAGCAATGCTAACAGAGACCTCAACTCCTAAAATGCCAGACCGACACAGTTATACAGTGACTGTGACTTTGCCAGTAACAACAAGACTAGAAATTAATTCACATATCTTTGAAACTAAACAAATAGAAGAAACAGTGACCACAGCAACACCTTCACTTGAAATTACAACAGAGAGCTGGGAAACAGAGTGTACAGAGATAATAGAGACCACTGCAGAACCCTTGAGTCCTACAGTGCTGTGCTTTGGTTTGGTACATCGAACCAGTGCTGGCCTGAAAAGATGTCGGGAAAAGATGAAACAAGTCAATGCTGATAACAGCACTCCAAGACCATCTTTATCTCCAACTGAAAGCACAGTTAAGAACCTTGATGTACCCCAGACTACAGAGAGCTTTGAAACTGAATGTACAGAGGTCACGGAGACTCCAACACCTGAAATTCAGTCCGACAAAACCAAAAAACCACTTGAAGTCTCCACAGAGAGCTGGGAAACAGAGTGTACAGAGGTCACAGAGACTCCAACACCTGAAATTCAGTCTGACAAAACCAAAAAACCACTTGAAGTCTCCACAGAGAGCTGGGAAACAGAGTGTACAGAGGTAACAGAGACTCTGACACCAGAGCATAAAGTGGAACACAGTGAGATTACCATGGCAACTTTGACAGTATTAACAACACCTAAAATTCCATCTGATGAAACCACAAAGTCACTTGAAATTACAACAGAGAGCTGGGAAACAGAGTGTACAGAGATAATAGAGACCACTGCAGAACCCTTGAGTCCTACAGTGCTGTGCTTTGGATTGGTACATCGAACAAGTGCTGGCCTAAAGAGATGTCAGGAAAAGATGAAACAAATCCATTCTGATAACAGCACTCCAAGACCATCTTTATCTCCAATTGAAAGCACAGTTAAGAACCTTGATGTATCCCAGACTACAGAGAGCTTTGAAACTGAATGTATAGAGGTCACAGAGACTCCAACACCTGAAATTCAGTCCGACAAAACCAAAAAAACGATTGAAGTCTCAACAGAGAGCTGGGAAACAGAGTGTACAGAGGTCACAGAGACTCCAACACCTGAAATTCAGTCTGACAAAACCAAAAAAACACTTGAAGTCTCCACAGAGAGCTGGGAAACAGAGTGTACAGAGGTAACAGAGACTCTGACACCAGAGCATAAAGTGGAACACAGTGAGATTACCATGGCAACTTTGACAGTATTAACAACACCTAAAATTCCATCTGATGAAACCACAAAGTCACTTGAAATTACAACAGAGAGCTGGGAAACAGAGTGTACAGAGATAATAGAGACCACTGCAGAACCCTTGAGTCCTACAGTGCTGTGCTTTGGTTTGGTACATCGAACAAGTGCTGGCCTAAAGAGATGTCAGGAAAAGATGAAACAAATCCATTCTGATAACAGCACTCCAAGACCATCTTTATCTCCAATTGAAAGCACAGTTAAGAACCTTGATGTACCCCAGACTACAGAGAGCTTTGAAACAGAGTGTACAGAGGTCACAGAGACTCCAACACCTGAAATTCAGTCTGACAAAACCAAAAAACCACTTGAGGTCTCAACAGAGAGCTGGGAAACAGAGTGTACAGAGATAACAGAGACCACTGCAGAACCCTTGAGTCCTACAGTGCTGTGCTTTGGTTTGGTACATCGAACCAGTGCTGGCCTGAAAAGATGTCGGGAAAAGATGAAACAAGTCAATGCTGATAACAGCACTCCAAGACCATCTTTATCTCCAACTGAAAGAACAGTTAAGAACCTTGATGTATCCCAGACTACAGAGAGCTTTGAAACTGAATGTACAGAGGTCACAGAGACTCCAACACCTGAAATTCAGTCCGACAAAACCAAAAAAACGATTGAAGTCTCAACAGAGAGCTGGGAAACAGAATGTACAGAGGTCACAGAGACTCCAACACCTGAAATTCAGTCTGACAAAACCAAAAAACCACTTGAAGTCTCAACAGAGAGCTGGGAAACAGAATGTACAGAGGTCACAGAGATTCCAACACCTGAAATTCAGTCTGACAAAACCAAAAAACCACTTGAAGTCTCCACAGAGAGCTGGGAAACAGAGTGTACAGAGGTAACAGAGACTCTGACACCAGAGCATAAAGTGGAACACAGTGAGATTACCATGGCAACTTTGACAGTATTAACAACACCTAAAATTCCATCTGATGAAACCACAAAGTCACTTGAAATTACAACAGAGAGCTGGGAAACAGAGTGTACAGAGATAATAGAGACCACTGCAGAACCCTTGAGTCCTACAGTGCTGTGCTTTGGTTTGGTACATCGAACCAGTGCTGGCCTGAAAAGATGCCAGGGTAGGATGAAACAAGTCAATGCTGATAACAGCACTCCAAGACCATCTTTGTCTCGTTTTTCTCCAATTGATAGCACAACCAAGAACCTTGATGTATCCCAGACTACAGAGAGCTTTGAAACAGAATGTACAGAGGTCACAGAGACTCCAACACCTGAAATTCAGTCCGACAAAACCAAACAACCACTTGAAGTCTCAACAGAGAGCTGGGAAACAGAGTGTACAGAGATAACTGAGACCACTGCAGAACCCTTGAGTCCTACAGTGCTGTGCTTTGGTTTGGTACATCGAACCAGTGCTGGCCTGAAAAGATGTCGGGAAAAAATGAAACAAGTCAATGCTGATAACAGCACTCCAAGACCATCTTTATCTCCAACTGAAAGCACAGTTAAGAACCTTGATGTATCCCAGACTACAGAGAGCTTTGAAACTGAATGTGCAGAGGTCACAGAGACTCCAACACCTGAAATTCAGTCCGACAAAACCAAAAAAACGATTGAAGTCTCAACAGAGAGCTGGGAAACAGAATGTACAGAGGTCACAGAGACTCCAACACTTGAAATTCAGTCTGACAAAACCAAAAAACCACTTGAAGTCTCAACAGAGAGCTGGGAAACAGAATGTACAGAGGTCACAGAGACTCCAACACCTGAAATTCAGTCTGACAAAACCAAAAAACCACTTGAAGTCTCCACAGAGAGCTGGGAAACAGAGTGTACAGAGGTAACAGAGACTCTGACACCAGAGCATAAAGTGGAACACAGTGAGATTACCATGGCAACTTTGACAGTATTAACAACACCTAAAATTCCATCTGATGAAACCACAAAGTCACTTGAAATTACAACAGAGAGCTGGGAAACAGAGTGTACAGAGATAATAGAGACCACTGCAGAACCCTTGAGTCCTACAGTGCTGTGCTTTGGTTTGGTACATCGAACCAGTGCTGGCCTGAAAAGATGTCGGGAAAAGATGAAACAAGTCAATGCTGATAACAGCACTCCAAGACCATCTTTATCTCCAACTGAAAGCACAGTTAAGAACCTTGATGTATCCCAGACTACAGAGAGCTTTGAAACTGAATGTACAGAGGTCACAGAGACTCCAACACCTGAAATTCAGTCCGACAAAACCAAAAAAACGATTGAAGTCTCAACAGAGAGCTGGGAAACAGAATATACAGAGGTCACAGAGACTCCAACACCTGAAATTCAGTCTGACAAAACCAAAAAACCACTTGAAGTCTCAACAGAGAGCTGGGAAACAGAATGTACAGAGGTCACAGAGACTCCAACACCTGAAATTCAGTCTGACAAAACCAAAAAACCACTTGAAGTCTCCACAGAGAGCTGGGAAACAGAGTGTACAGAGGTAACAGAGACTCTGACACCAGAGCATAAAGTGGAACACAGTGAGATTACCATGGCAACTTTGACAGTATTAACAACACCTAAAATTCCATCTGATGAAACCACAAAGTCACTTGAAATTACAACAGAGAGCTGGGAAACAGAGTGTACAGAGATAATAGAGACCACTGCAGAACCCTTGAGTCCTACAGTGCTGTGCTTTGGTTTGGTACATCGAACCAGTGCTGGCCTGAAAAGATGCCAGGATAGGATGAAACAAGTCAATGCTGATAACAGCACTCCAAGACCATCTTTGTCTCGTTTTTCTCCAATTGATAGCACAACCAAGAACCTTGATGTATCCCCGACTACAGAGAGCTTTGAAACAGAATGTACAGAGGTCACAGAGACTCCAACACCTGAAATTCAGTCCGACAAAACCAAACAACCACTTGAAGTCTCAACAGAGAGCTGGGAAACAGAGTGTACAGAGATAACTGAGACCACTGCAGAACCCTTGAGTCCTACAGTGCTGTGCTTTGGTTTGGTACATCGAACCAGTGCTGGCCTGAAAAGATGTCGGGAAAAGATGAAACAAGTCAATGCTGATAACAGCACTCCAAGACCATCTTTATCTCCAACTGAAAGCACAGTTAAGAACCTTGATGTATCCCAGACTACAGAGAGCTTTGAAACTGAATGTGCAGAGGTCACAGAGACTCCAACACCTGAAATTCAGTCCGACAAAACCAAAAAAAACGATTGAAGTCTCAACAGAGAGCTGGGAAACAGAATGTACAGAGGTCACAGAGACTCCAACACCTGAAATTCAGTCTGACAAAACCAAAAAACCACTTGAAGTCTCAACAGAGAGCTGGGAAACAGAATGTACAGAGGTCACAGAGACTCCAACACCTGAAATTCAGTCTGACAAAACCAAAAAACCACTTGAAGTCTCCACAGAGAGCTGGGAAACAGAGTGTACAGAGGTAACAGAGACTCTGACACCAGAGCATAAAGTGGAACACAGTGAGATTACCATGGCAACTTTGACAGTATTAACAACACCTAAAATTCCATCTGATGAAACCACAAAGTCACTTGAAATTACAACAGAGAGCTGGGAAACAGAGTGTACAGAGATAATAGAGACCACTGCAGAACCCTTGAGTCCTACAGTGCTGTGCTTTGGTTTGGTACATCGAACAAGTGCTGGCCTAAAGAGATGTCAGGAAAAGATGAAACAAATCCATTCTGATAACAGCACTCCAAGACCATCTTTATCTCCAATTGAAAGCACAGTTAAGAACCTTGATGTATCCCAGACTACAGAGAGCTTTGAAACAGAGTGTACAGAGGTCACAGAGACTCCAACACCTGAAATTCAGTCCGACAAAACCAAAAAACCACTTGAGGTCTCAACAGAGAGCTGGGAAACAGAGTGTACAGAGATAAATGAGACCACTGCAGAACCCTTGAGTCCTACAGTGCTGTGCTTTGGTTTGGTACATCGAACCAGTGCTGGCCTGAAAAGATGTCGGGAAAAGATGAATCAAGTCAATGCTGATAACAGCACTCCAAGACCATCTTTATCTCCAACTGAAAGCACAGTTAAGAACCTTGATGTATCCCAGACTACAGAGAGCTTTGAAACTGAATGTATAGAGGTCACAGAGACTCCAACACCTGAAATTCAGTCCGACAAAACCAAAAAAACGATTGAAGTCTCAACAGAGAGCTGGGAAACAGAGTGTACAGAGGTCACAGAGACTCCAACACCTGAAATTCAGTCTGACAAAACCAAAAAAACACTTGAAGTCTCCACAGAGAGCTGGGAAACAGAGTGTACAGAGGTAACAGAGACTCTGACACCAGAGCATAAAGTGGAACACAGTGAGATTACCATGGCAACTTTGACAGTATTAACAACACCTAAAATTCCATCTGATGAAACCACAAAGTCACTTGAAATTACAACAGAGAGCTGGGAAACAGAGTGTACAGAGATAATAGAGACCACTGCAGAACCCTTGAGTCCTACAGTGCTGTGCTTTGGTTTGGTACATCGAACAAGTGCTGGCCCAAAGAGATGTCAGGAAAAGATGAAACAAATCCATTCTGATAACAGCACTCCAAGACCATCTTTATCTCCAACTGAAAGCACAGTTAAGAACCTTGATGTATCCCAGACTACAGAGAGCTTTGAAACTGAATGTACAGATGTCACAGAGACTCCAACACCTGAAATTCAGTCCGACAAAACCAAAAAAACGATTGAAGTCTCAACAGAGAGCTGGGAAACAGAATGTACAGAGGTCACAGAGACTCCAACACCTGAAATTCAGTCTGACAAAACCAAAAAACCACTTGAAGTCTCCACAGAGAGCTGGGAAACAGAGTGTACAGAGGTAACAGAGACTCTGACACCAGAGCATAAAGTGGAACACAGTGAGATTACCATGGCAACTTTGACAGTATTAACAACACCTAAAATTCCATCTGATGAAACCACAAAGTCACTTGAAATTACAACAGAGAGCTGGGAAACAGTGTGTACAGAGATAATAGAGACCACTGCAGAACCCTTGAGTCCTACAGTGCTGTGCTTTGGTTTGGTACATCGAACAAGTGCTGGCCTAAAGAGATGTCAGGAAAAGATGAAACAAATCCATGCTGATCACAGCACTCCAAGACCATCTTTATCTCCAATTGAAAGCACAGTTAAGAACCTTGATGTATCCCAGACTACAGAGAGCTTTGAAACTGAATGTACAGAGGTCACAGAGACTCCAACACCTGAAATTCAGTCCGACAAAACCAAAAAAACGATTGAAGTCTCAACAGAGAGCTGGGAAACAGAATGTACAGAGGTCACAGAGACTCCAACACCTGAAATTCAGTCTGACAAAACCAAAAAACCACTTGAAGTCTCAACAGAGAGCTGGGAAACAGAGTGTACAGAGGTAACAGAGACTCTGACACCAGAGCATAAAGTGGAACACAGTGAGATTACCATGGCAACTTTGACAGTATTAACAACACCTAAAATTCCATCTGATGAAACCACAAAGTCACTTGAAATTACAACAGAGAGCTGGGAAACAGAGTGTACAGAGATAATAGAGACCACTGCAGAACCCTTGAGTCCTACAGTGCTGTGCTTTGGTTTGGTACATCGAACCAGTGCTGGCCTGAAAAGATGCCAGGATAGGATGAAACAAGTCAATGCTGATAACAGCACTCCAAGACCATCTTTGTCTCGTTTTTCTCCAATTGATAGCACAACCAAGAACCTTGATGTATCCCCGACTACAGAGAGCTTTGAAACAGAATGTACAGAGGTCACAGAGACTCCAACACCTGAAATTCAGTCCGACAAAACCAAAAAACCACTTGAAGTCTCAACAGAGAGCTGGGAAACAGAGTGTACAGAGATAACAGAGACCACTGAAGAACCCTTGAGTCCTACAGGGCTGTGCTTTGGTTTGGTACATCGAACCAGTGCTGGCCTGAAAAGATGTCGGGAAAAGATGAAACAAGTCAATGCTGATAACAGCACTCCAAGACCATCTTTATCTCCAACTGAAAGCACAGTTAAGAACCTTGATGTATCCCAGACTACAGAGAGCTTTGAAACTGAATGTACAGAGGTCACAGAGACTCCAACACCTGAAATTCAGTCCGACAAACCCAAAAAAACGATTAAAGTCTCAACAGAGAGCTGGGAAACAGAGTGTACAGAGGTCACAGAGACTCCAACACCTGAAAGTCAGTCTGACAAAACCAAAAAACCAGTTGAAGTCTCCACAGAGAGCTGGGAAACAGAATGTACAGAGGTAACAGAGACTCTGACACCAGAGCATAAAGTGGAACACAGTGAGATTACCATGGCAACTTTGACAGTATTAACAACACCTAAAATTCCATCTGATGAAACCACAAAGTCACTTGAAATTACAACAGAGAGCTGGGAAACAGAGTGTACAGAGATAATAGAGACCACTGCAGAACCCTTGAGTCCTACAGTGCTGTGCTTTGGTTTGGTACATCGAACCAGTGCTGGCCTGAAAAGATGCCAGGAAAAGATTAAACAAGTCAATGCTGATCACAGCACTCCAAGACCATCTTTATCTCGTTTTTCTCCAATTGATATCGCAACCAAGAACCTTGATGTATCCCAGACTACAGAGAGCTTTGAAACGGAATGCACAGAGGTCACAGAGACTCCAACACCTGAAATTAAGACCGACAAAACCAAAAAACTGATTGAAGTCTCAACAGAGAGCTGGGAAACAGAGTGTACAGAGATTACAGACATCACACCAGGACATCAGAGTTCTGCAACACCTGGAAAGATAGAGGAAAGTGGGACACTTGGACCTCTGATTACAAAGGAAACAGTTAACGTTCAATCAGACAAAACTGAGGTATTTTTAACAAACAGGCATACTGAGGAAACGAAGACCACAACAGCATTTCCTAGTCCTACAAGACCTTGCTTTGGGCTGGTACATCGGACCAGTACAGGCTTGACAAGATGCCTCCAGAAAATGAAGCGACTTAATGAAGGAAAAACCACTCCCAGAGTACGCTCATTTTCCACAGTGGAGAATATGACACCTCAATCCACTATTCAGCCAACCACAGTGATTCAATATACCAAGGATAAGACAAAGATAACAAATAAAGTGTTTGATGAAGATCAAAAACAGTTTGACTACTTTAACAAGCATTTTTACTATTTCAATGGAAAGCTGAAAAAAGTCAGCAATCACGGATTGAAATCTGAAACTCCACCTACAGAAAAACTTAAAAGCCTAAAGCCTGATAAAACACATGAACTTGGCAAAACTGCAAGATCAGAGATGGCAGCAGTCATGGACAAACCACAAGAAACACTACTGGAACCACAACATCTGGTGGAGACAAAGACCACAGCAGCACCTCTTAGATTACATGCTTCTTCTACCATGCATAAATCTATGAAGAAACAGCCAGAATTAACACCCCATTTGACATCACTGAACCACAGAGAGCACAGGGCCGATGACACAGCCGAATACAAAGGCCATTTTTACTATTTCAATGGCAGGTCAAAGAGAATCAATAATTATGCAACAGGTTGAGACAGTTTGATCTAGAGAAATCTAAATGGAGCTTGGGAGGAGATCCACAGCTGAGGCTCCTTTTCCTTCTAGTCTAACTTCATATAAAATGTTTCCACCACACCACCGCTCGATCTACTTCCTATTTTTCAGTCTTATCTCTGAGTTCTTAACTTTATTTACCCAGCCTTCCATCCTAAAGTACAATCCACCCTGTTCTCTCTTCCTGCAGTCATACTGTCTCTCTCATACAACAAAAACAGGTTGAAGGCGTGGTCCGAACTCACAAAGTGCATAATATGAATCACAAATACAACTTCAGCAAGGATCATTTCAACAAGCTGGTTTCTGAGGTTGTGTGAGCAAGGAAATATATGGGACATTTGGGGAAAGGTGGTCTACATCCTGACCCTCACCTATGGTCATGAGCTGTGGATAGTGACCGAAAGAACGAGATCGCGAATACAAGTGGCGGAAATGAGCTTTCTCATGAGGGTTCTGGGCTACACTCTACTTGATAGGGTGAGGAGCTTGGTCATCCAGGAGGAGCTCGGAGTAGAGCCGCTACTTCTCCGCATTGAGAGGAGCCAGCTGAGGTGGTTCGGGTATCTGATCTGGGTGCCCCTGGACACCTCCTGGTGGGGGTGTACCAGGCACAACCTACCAGGACAAGACCCCGGGGTCGTCCTAGGACCTGCTGGAGGGCTTTTATCTCCAAGTTAGCCTGGGAGCAGCTTGGGTCCCCAGGAATGGGCTGGAGGAAGTTGTGGGGGACAGGTTTATTTGGGATTCTCTGCTGTCTCAACTGCTACCGCGACCCTATCTGGATTAAGCGGTCAACATGATGATGATGATGATGATGATGATGATGCTTACAGAGATATAACAGGATTTAAAAACACTTTTAAGAGTGATTGTAAATAAATAAATAGATTAGTTTTATATTATTTTCAGAATGCACAATTATCCATCCATCCATGTCTTAAATTTTCCTTTGTGTCTTTACACTTTACTTTCAATAAATGAATCTCCACAAATTAAATATGTCCATTGTGTCCATCTGATGTCTGTTTGTTTGTTTGTTTTTAATTGTTAATATTTTTCCCCAAATTAGTTGTGTCCAGGTTCCAACCACTTGCTAGGTCTCCCTATCACATGATGCTGTTAAGCTGGTAGGGTGAGAGCTAACATGTGCTTCTTCTAAGAAACATGAAGCGCCACTGAATCTTTTCAAACAGCTCAACATGCTTGGAAGAGAACACTAAGCATCTGCGAATTAATGACTGATATGCTTCACAGTGATTCACAATCACTTCTAATCGGTATTTACTCTGTTTCGTGAAAATAATTTTAAAGTTATTTTAAATTTTCTAGATATTTTTGACCTGTTATAAGTGATTTTATTCAGAAAATTATCTCACTATATTTGTAGATAATCTTGCTTGTTTTAAGAAATGTGCTTGAAACCAGCTAAATTATCTGACAGCACAGTGAGATGATTTTACTTGAAGAAAATTACTTAAAACAAGTGAAAAATGTCTAGAAATAATATAATCTTATAATGTATATAAATGCAATCATTGAAAAATTGGAAATATTAAATTTATTAACTAGATTTAAGATCACTTGATACCATTTTTGCAGTGTACACAAGGTATGTCATATTTTTAAAATGATTTTGGTTCTCAAACCACTTGTAGTATTGTCCCGTTGAAGTTGTTATTTCTGGCTAAGGGAGTTCTATGGCCCAGGCTATTTAGAGCTGGTTTGTAATAATTTATTTAAAGACTCGACATGGATGTGTAGCTTTAAGGCATCATTTTATAGGTGTTTGTTCCTGTAGGCCTATATTGGATTTGGATGTTTTATGGTAAAGACCTGCAAATTTATTTGCAGGCAGCCACCTTCACCTGCCATTAGTGGATACTGATTAGAGTGGGCCTTTTCTCCCTTATAATTAAAAATAAAACCTGCAGTGAGAAGGGCACTGGCAGTAAATTAGTTAGAATCAATTATTAGGCTTTGAAATGGTGATAAGGTGTTTATAGTAAGGAATATATTAGAGTGATCCACCACCCAAAAAATACCTGCACTGTTGGGCTCCTATGGGGGTCCTGACCATTAAAGAACAGGGGAACAAAGTATGCAGAGAAACTGATAATTAAATGTAGAACTACAAAGCGCTCCTATATGGTCAGTGGAGCTGATAAATTGGACATTGAGTGTAGAAACAAGGAGGTGGTTTTAATTTTATATCTGATTGGTGTATATTTGTACTGAACATCATTTCAGGCTAGTTTATTTTTTAATTAAAAATGTCTCAGATGTTCTCCCCTGTCTGCCTCTAGATTTACCCCGTACTGAACTTTTTAGTCTCTTAGTTCAAGTAGACTAAGTCAGAGGTTTAATTGATGTTGCAACAATAGTTAAAGGATTTGCCAGAGTTTATTAAAAGTTCAATTCTATTATGGCAGCTAACAGCCATGTTGGCTAGTATTACGCAGGGTGACAAAGAGAGGGTGCGGACCATCCTAACCACTCGGAGAGATAGAGGCCAATTATCCTTAAATCTCCCTATGACAGAGCCATCACTTTTGACAGCTGCGCCACTCAGAAGGCTTTACTCCAACAACCTTTAGACTGAGTGCAGGTTAGACCTTTGCCACCTTTCAGCAAACTTTCTGATGACTCTGGTGGTCGGGTGCATGAGGGATGGTCAGGAAAGAGAATAAAGAAACCTTGATGAAAGCTTTGTTGTGCGGTGTGCAAGGAACCATCTGGTCCTCAGTGTGACCAAGACCAAAGAGATGGTGGTGGACTTTAGAAGGACCACAATCACTCCTGTTACCATCATGGGTCAGAATGTTGACCTGGTAGACACCTACAAATATCGGGGTGTCCTGCTTGACAACAAACTTGTGGCGAGGAGTGAGGAGGTGGATGCATACACTGAGATAAGTGACTTTTATTTGGGGCAAATCCAGGGTAATAGTTACAACGGTCCAGGGTCAAACAGCCAACATGGAGAGAAGGAGGGACGGACATGACCCAATGAAAACAGGATCAACAAACAACAGAGGCCGGAAGAAACAAACACCAAGCGATCTCAAACAGTACAACCAAAACAAGAAACAACAAAGACCAAGCCAAACACAGGGTTTATATACACAAGGGCTAACAAGGGATCACAAGACACAGGTGGAAACACAGGTGGGACCAATCAGGGGCAGAGTAACCAAACAAGGGGGCAGGACAGAAAAACCAAAACAAATGCACAAGGAAGACCAGGAAGTAAACACAAGCACATGGACAGGACAAAGGTAAACACAAGCACATGAGGAGACTGGGAGGGGCCAATTGTGACAAAACTGCAAAGGAAGGCCAACACAGAAGCGGTGTACAGGAGGGGGATGAGCAGACTTTACTTTCTAAAAAAGCTCAGGTCTTTTAATGTGTCTAGTAAGATGGTGGTCATCTTCTACCAGTCTGTTGTTGTGGGTGCTGCCTTCTTTGCAGCGGTCTGCTGGGGAGGCAGCATTAGTGGCAGAGATGCAAAAAAGCTCAAAAAAGATGTGTAGGTAATGATAAAATAATCCTCCTTTACAGTAAAATAAAGCTCTGCCGATCGTTCAACACAGTTTTAACAATAAATGGTCTTAAACGCTGGAGTTAATGTAGAACTGCTCATTCACCATTTAACCCTGAAAGCTGGCGCTCAAAATGCTGGTTGCTTAGCAAGGCAGACAATAGTCTAGCCTAGCTAGTAGCAAACAAAATAGTAGAGAGAAAGATTTAAAACAGACATTCATAATTAGAGACAAATGGACTCATGGATCAAATGGATTTATAATCACTCCAGCTGGTTTCCTGACACGTTTAATCTGCAATGAGAAACTGACAAACACTAAAGTCAGCTTCTCACTTGAATTGTCCCGTTCCACCTTAAATGGTACCTAAGGAGCCAGTAATTGGAACAAAAAGCTAGAGAATGAGAAGTAACTCCAGCCTCATAAAAAGTCGAATGTTGAGAGAAATTTCACAAGAAACTGCTCTACTTTTGAGGAAAAGTTTCCTGCTGGAGATGTGAGAAAAGTGGCTATAGCTGAGCCAAAGCTTAAAGCAGAGCAAAGTAAATCTGTTTTGTTTACATTATGTTTGTAAGAGCTATATAGATATAAATATATATATAACATGCCATTAGGATGTTACAGATTCTTATAAATACATCCATATATATAAATTATCCAACACGTTATATATAGTTAAGGTTACAGTTATGGGTAAGTAGTTAGACAAAATTTAGTGTTTGAAAGTGCTTTTGCTTCATATGAATTCTTTCGGGTAGATGCTACAGATGCTCATCTTAATTCTGGCCTTGAAACAAATGATATCAGCTTCAGGCATCTACATAATCTGGTGTCCTGCTGTGCTGAGGCATTGAGCATGTTTTGTGAAGCATCAGCCATCTAAAGGTTTTGCACTTTTTTGACAGGTTATCAAAAATCTGATAACAGTTTCTCTTATTATAAATCTGTCTACATGTCTTATCAGTCCCCTGCAGCTTCTGAGAGCTGTTAAGGAACTGATACTTACAAGAATAGAACCTGTCCATCTTCTAAATAGCAGTATCAGTTCTTCACTTCTTTTCCCCCAGCACTATGTACCTTACAGAATCTAGGAAGCTAGGAGATGGTAAAAAACAAACAAACTGGAATGTGTAATTCTGATAGACACTACCCTGATCATCTGGAGGGTGGTAGTGTTTTTTTTTTACATTCCCAAAGCTGAAAAGGTTTTAGAAGGTTCAGAATAGCCCAATCATACCTCAGAGTCAAAGCAATTAATAGACACATTCAGGCCGGTTGTAAAGTGAGCCAAACTTTATCTGGGTTACTGTTACTGACATTCTTCTTTTAGTCTATTTGTGATAGAAAACCATACAAAGGCAACATATCAAATGTTGAAACTGAGAAATTTTATTGTTTTTTGAAAAGTATATGCCCATTTTGAATTTGATGCCAACAACACGTTCCAAAAGGCTGGTTGTGTAAAAAAAAAAAAAAAAAAAACATCTGGTGCTTAATTGGCAAAAGGTCAGTAATAATATTAGGTGTAAGAGAGGCGGAGTCACCACTCTGTGAAAGACCACATGATCAAATAGTGCAACAATTCAAAAATAATGTTTCTCATTGTAAAACAGCAAAGAACTGAGATGGTTTACTGGACGGTTGATGAGGAGACCATTCCACCCTTCTGCTGACTCAACTTTAGTTTAGTTTTAGTCAGTTTCAAATTTGAGTTTCTCAAAAGCAAATGTATCTGCAACCAGCTGTCTTGAATTTTTCTTAGTTAGTCAGCTGTTATCATGATCTGCGTAGCTAGACTTGGGACTAGGGAAAGTGTTTAAAGTTGATGGTACTGAAATTTTAAGCAGAATATACATGACGTGAATCTTACTAAATTATTAATTATTACTTTTTCCATTTTAATTTTTTCCAATACTTTACATCACACATACTGTGTCAAACTGCCATAAAATGAGATGACAGACAACAATACATATATCGCTGCTGTCAGAAGAAAACCTTCTATCTCCATTTCTGTCCTTTTTCAGTTTTTGATATAATTTGAAAATGCCCATTGCTCTTTACATTGTGTGTAAATTTCATTAAGAATGGACAAAAAGAATCAGCTCAAAATGACTTTGCAAAAAGTCTGGTTCCATTGACTTGCATTAAAAGTTAAGTAGGTTTTTTCCTTCTACTGTAAAGTTACCATTTTGGAGATATGATGTTTCTTCCTGATGACAGCGATATATAACTGAACCATGAGACAGCTGACTCACTCTGCTCTCTCATTCTGGTCAAACATCAGGTATGATGCAGCCTCCTCAGCACCTGCTTCCTGCAATCCTGTTTCCTCCCATTTTTCTCGTTAAGTTGCTGTCTACAAAAAAATAAGTATCTCCGTTTTTGCGATTTTTAGTTGTCTATTTGAAGTCAGCAGCTGTCCTTTACATTGTGAAAAAAGTTCATGGTGATTGGATTAAAAGAAATTCTCCAAAAATGCTTTGAATAAAAATTTTTTTACATTAACTTTCATTGAAAGCAAATAAGGTTTTTGCCCTCTCCTGTAAAGTTACTGCTTTGGAGATACTTGCTTTTCTTTGGACAGCAACAATATAGTAAAAAACCCTAGCTGGAAATGTAAAAGACAGGCATAGAACAGAAGATTGGCATTGACACCTGGAAAGATGATAAGATTGCTGCAAATATATAAATTACACCTCAAGGATGACTTTATAGTGAGTTCCTTAAAAAAATATGAGCTGCTAATTTGGCTGGTGGAGAAATTGAATATTTTTCAGGCAACTTTTTGATTGTTTTTGAATTGTTTTGTGAAGCTGTTAGGTTGAACGGAAATTATGTTGCAGGTAACTAGTTGTATGAAATATTTTTATTGTTGTAAAAGATGCAAACAAAGTCTTTCAGAGCAGTTTCGTGTGAAATGCTCTGTTTTAGGGAGTGAGAATTGTTTACAGTGGTGATAGGAACCAGATGTCCACCTCTAAAAGCTCCTTCACAGAAGGTTTTTACATGGAATGGTTAAGAATACACTGCCTGATACTTTATTTGATGATAATTTTGAGAAGATTTTGGCCTTAATTTTTTTTTTAAATCCATGCATGTCAGAGAGGTAAACCAAGGTGTTAAAAGACAAAATAGTACACAAAGAAAATTTTTTTTTAGATTCACCACCATTTTACCATGTTTGACACGTTAAAAAATGAAATTAATGGTTCACTGATTGTTTAGATAGTAAAAAAATTGCTAGAGTTGTATAGTAGACTTAGTGACCCCTGGTTCCCATCACCACCACTGTAAAGAAATCTGAACCATTTCACACCCAGCCACTCAGAATAACTTCAGATGTTTCCACCTCAACAACTGAACTGTGCAGAAATTTAAAAAAAACATCTGATAATGTGCATCTCTAGGTAGCCTGCTGGACTGGATGATGCCATCTCTAAGTAAATGTTGGCTCAAGTGACCTCGAGCAGGCCTCAGGCCATGAAATGAAAATGCATTCCTGCAGCCAGGAAAAGCAGCAGGGCACCAGTGAGGGATAACCCAGGTTCATGAGGACGCATAGAGAGCTCTTCTCCTTCTTATGTATATTGTGTCCTTTTCTCTCAAGCATCAATTGCTGGCAATGTGGGCTGAGGGCTTCAGTGGCCTTTTCAAAAGAAAACCTCACGGAGATCCAGTTTGGGAAGCGCAGTACACTGCAGAATCAGGTGTTAGCAACACTTCTGGCACCAATATGTAGTTTCTACCTTTAATTTGAGATAATTCATGAAGATTAAAAGCTCAAATTACTGGTTATCATCCTGGGCAGGGTTGCCAGATTCAGCAAAAATCTCCCGTCCCAGGTTTGCTCCAAATCCAATCAACAGATTCTGAAATTTTAGAGTTTTCTCACTTGACTGCATTGTCAAACTAGCCCAATTTTGGTGGGAAGACCTGGCAACCCTGAAAAAAAGGTACACACGCTGTACCAAAGACTCCAAAACAATGGAAAGCACTCAAACCTTTTGTATCTCCTGTAGTGTGTAAATCTCACATGGATGCATGGATAGAATAAAAATATCAATACTAGACAAGGTCTTCAGCAAAATCAAAAGGAGTGGAAGGTGGGGTGATGGGGGGTGGTTTACAAGCGGTGGAGGTTTTCAATTTCCTTGACTGAGGAGATGGCATCCCCTCACAACCCACACTCAAATCAAGCCCTCCCACTATCCATTTCAACACATACCCACAATAACACAGCAGTAGCGAGTACAACAGTAGCATATTCAGACCTGAACATGTGCCAACCACAACCTGCTTCCATTCCCTCTCAACAACCCATCCAATTTCCCCGCATCTGTGCCGTGTTAGCTCTCAGAAATGCTGTAATAAGCCAAGCCAATTCTCTATCTCTCCACAGCCAGCATACCCTCGAGCTGCTCTCTGAAGCCTCAGACCAGATTTACTCTCTCTGGTGCCATCATTATCATTTTTAGCTGTTTCTAGAGGATGTTTCCTTTTCAGAAGGAATAAAATCATTACTATGCTGACAATGTCTGCAAGCCTGAGAGGTTTAATTTGACTTCTGTGCTCATTTCGGTCCATTTTTTTAAGGTAACTATGCTGAAGCATCCACCCACATCTGTCAGAGAGCTTCAAATTGAACTTTCTTCAAATTGTTACTCTTTCCTGTGGCTATTTTTTCTTGGATAGTGTCATAATTTGACACATTGTTATTGTTTGTTTTAAAGTACTTTATTTATTGCTAAGAATTTGGAAACATTCCTCTTCTTTAATTGACAGACATATTGGCCATTGACAAATAAATGTAAAAGGATATGATGTCCATCTGCATTAATATGTCACTGCTGTCAGAAGAAAACCTCAGATCTCCAAAATGGTAACTTTACAGGACAAGGAAAAAACATACTTTACTTTAAATCAATGGAACCAGCCTTTTTTCCAAGCCATTTTGGGTTGTTTTTTTTGTTTTTTTTGGTCCAATCATCATGAAATTTACATTCAATGCGAAGAGCAACTGGCATTTTCAAATTATAATTATGTCAAAAACTGAAAAACGACAGAAATGGAGATACGAGGCTTTCTTCCGAAAGCAGCGATGATGAATATATTGATATTTGTTGCATAGTTTTTTTGAAGGGTTACATATTCGTTTTTGAACAGGATCATGACTATTACCACCAAGAAAATGTCATGTGGTGCAACCACACATTCACAAAAAGCATATTTTAATGCTATTTATAACCATTGAAAATGGGTCTAACATAGTCTTTGTACTTGGACACTCATAAAAAGATTGTCCTTGATTATATATGCATTTTATGGCCATAGATTTTCATGCTTTTCCTGTGGTCACACCACTGGACTTAGTAAACTGAAAAAGCCCAACCGTGACTCAAAGATGACAGTCAGTTTTGAAGACTTGAATCCTTTTAAAACTGTCATATTTCACAAGATGTTATGATCACAAACATTTCAAAACATAAACCATGCCAAAATATTTCAATTAGGATTTTATATAACTCAATTACCCCGGAAAACTGCAACCAGCACTGTGCAAAAGTCAGAGACCACCCATCATTTATTTAGTTTCCGGTCAAAACAGCCATCAAGTACAAGCTATTCGTTTTTCAGTGGAAAACAGCAAAAAACACATCTTAAGCAGACAATTACAGAGACGCCTCAACAGCTGAGATATAATATCACATTTGTCAGTATTTGGTGTGTCCACGCTTTTATTACAGCTTACATTCTGTTCTGGAGGCTCGCATTCATTTTAACCAAAGTTCAGTCCTAGAAGTTGGTTGCATTTCCTTCTGTCTCTCAAACATGAAAGCTTTAAGTACTGTTTATCTGATGGGGTCGGTTTTGGTGGGCTAGCAGGGCTGCGTTCAACACCGAGAAACCGTAGCAAAATGTTTATTTAAACAGAAATGTGATAAAGTCGCAGTAACGCAGGGTCTCAAGTGGCTTATTGCTTTTATAAAATGGCAGCCAACATAAAATATGATAAAATACAACATTTTTCAGACAGTAATGTATTATTAATAATAATCGACATAAACAAGTATTCCACTAAGAAACGTAATTCCTTTAGCATGCTGTTTTGTTGGCAAGTGACCGTGGACTGAATGAGCGAACATTTGCTCACTCATCGCTGTATATTGGGGTCATTTAATTCATTTTTAGACATTTTGTCATATAAAAATGAACATTTATACATATATACATAACGTAGGACTGTTTAATGCAACAACTTTCACTTTATAAGTCCTTTTTTGGTCACCAAATTACTATCACATGTCTTATTTAGCACCAATCCAGCGGCGCCTCTTCTCACACTGGGGTTGAATCTCAAAGCTCTGAATCTGGAGCTCCCTGCTCCCTACATAGTGCACTACGCAGCAGTTTAAATACTGGATCCTGCAGCCCAACAGAGCAAAATACAGCTAAGAAACATTTGTGACTCCGGCACGTCCAGGCTCAATAAATGATGCACTGTTTGTCTGTAGAGGCCAAAATTTTGAAGCTTTCATAGCTAGAACACTATTTAGGGAGTATGGAGACGTTTGGGATTCAGCCTGGGGTTGACATGACTCCTGAACACTGAAACACGGACATGAAAGTTCTGCTGTTTTACAGTTAATCATACCGTAAGTACTTTAATTCAAGCCTGTGATATTTGTTGTGAATTCTTCATGTTGGACGTACTGTTAAATTAATAATTAGTGTTTGGTTTAGTTACTTATAATTGTAGTGCTTGAGCTGTTCCAAACCTCATGGATTCTTATGTTTAGAGGGGGACTTTTATTCTGATGCATGTGCTTCTTGCTGCCAGAGTTGCATGCAGCAGTTAGCAGTCAGAGACGATGTAAGTTTCAGCTCCTCGCTTAAACTGCTCATTTAAGCTCTAATTGGACTTTTAGGGGATTCAGCTGACTAAAAGTGTACTCAAGTTCTTGTGTGTACTTATACTGGGTTATTTGAGTAAGAGTATGCAAAGTAAACAGAGTTAATATACCTACTTTGAGGCTGCTTAGCTAGCTAGCTTGCTGAAGCCTGTTTAGCTAGTTACATGACTTTAACAGTGCTGAAGCATGTTACTGTGTTCTTTCTTACTGGCATTTTCGAGGGTTTATTTATCAGTTTCTAAAATTATGCCCATTTACTTCTCTATATTCTGTTTATTGTGTTCAGTTAATACTGTATCCAGTGATCATTTAGAAATACTACGCTTATGTATATGTATATGTTTTCTGTGTTTATCTGCAGAAACTGCTACTTCCAAACGTTACTGATGCTGTTCATTTAAACAGTAAACGAGTTTAACTATATTTGATGACTCTGTGCTCTCTGACCGGAGCCCTGTAGCGGCCAAGATCCATAATAGCCAGCTTATTGAGAAAATTCACAACAATATTAATGATGTTTTTTTATCATGTTAGCTAGCTGACCAGCCTAGTTCTAGATAAGAACATCAGTTACCAGCCCCTCAGTTTAAAGAAAACGGGTTCTTACTTCATCAGTACACTCGGTGGGCCATGCGAGCAGCTTGAGAGTCAAGGATTATTCCATTAACATCACAAGGGCTTTTTGTGCTGTGGTGCAGAGTTCAGTTGTTCTTCATAGGTGATTGTATCTCGTGAGCTTCGAACTAAGCTCAGTCAATCAGGTTCTAGGACCGGAACGTTTAATACTTACATTTACATTTTACATTTACAGCATTTTGACAGATGCTCTTGTCCAGAGTGAGTTACAATTTGATCATTACTTAATAATTAATACTTAATAATCATCATTAATACTTAATACAAAAGGTGTCTTCTAACATGTGTGATGCCCATCAAATGAGAGAAAACATACCTCAAAGTCCCTTGGACACTTTTTCACACCGTTTTAACGGAACATGTTGTTCAACCCAGAAACCGTAGCAAAACGGTGTGCAGCTTTTTCAGATTGAACATGCCCCGGGCCTTCCGGGTGGTTGTTAGGAGTCCCATTGGTCTGTATGTCTGTAACTCCAGCTTTGTTATTTTGCTTTTTTATCTCTTCAGAAATATCATAAAATAAATATAACTCATCTTCAACAGCTGTTTTGACGGGAAATTAAATAAACGAAGGGCGGTCAGTTCTGTAAATGGTTGGAAGTTTTAGACTTTGCCTAAGATTAACTTTATTCGGATGCATTGAAAAAGTATTCATGTAGAATACAGTGTTTATTAAGCCACACTGAAAAGTATTGGACTTAAACGTCCTTTATCGACCCGTTTTGGTGAAAAACTCGCTCGTTTTATTCTGAGGGGGCTCAAATATAGCATCACCCCTCCCATAATTGATTAGCGTTTCCATGGTGACGGCTGGCTCCTCCTCCTGGCGGGCGACTGTTGGCGCCAAAGCTCTGAATGTCTCTCAGGCAGAGGGGAAGCACGCGCGCCCTGTCAGAGCCGTTAGCTCCTCAGAGCGGAGGGAGGAATAAACTGAAGGAAAGAAACAGGAGGACGACGAAACAGCGACGTTTGACTCCGACTCTTCTTCAGAAAGACGACTCTCTGTCGGTTCTTCTGCTTTCTTGACTCAGGGTGAGTGAAAAGGCAGTTATTTTCGCCGAGGAGCTCGAAGTAAGTGGCTTTAATTCCTGCCGGCGTCTGAGAGAAAGTCGAGCCTAAAGTTGCTAAAATGGCTGAGCTACTGAAAAAACGGTAAAACTTCACTTCTCTCGTGTCGTTTCAGCCGCTGTCTGTAAACCACGCTGTATTTGAGTCGGTTTAATGAGGAATTCGCCTTTTTTGTGATAAAAACTCAACCAGTAATACTAATTAGAGCCGCTACAAAAGGCTCGAAAGCTGCTCTGAAGAGATATTATCGTTGTCGAAGGAGTGACAATATAAACGCTGCCCGCGGCTTCGGTGCCACCCTCACTGCCCGTTACCGCACACTCTTAAAAAAGCGTTCTACAGTAAAGAAAACGGCTCTTTACAGAACCATGGACACCCAGAGAACGCTTTACATGATTAAAATGTTCTTTAAGAGTTCATGGCTCTATGTAGAACCATTTTCTTAACTAAAGAACCCTCGAAGAACCATCTTTTAAGTGTGTACACCTAACGTTACCCTGGTTCTACACTCACTGTCTATTTTATCAGTAAACTCTTAAAAAAGACGGTTCTTTAAGGGTTCTGTAGTAAAGAAAATGGTTCTATATAGAACCATGAACACTCAGAGAACCCTTTGCATGATTAAAATGTTCTTTAAGAGTTAATGGTTCTATTTAGAATCATTTTATTTAGGAAAGAACCCTTGAAGAACCATCTTTTAAGTGTGTACACCTAACGTTACCTTGGTTCTACACTCACTGTCCATTTTATCATCTCTATTTACCATACACTCTTAAAAAAGATGGTTCTTTAAGGGTTCTGTAGTAAAGAAAATGGTTCTATATAGAACCATGAACTCTTAAAGAATGTTTTAATCATGCATATATTTCTTTATGAGTTCATGGTTCTATGTAGAATCATTTTCTTAACTAAAGAACCCTTGAAGAACCATCTTTTAAATGTGTACACCTAACGTTACCTTGGTTCTACACTTACTGCCTATTTTTTCAGTTCCACTTACTGTACACTCTTAAAAAAGATGGTTCTTTAAGGGTTCTGTAGTAAAGACAATGGTTCTATATAGAACCATGAACTCTTAAAGAATGTTTTAATCATGCATATATTTCTTTATGAGTTCATGGTTCTATGTAGAATCATTTTCTTAACTAAAGAACCCTTGAAGAACCATCTTTTAAATGTGTACACCTAACGTTACCTTGGTTCTACACTCACTGCCCATTTTTTCAGCTCCACTTACTGTACACTCTTAAAAAAGACGATTCTTTAAGGGTTCTTTAGTAAAGAAAATGGCTCTATATAGAGCCACGGACAATCAGAGAACCCTTTGCATGATTAAAATATTCTTTAAGAGTTAATGGTTCTATATAGAATCATTTTATTTAGGAAAGAACGCTTGAAGAACCATCTTTTATATGTGTACACCTAACGTTACCTTGGTTCTACACTCACTGCCCATTTTGTCAGCTCCACTTACCGTACACTCTTAAAAAAGATGGTTCTTTAAGGGTTCTTTAGTAAAGAAAATGGTTCTATATAGAACCTGAAGAACCATGATTAAAGCGTTCCTCTGATTGACCCCTTATGTTGACTGATATAACACACATACTCCGTCAAGCTGAAGAAGCTTTAAAGGATGCAAAGAACCCTTTAATCATGAAAAAACACTCGGAGACCTCTTTGCGTGATTAAAGGGTTCTTCAGACTGATGGAGAACGTGCCGTGTTTCTGTGTAGCAGGGCTCTATCGTTACGATGTCGAGCCTGTAACAGTAGAGGAAGCCTTTTAGGTGCTGTAGAGAACAAACAAACAAACTGCTCTGGTAGTCAAATAATCTGCTGATCGCTTCAACAATAATCGATCACTCGGATTACGATTAGCTCACTTACCGAATCACGTACGTTTCATGCATTTGCTGCCTAACAGCGAAGACACTAAAGATGAATACCTTTTTCAAACATTCGCTGTTTTAATGAACTTTCCTGCTAATACAAAAGAAAACAATATATTTTCCTGTCATCACGGCGTTTATTTCAGCAGTAGAGGACGAGAGGAGTGTGTTATTGTGAAATACCATAAATGACGTTATAGTGATAACTCACTCCTGGAGTGTCTCTGCTGCTTTAATACAGCAGTTAAATAAACACAGTGAGAAATGAATAAACCGGCCGTGAACGCTGCGTTTAATATGTTTTAATGTTCAGTTCCTTCCTCCTAATTAGAGCTCCTTAACGAGCAGCTTGGAGTAACGAGCTCCGCCCACTCGCCGCTCAGCCGGCAGGTCGTTCTCCAGCTCCTTACACTAAATTCCCAAACTGTCGTCTCCACTGAGCAGCTTTTCTGGGTCAGTTTTATGGCTCAGTCTGATTTGGTCCGAGTCTGAAGATCAGACGGCACGTCTGGCGAATGGTACTGGGTTCATTTCTGGCTGATTCCAGGTTCTGTCCTTCTGTCACAGCTGCCCGACTGAAAAGCTGCTCAGTGGCGACGACAGCTTGGGAATTTAGTGTCGTCTCGTCTTCAGAGTCGGACCAAATCGTCAGATATGATCTTAAAAGCATCCGTTTTCTGTTTGGGCAGAAAGTAAGACGGGCAAAGCGTGAAATGCTCCCACTCTTTTCAACCATCTACAGCATGTTCTCCATCAGTCTGAAGAATCATTACATGATGCAGTGAACCCTTTAATCATGCAGACAGTTCCCTGAGTGCTCATGGTTCTATATAGAAGTGTCTATATCTATAACCTGATCAAGTGAGCAGTGAGTGTAGTTAGTGTTAATATATGAGCCCCTTGTTTTCGAGCGCCTCCTTGCCTCTTGGAACTGAGTTATGAGGGGCAGTGGTTGAGATCTTTCCTCTGAAATGGGACCCTGAAATAAAAAGAGCATCACTTCATTAACGGCTACCAGCGCCGCTCTGTAGGCGACCCTGCCCGTCTGCAGTGACCGCAGAGGAGGGGAAAGTTCAGCTCCTCACTGCTGGGCTTTAGTTACATTTAGGGATCATACGCCTTCAAAGAGGGGGGCAATTCTTTATCATCACCCACCACTCATTCTTCAGTGATATGACGCTGAAGTCAGATATTCACCAACTTCTCGTCGAAATTTCCCGTTCCACCTTAAATGTAGCAGCAGTTATATTGCGGCGCCTCATACATTAGAACAACATTAAACTAAGATAATATGATGTTTATTGTCATTTTTAACGAGGAAAATTCTCACATTTGTGGGTTTCTCTGGTGTCTTGTTCAGCCATCTTGCTGGTTTTTCGTTTTTTCCTCGTGACTCTCTGTTTGAAGTCTCTGTTTAGAGGTTTAGCCCTGACACTTCGCCCTACCCCTCTATCTCACGACGGTCGTGACACCCTACCCCTAGATGTGAAGGGCTAAGAGGTAGGGGCGAGGAGTGAAATGGGACTGGGCCATAGTGTTACTGTTTGGATAATCTGCCCTCAATAATATTAAGATATTAGAGGCGATTAGAAATTAGTGTGATCAAAGCTGCCCCCTAGCTAAGATTCTCAGATTGTCTTAGGTTTGGTTTCCCTGTGACATGGCAGTTTAGTCCAAGACTAGGCTGGAAACCGGACCATAGAGTTTGTGTTACCAAACATCTTGTTATCACAGTACAAATTGAATCGTGGTGCAGACTGAAGTTTTTTTTTTTTTTTAAGATGAATATCCTAAATTTATCTTCTTGTATGTTATTGAACCGGCATACTGAGGTCAATATCTGAGTGCATTAGTTACAAAGAAGGACCTTCCAGCAACCTTAATCCCTCAGCTCAAATTCCCTAAACCCATTTCCCGCCTCTCCTCATCCAATATTCCCCAAAACTGTGCTTCATAGCTTCAGGTCAGGAAGTCACGTATGTGATTATTAAGTGTTGGATGGAAGGTGACTGGCAGCTATGACAGCTGTGCCGTTTGTATCAGAGCGGCTAGTTTTTAAAACTTTAACTCATCTCAAGTCTCGTGTGCTCCACACAAGAGCTGTGAATGAGAGCCTTCCAGTCCACTTGCCACGTCACTTCCGCTTGTTTTATTTATTAAAGATATTGGAAGTAAATTCATGATGGATCATCGCAATACTTTGCTTTAAAAGTACCAAGTCCTCACAGAGCGAGAAAAACGAAGTCCTGTATGGAAAATAGATGCATAAAGATGTATCGATAATCGTTTTCTAATCGCATTGCAGCCTCTGGATCATAATCGAAATGAATGGTGAGGTGCCAAGAAATTCACACCCCTATTATACATACAGTGCATCCGGAAAGTATTCACAGCGCTTCACTTTTTCCACATTTTGTTTTGTTACAGCCTTATTCCAAATTGAATTATATTAATCTTTTTCCTCAAAATTCTACACAAAATACCCCATTGTGACCATGTGAAAAAAGTTTTCTCGAGAGTTTTGAAAATTTATTAAAATTAAAAAACAAAGAAATCATATTTACATAAGTATTCACAGCCTTTGCTTAATACTTTGTAGAACCACCTTTGGCAGCAACTACAGCCTCAAGTCTTTTTGAATATGATGCCACAAGCTTGGCACACCTATCTTTAGGCAGTTTTGCCCATTCTTCTTTGCAGTACCTCTGAAGCTCCATCAGGTTGGATGGGAGACGTCTGTGCACAGCCATTTTCAGATCTCTCCAGAGATGTTCAATCGGATTCAAGTCTGGGCTCTGGCTGGGCCACTCCAGGACATTCACAGAGTGGTCCTGAAGCCACTGCTTTGAGATCTTGGCTGTGTGCTTCGGATCGTTGTCCTGCTGAAAAATGAACCGTCGCCCCAGTCTGAGGTCAAGAGCGCTCTGGAGCAGGTTTTTATCCAGGATGTCTCTGTACATTGCGGCATTCATCTTTCCCTCTATCCTGACTAGTCTGCCAGTTCCTGCTGCTGAGAAACATCCCCATAGCATGATGCTGCCACCACCATGCTTGACTGTAGGGATGGTATTGGCCTCGTGATGAGCAGTGCCTGGTTTCCTCCAAACATGACGCCTGGCATTCACACCAAAGAGTTCAATCTTTGTCTCATCAGACCAGAGAATTTTGTTTCTCATGGTCTGAGAGTCCTTCAGGTGCCTTTTTGCAAATTCCAGACGGGCTGCCTTGTGCCTTTTACTAAGGAGTGGCTTTCGCCTGGCCACTCTGCCATACAGGCCTGATTGGTGGATTGCTGCAGAGATGGTTGTCCTTCTGCAAGGTTCTCCTCTCTCCACGGAGGAACGCTGGAGCTCTGACAGAGTGATCATTGGGTTCTTGGTCACCTCCCTGACCAAGGCCCTTCTCCCCCGATCGCTCAATTTAGACGGCCGGCCAGCTCTAGGAAGAGTCCTGGTGGTTCCGAACTTCTTCCATTTACGAATGATGGAGGCCACTGTGCTCATTGGGACCTTCAACGCAGCAGTAATTTTTCTGTATCCTTCCCCAGATTTGTGCCTCGAGACAATTTTGTCTCGGAGGTCTACAGACAATTCCTTTGACTTCATGCTTGGTGTTTGCGCTCTGACATGCAGTCAACTGTGGGACCTTATATAGACAGGTGTGTGCCTTTCCAAATCATGTCCAATCAACCACAGGTGGACTCCATTTAAGCTGTAGAAACATCTCAAGGATGATCAGTGGAAACAGGATGCACCTGAGCTCAATTTTGAGCTTCATGGCAAAGGCTGTGAATACTTATGTAAATATGATTTCTTTGTTTTTTAATTTTAATAAATTTTCAAAACTCTCGAGAAAACTTTTTTCACATGGTCACAATGGGGTATTTTGTGTAGAATTTTGAGGAAAAAGATTAATATAATTCAATTTGGAATAAGGCTGTAACAAAACAAAATGTGGAAAAAGTGAGCGCTGTGAATACTTTCCGGATGCACTGTATTAACGCCACACGCACAGGATCAAAGGGGACGGATCGCTGATCAGCTGCATTACGGAATGTTCTTCCACACTTTTCTCAATTACAGAGAGGTCTCCTCCAGGGACGTCTCCAAATCCCTAAATCTTACTGAGTGTAGCCTGAAAGTGCCAGCTTGGGCTGTTGTCAGAGCAAAACCTTCTTTCTCCAAACAAATAGCTTTAATAACTTTAAGTTAACAGTGTAAGTCAGTTTTTCAAGAATTTGATTCATTTTGGACTTATGGAGAAATAAAGCAAGTACATAAGTTGCTTTATTTCAAACTTCACAAGTTATTTAGGTTAGATAATTGTGGATAATATAAAGAAATGTACTTAGTGTGTTCCATGTGTTCATTTAGCCAACACATCATGAGCTTTTAGTTTAAATGTCTAATAAAACTGTCCTGTGGCCAATTATGCTGTCAAGATATTGGCTATAAAAATTATTGATCTGCACACCTCGAGCTTTAATCCGTTTCAAAGCAGTTTGTTACTCACACTTTAACGATTTAATGTTTAATGTTTTTATTTTCTAGCATCTGAGTTGCTACTTACCGAACCCTTCCTGACCTAAATAAGGTGTGTAAGAATAAAGTAAAATAAATAAAATAAAATAAGAATAAAATAAAATTCAGCGTTTCAATCCAGAACCACACAACCAATTACCACAACATTATGCATAAAGCATTCAGTGGAGGGTCTCTGGTTTTAAAGCCCAGATTTTAATCTTTAACCTTTAATATGTCTCTAAGAAACTGTCACGTGTAGTGTGGGGTAAAAATGCTACGCCCAAACAAATAAGTGACAGCCCTTGAAAGCTCCGGAGAATTGAGCTGCTTGCACAGCATGTTGCACACATGAGTCATGAGCCAATTTAGCCGAGTAGCACCTCAGGCCCTACAGTGAGCTCAAAAGGACCTGTAGGATACTGCCTTAAGTCTTTCCTGCCATCTTGATCCTACAGGTGTCTTTATCTCTTTTTAACAAGAGTTAAAAGGGTGTGGGGGGGTGGGGGGGGGTGCTGCCTCATTAAGGCAAAGATGCTTTGAGAAAGCTTGGTTTCTTCAGCTGTGCATCCACACTCACTGTGGTGGGTCTGCATTCAGAGATGAGCTCATCCTTTCCATGTCTCAGCTTTCAGATGCAGCTCTAAAAGATGTTTTCAGCTCAGTTTAGTCAGATCCAGCTGCCCAAATCCATGCACATGGAAACACAAACATCCATTACGGTGTCACTTGTAAGCAAGGACGAAATCAATCAGAGTGAATCCGACTGGCTTTGGGTCTTTCTTAACACACTGTGCCCCTTTTCAATTTGCATCTGATTTCATGGACTCAGACCAGCCCGTCTGGCACCGACAACCACGCCACGTTCAAAGCACCTTAAATCCCCTTTCTTCCCCGTTCTGATGCTCGGTCTGCACTTCAGCAAGTCGTCTTGACCACCTCTACATGCCTAAATGCATTGAGATGTGGCCGTGTGATTGGCTGATTAGCAATTAGTGTTAACAAGCAACTGAACCTAATAAAGTGGCCGGTGAGTGTAGATAATATCAATTCCCAGTAATAAACCTCAGTGCTGATTTCTTGTTCTGATTAGAGCTTAAATAATTAGTTGAACAGTAATTTCCGTTTGTTGTGATTGTCAGTTTCATGCAAGTACAGTTTACAATTTCAGTGTGCAGTTCCAATGCCAGCTGGTGCGCTATGATGAACACTTGAGAACGGGAGTATAATTTCATTTAATGTCTACTCCATGTTCATAATCATCCCTGATACACTGGCCTCAGAACACTTTGCAGTGCGAGGCAGCACTTTTTAATAAGTCTTGAGAAATACAGAATGGCCTGCCCTGCGATGGACTGGCGACCTGTCCAGGGTGTATCCTGCCTTCCACCCGGTGACCGCTGGGATAGGCTCCAGCACCCCCCCGCGACCCTGAGGGGGAAGCCGAGTAGAAAATGGATGGATGGATGGATACAGAATGGCTTCCTTCACAATACAGGGCACAATGGCATAAACAACTTGATGGTGATGGTGTGGTTACATCAAACTTAATAAAAACAAAAAAGATGAAGCGTACGATGATTTGTAATAGCATAGTAATAATAATAATAATAATAATAATAATATTAATAGTAGGCTACTTAGAGTAAAATTAGCCTTTAGGCTGCTTTACACTGTGAGCTTTAGCCATTTTTTTATTTTAACCAGCAGGGTGTATAACCATTTTTCTACTTTCCCCAGATGTACCTGATCGGTGGACATATTTAGGCTATGTTCACACAGCAGGTGAAAGTGGCCCAAATCTGATTTTCACACCAAATCTGATTTTTTTAATCTGGCTGTTCACATTATCTTTTAAATGTGATCTGTGTGCAGCATCAGTCTGAACAGATCAGCTCCTAAACTGACCCGCATGTGCAAAAAATCAGTGCTTCACGTGGCTCATCCAGAGATAAACAATCATGACTGCCAACGAACGCCAGTCGCTCCCAGAGGGTTCAGTTTGATCTTCGCCAGCATCCCAGGAGCCATCATGAAGAACACGGAGCGGCTGAAATACATCTCTTCTAATTTTTTGGTACAGAAACATCAGCCCTAATGTTTATGAGTCTTAGCTGTGTGAGATTATGACAGATGTCAAGTTGGATTGATATAAAAGTTGCATAAATTCCGATCTGGCTGTTCAGATTGAGTTGCATTGCTGCAGATCGGATTCGGATCAGATTTCAGTACCACATATGAAAGCGTCTCAAATCGGAATAGAAAATGTCAAATTCAGTGTGTTTATCTGTTTACACTGACTCACACATTTCTGTGTTTCATGTAAAGAGAAAGATTGGATTTAGGCCACTTTTACTTCCTCTGTGAACAAAACCTTACAGTCTAAATTGCACTTCTTTGATTTAGAACTGGAGTTGTGAGGCTAATGTTGCAAATCAATGCCAGAACTCAGTAGTCACCTAAATAGCCCAAACAGTTTTTTGCAAAATCACATCACCAAAATGTCTCTCAAACTGCTCAAACTACACGCAGGTCTTTATTAAGGCATCACAGACTTGCTGTGAGCTGGGCTGGTGTTCACAAAGCAGCATTGATCTTGGATCAGATTTGTCTGTAATTATGACAGTCATTATCACAAATACAGATTCCCAATCAGCACTCCTGCTCCTGAGCTGGTTTGTGATTACAGTCACTGTTGTCTAAAGTGGCTGCCCGACATGCTTTTTCAGGATATCACTATCTCTTATTAGTAGTCAAGTATACGGAAAACTGATATTTGGGGCCGATATTTATTTATCATAAATTTGAGTTTGAACTGTGAAAATTTCCAGGTAGGCAACTTTTACTCACACTTACATTACATGAATATAAAATGAATATTAGAACATTATAACAAAAAGTAGTGCTGCTGTGTCTGATCCACTTGTACCAGCACAACACACACTAACACACCACCAGCCAAATAGTACCTGCTCTGTGAGGGTCCATGGGGGTCCTGACCACTGAAGAACAGGTAAAAGGGGGTAACAAAATATCAGAGAAACAGATGGACTACAGTCTGTAACTGTAGAACTACAAAGTGCAGCTATACAGTAAGTGGACCTGGTAAAATGGACAATGAGCGTTTAAACAAGGAGGTGATCACAGTGTTATGCTTGATTGGTGTGTGTGTGTATGTGTGTGTGTGTGTATGTGTGTGTGTATGTGTGTGTATGTGTGTGTGTGTGTATATATATATATATATATATATATAGGGTGATTTTTCAGGCAGGGCTCAAGCTGCACGCACTTGAACAAAAACGGAAAAGTATACTGATGACAGTCATCATCTCAAGGACTGTGTGTGTGAGAGTGAGTGAGCGTTGTTCTATGACTGAGTGAACTGTGCTTTTTGACAACTGTGTTCAACCTCAGCTTGTTCTTACCTTTCTCTTGTATTTTAAAATGAATGCAGGTGTTTGTCTATTCCAACGTTTCTCACAAACGCAGTATGTTTGACTGGATTACCTCGACACATGGTCCACATTTATACCAATCCAGCAGCACTGCCTGACTTTGAGACAGACTGTACTGTACAGAAATATCGGACAGTAGCACTGTGGTTGGGATGTTGCTTGTGTTTACATGCAAAGATTTTTGCCAATTTGATTGAATACATTCCGATTAAAAATTACGACTGAGGTGTTTGTGCTCACTCTATTAAACAATCTGATGGAAAATCTTCATTTACATGCGCATTACAAGTAATCCGATCCAAAGTGACGTGCAAGCGTGGAGAACCTCTTAGAGTAAATGTTACAGCGAACATCACGTGAGGTCCAGATGAGTTTCAGTTGGCACGCTTTAGGTTTTAATTACTTTTACACATAAGCTGGACGTCCATCCCACCACTGTCTTTTAAAGATCAGAGCATAAACTTCGTCTCCTCTGCAGACCAGATTCTGCTCCGCCGTGTTGAATGTTATAAACTTTTGCCAGAGCTGGTTTATTATGGAGTCAAATTAGGGTCTTTAATGGTGACGAGAAAAAAAATATATCGCAAATATAAGATTAGCATTTTGCATTTTACGTTCCTATTTTGTTTCTGCAATACTTTCCCTCTTTTGCGTTTCTTTCTTTTCTTTGCGCGTCACACTGCTTTTCTTTGCGTCTCACCTTTTACGTTCATAATTTTTTTTTGCGCTTCTCTTTTTTCTTTGCTCCGGTTTTACCCTCTGTGTGGGGGCGGGGAAAGAGGCGTGGCCAAGAGCGAAAGGCGTTCGGTTTACTGGTATCATGGAAGACGGTCGCCCAGCTGGACCACAGATATATACACTTTATAGATTGATGGTAATAATCGACCTGTGCTAGGCATGGTTGAGGAGGAGGAGGAACAGGAGAAGGAGGAGGGGGTGGGAGGGGTTGTCTCGGTTGCTGGACCTGACCTCCCTGTTGACTTAGGCTTTGGGTCAGCTAATGTATAAGAGTCTGAGTGGCCGTAGTGACATCAGGATTGTGTTATACAGAGTAAGGTTAGCCCAGCTCGCTCCATGAATAACAACCAACTACCTCCACATTTACCTCCTAAATTATGGTTCCTGAATTAAAAGTCTTCATTTAACATTTCTTGAAGACTTAAAAGCAGCTACAACCAGCCCAGTCCACTGCTCAAACTAACTGAAGTTAGCTCGTAATTAACCTACTGGAGTTCATTAGCTCACTTTACCGTTTACCAAGATAATATGTTTAAAGAAACACGGTTTGGGATCCAGTGGTGGACGCCGTGGGAACCATTTGGCTATATAGTGGAACTGGTATCCATGTTTTCCATGTTAGCTAGCTAGCCTACTCTTCTCACAGCCCTGATCACACTGCACAGTTTAGTCAGTGAAAACAAATCTAGCCACCGAATTAGATAAAATGTCTATAAAAGTCGATTATTACCATCAATCTATAAAGTGTATATATCTGTGGTCCAGCTGGGCGACCGTCTTCCATGATACCAGTAAACCGAACACCTTTCGCTCTTGGCCACGCCTCTTTCCCCGCCCCCACACAGAGGGTAAAACCGGAGCAAAGAAAAGAGAGAAGCGCGAAAAAAAATTATGAACGTAAAAGGCGAGACGCAAAGAAAAGCAGTGTGACGCGCAAAGAAAAGAAAGAAACGCAAAAGAGGGAAAGTATTGCAGAAACAAAATAGGAACGTAAAATGCAAAATGCTAATCTTATATTTGCAATATATTTTTTTTCTCGTCACCATTAAAGACCCTAATTTGACTCCATAGTTTATGAGGTCTCTGCTTTTGCTGTGACTCAAACGCACATGCGCAAAACGGTTGGAAATAGAATCGGATACAGGTGTTTACATGTCTGTTATTTTTGTATTTAAAAGGTTATTTTCAGGATTACCCACCTCATTCAACCAGATAGAAATGGTATTCTGAATGGCCTCAATCGGACTAGAATATTCTGATTGAAGCATATATGGATGTATACTATTCCAGTTGAGCTATTAGTCGGATTATTAGTGGATTATTAGGCTGCATGTAAACGTGGATATTGGGCCAGAGTACTGAAGTGTTGTTGCATCATATAAGCACATACATAACAAAAAATGCTTTCATCGGCAACGAAACTAATTCAAGTGCCGATTCTGATGCTGGGAAAAATGCTTAAAATTAGTTGCGAACGTTAGTCAGGCCGATAAATTCACAGTAAGTCACGGTCACAGTGTCCACAAAAGTTCATCTCTAGATTAGAGTTCTAATGTTTATTAGCGATATTAGACCAGTTAGTCCAGTTCTGAACTAAAGTTGGACTCCCAGCATGTCTTGGCTGATCTGCTACATCTAGTGAAAGTAGAAAACTGTAAATTTGATTTTGTGCTGTCCCCTTTTTTTAAACCTACAGCAAGTATTATCAAACCGTACCAAGAGCAAAGTTGGCTTAAAGCTTCTCATCTGAAACACGAGCCTGTTCACTGTCCCTGGTTTAAGCAGCTTACAGTGGTGTGAAAAAGTGTTTGCCCCCTTCCTCATTTCCTGTTTTTTTGCATGCTTGTCACACTTAAGTGTTTCGGAACATCAAACCAATTTAAACAATAGTCAAGGACAACACAAGTAAACACAAAATGCAATTTGTAAATGAAGGTGTTTGTTATTAAAGGAGAAAAAAAATCCAAACCATCATGGCCCTGTGTGAAAAAGTGATTGCCCCCCCTCGTTAAAACATACTATAACTGTGGTTTTTAACACCTGAGTTCAATTTCTCTAGCCACACCCAGGCCTGATTATTGCCACACCTGTTCTCAATCAAGACATCACTTAAATAGGAGCTGCCTGACACAAGTCCACCAAAAGATCCTTAAAAGCTACACATCATGCCGAGATCCAAAGAAATTCAGGAACAATTGAGAAAGAAAGTAATTGAGATCTATCAGTCTGGAAAGGGTTATAAAGCCATTTCCAAAGCTTTGGGAATCCAGCGAACCACAGTGAGAGCCATTATCCACAAATGGCGAAGACATGGAACAGTGGTGAACCTTCCCAGGAGTGGCCGGCCGCCCAAAATTACCCCAAGAGCGCAGCGACGACTCATCCAAGAGGTCACAAAAGACCCCACAACAACGTCCAAAGAACTGCAGGCCTCACTTGCCTCAGTTAAGGTCAGCGTTCATGCCTCCACCATCAGAAAAAGACTGGGCAAAAATGGCCTGCATGGCAGGGTCCCACAAGAAAACCACTGCTGAGCAAAAAGAACATTAGAGCTCGTCTCAATTTTTCCAAAACACATCTTGATGATCCCCAACACTTTTGGGAAAACATTCTGTGGACCGATGAGACAAAAGTGGAACTCTTTGGAAGGTGTGTGTCCCATTACATGTGGCGTAAAAGAAACACTGCATTTCAGAAAAAGAACATTATACCAACAGTAAAATATGGTGGTGGTAGTGTGATGGTCTGGGGCTGTTTTGCTGCGTCAGGACCTGGAATACTTGCTGTGAAAAATGGAACTATGAATTCTGCTGTCTACCAAAAGATCCTGAAGGAGAATGTCCGACCATCTGTTCGTGAACTCAAGCTGAAACGAACTTGGGTTCTGCAGCAGGACAATGATCCTAAACACACCAGCAAGTCCACCACTGAATTGGAGTGGCCTAGCCAAAGTCCTGAGCTGAATCCTATTGAGATGTTGTGGTGTGACCTTAAAAAGGCCGTTCATGCTCGAACACCCTCTAATGTAACTGAATTAGAACAATTCTGCAAAGATGAGTGGGCCAAAATTCCTCCAGAACGCTGTAAAAGACTCATTGCAAGTTATCGCAAACGCTTGGTTGCAGTTGTTGCTGCTAAGGGTGGCCCAACCAGTTATTAGGTTTAGGGGGCAATCACTTTTTCACACCACTGTATGTGTCTTATCCTTTGTTACTGGTTTTGAAGCAGTTTATTTAAGAAAGGTACCACGACTGTTGATAAAGAGGATCCTCAGTTTGTCAGCAGGTTTGTCACAACATATATTAAGGCTACACACTTAAAAAGATGATTCTTTAGTGGAGTAAATGGTTCTATATAGATCCATGAACACTCAAAGAATCCATTGCACGATTACAGAGTTCTTTGCGTCGCTACATGGTTCTTCAGATTAATGGAGAATGTGCTGAAGATGGTTCTATATAGGATACATTTTTGACAAGGGTTCTATGTAGCACACAAATTGGCTCTTTTATTGTCACAGGCTTGACATCATAACAATAGAGGAATATTTTTTGGTGCTGTACAGAACCCTTTTCAAAAATGTTCTGTATAGAGGCATCTCCAGCACATTCTCCATTAATCTGAAGAACCATTTAGTGATGCAAAGAACGCTTTAATCATGCAAAAGATTCTTTGAGTGTTCTCAAAGAATGATTCTATATAGAACCATTTTCATTGCTAAAGAACATGTGAAGAACCACCATTTTTATGAGTGTGTCATTAGGGGTGATAAATATTAATACACTATAATATTTCAATATTCCCTTCCTATTTTCTCATATCTCCATCTGTGTGTAATGTAACACCTGACATGCCAGTTTTTTTTTTATTTGCAGGCAAAGCACCGTCAAGATGAATTGTGAGATACGACCTCCGAGCTGTTCATCGTGCATCCTTCACGTTTTCACCTGGACTTGGAACGAGTAAATGTTTACATCTCCTCCACACCAAAGCCTGAGTTCCTAACCAAAGTGGCGTCAGTCTCTGCAAACATGAATCTTACCTCTCAGCTCCTAGACCTGATGCTGGAGGCATCTAACCTCTCTCGGTGGCAGTTCATCCAGGAGTACTCCATCCCTCCTCTAGTGGCAGTGCCCAGGCTCCCAGGACCCTTGCTGCCTGTAATCGGCCTGCTCTACGTGCTCATCTTTGGCCTTGCCGTGGTGGGAAACGGGGCTGTGCTGGTTCTTCTGTGCCGTAAGAAGGCTCTGCAGTCCCCCAGAACTTTCTTCATCTGCTCCTTGGCACTCAGTGACCTCCTTATTGCCATTGTGTGTGTGCCTTCCTCCATGCTTCAGCACTTCTTCGCCAACTGGCTGGCAGGTAAGCTGAGCACATAAAAATAAACTGTCATCATAAGATACTATACAGTCTTAACTATCATGGTGTGATTAGTGAGCATCTGTTTCCGTGGCGTAGATCAACGTGAACAAACACGAAAGTAAACCCCTTTATGCAGATCCAAGTTGAAGCTAATTTTCAAATGATTTGTATATGACACTATAATACTAGTTATCTGAAGTTGCACAGATAGCACACTGATTATTCAGGGCTTAAATTGAAGTAGATACTTGGGGCAAGACATTCACCTCCAGGCTTGTATTTCCATCATTTAGGTTCCATTTGAGAACATCAAATAGAGAAGAAAGTTTCACGTTGCGTGGTCGCTATGATAAGATTAAGATAATCTTAGTCCCACAGCACGGAAATTCTCAGTGTTACTCCAGCAAAGGGGGTGAGCAAGGCTCTCAAGAAAAATAAAAGAAGTAACAAGAAGAAAATTAACAAGCAAGTAATTAACTTCAAGTACTTAACGATTTTTACAGTTTGTTACTTGTTGCTATGTAGACACTATATATATATATATATATATATAATACTAAAAATAAAAAATAAGATAAAAAATATCGAGTTCCGGTTATGATGGAAATGATAGCATGTTTTGTAAAAGGGGGTAAGCAAGCAGATAAAGAGCCTTACTGACATTTCATATGCTGTTCAGCAGTTTCATACACTTGCTTTGAGGGTATGTGAATTTTCTATTACGAAATCTTATTTTACCTCCTAAGCATGTTTCGAAAGGCAGAGTGTTGGGGGTGTTAGGAACAGTTAGGAACAGTTGGGAAAGGCAGGGTGTGTTTTTACAGGAGAAAGAAAAAACCTACTTCATTTTTAATGCAAGTCAATGGAACCAGAATTTTTCCCAAGTCATTTTGGGTCATTTCCTTTGCTCCATTCATCATGAAATTGGCACACAATGTAAAGGGCGATGGGTCATTTCAAATTATGTAAAAAACTGAAAAATGTCAAAAAATGGAGATAAGAGGTTTTGTCCTGACAACCGCGGGACGATATGCAGATCCTTGTACTATGTGCAGTGTGAAAATGCATGCGTCATAACTTTTTCCAGTGGTGGTTCACTACTGGCTCTGCAGTTTAGTCCAAGACTAGGCGGAATCCATGCCTGTTAAACTGGCCCTGTATGTAGACCCACACTTAAACTCTCCTAACATAACTTACACATTGGTTTCATAGCACTTTCAGAATATTAATGTCGAGATTAATAATAAGCATAAGGCGTTCAAGGCTCAGGTCTCTGACCTTTTCTGCTACAGGACAGGCTTCAGACATGTTATCTAACAGGGATATGAGAACAGCGATAACAGTCATCAATCACCAATCGACCAGTCGTCAGTTGTTTAGGTCCAACCTTCATTTCTTTATTCCTTACTTTTCTGTGTTGTCCGTTCACTGAATCCTCTGACTTATTCAGAATTCACCTGCATGAACTCAGTGACTGTTACCCACATTATCATCCACTAGTCAGTGTGTATTTACAGTAATTATTGTAACTGCCTCTTGTTTAGCGCATTGCCCCTGTACCTTGTTTTTCAAGGTTTATCCTCCTGGGACAATATTATGGAAACTTCTTAAGGCTGAAATTTTATCCTGCTTGCTTAGTCACCATGACAGCTTCAGAAGCTATTACAGCACAACAGTTCCTACGTTCATAATCTTATCATTAAAGAAAGCAGTATTACAGAAACAGTCTAACTAGACCAAATCTCTGAAATACTGTTATATTATTTTGTGCAGTGTTGGGCAGCGTAGTTCACTGTAACTGGCATAATAATGCTACATTGATCTACTGAACATGGCGCTTTCACCTGTTTTTTTTATTCTAACAGCGTTTTAAACCCCCAGATGCTGCAGACGCGATCTCCGCCGTCCCCTCTTATTACCTTTGCGCGTTTATGCTCATGAAATCTCATCTGATAAAATTACAGTGATAGTGGTGAATAATAAGGAGACAGAGCTGAACGTGTGTCTGTGTATTAGGAAGAATAGCGTTAGCGCATTAGAGCGGTAGAAAAGAGACCGAGACTGGAGACGGCGACGCTCTGATTTTTAACGCTTTTGTTAAAATTGTAGCATTAATGAGTCAGGAGGGGAAAAAAACACTAAAATTTGGTGTGCATGCGCTGCTGTGAGTCACTCTGTCCGAGGCATCGGGACTTTTTCATACCACATTACACATATTAACGGCTCAAAAAGAAGGTCTGGCTCAATGTTTAGGTCTCATATGCAAAAATCATCATTGTACTGATAAAGATATGATGACAATAGAACAGAGGTCACTAATAGGTGGACCGCGGTCCGAGTCCGGACCCAGACGCTGTCCTGTGTGGACCTGAACCTGTAACCGATAAACTATGGGGAATTATTTAATTTCGACGGGGTGGTCCTGTTTTAATCCGCATAGCTTTTCTAGCCTTTACGGTGGCTGTAGCAGCCCGGGAGACTCACAGACCAATCGCATGCTTTGTAAGTATGACATGTGATGCTTCTCAGCCAATCAGATCTGTGCATTACGATGAGCACTGAGTCTCGAGGGAGTGACGCCACGCACAGGGGAGGGGTGAGGAGAGAAACAGCAGTCGGAGAAGAAAGTGAGTCAGAGGGAAGTTATTTCACTATAAATTTTGTTTACATATTAATGAACTGGACTTTATTTGATCTGATGTTCAGTTGTTTGACTGTATAAGATGTTGATATTCCGACTCGTCTACTTCAGTAAACAGTATGTAACCCTTTCACCACTCAGCTCGCTATAAGATACCACCTTTCATAGGTTCCCTTCAATTTGTAATCTCACTGTGGTGAAAAAGACATTCCAATGTATATGAACTGTGTCTAGGAATTTAACTGATTCTAAAGAGGTTTCCCACGGTAAACAAATATATGGCACTGAGTCATGATGCAAGTTAGACATCATGATGTTCTGGACCTTCGCTTGAGGAAATTTTCTCTAACTGGACCTTACTGAATTTTAAATAAAGACCCCTGCTATAGAAGATAATTCACTCGCATCCTCAGAAGACGTGATAGAATTAGGGTCAGGATTAGAATTTTGAGGATTTTTTTATTTTTATAGGATTATGTCTTTTGGTTTGGGTGAGGGTCAGATTTCTATTATCTTTAGAGATGTTTGCAAATGATAAATTGTCTATGGAACATGAGTTACATCTCCCTGGACAATACAAATGGAGCAATAGATGTACAGCTGAGTATTAGCAGGTGTGAACTCCAATTAATCAAAATTAAACACTCTTTAATGTTTGACTTTCTCAGGTGAAATATATGTTCTGATCACAAGTAAAACACTCAGTTTGGTTAGATGCCTTTACTTGTTATAGTTATTTGATGCTTAAGTAAACTTATTTTTTGTTTATTTACTGTGTATTTAGTATTTACTGTTATATAATTAGTAATAAGCATGTTTAACAACTCAAGTAAGTGTAAAACACTTTATTGTACAGAACAATTAAAAACAGAGCTGAACAGTAAACAGATAAACCCGTGGTGTTTACACATCAGCACACAGAAGCTTCTCAGGCTCAAAAGTGGAGATGAATGTTATTTCACACCTCAGGTTTTTTGTCTCACCTGTGCTCCCCGTCACTCGCGCTGCATCTCTGAGCATCACTCCAGTAAATATCATTGTCATTCACGCTGACGCTGTCAGTGACTTTCAGTGAGACCGCACTGCTGAGTGACACAGCTGACTGACAGAGGCACACAGATGGGACTAGTTGACGCACAGGCCTGGCTATTGGGCTGCTATGCTAAAGGCTAAATCGGCGATCATTTCACTGAGAATCCAGTGGCTCCTTCTGCTCTCTCAGTAACATTAACCCAGACTGTAAGGCTACGTTTACACAGCAGGTAAAAGTGGCCCAAATCCAATCTTTTTCTCTGTGGCACAGATGTGTGTCTGTGTTTGTGTGTCAGTGTAAACAGCAAAAATGCATTGAATCTGACATTTTCAATTCCGATTTGAGACGCTTTCATATGTGGTACCGAAATCCAATCCATATGCGATCTGCGGCAATGTGGCTCAGTCTTTAACATCAGTCCAACTCGACGTTCCTCATCATTTCGGGCTGCTTGAGACGCAAACATTCAGGCTGATGTTTCTGTAACAAAAATTGGAAGAAGCTTATTGGTTTCGAATGATACGTCCGAGCACGGCCAGAGGAGACCGAGGCTGAATCCAAGGACATGGACCAAAGAAGTGGCCGTCGCCAATTAACGTAGCGCTGCTTCAAGTTAGCCAGTTGCTAAAAACAGCTATCCTGGGATGATGGTGCTCTCCTGCTCTCCAATGCCTCACAGCTTCCTCAGTTTACTTTCGTTTAAATCAGGTCTTTAACTCACATGAACCCACGTCTTTCTTTCCCTTTCATTGTTTGTGAATGCACTAATGCTCAGATATGACTGAGTGCTGTAACAGTGCTTTAGGTGTGTGGAGCTGAAGCTGGTTAGGATGTACAGAAAGAGTTAAGTTCACTTTAGGACGGTTTAGTTACGCCACTGATCTCGTCACTCACACTTGGTCACAGGAGAACAGATCGCCGGTCGCTCCACCTAAACAAGGACTGTATAACTTAACGAATCAGATGTTGCTAAAGTCTATCTAGCGACTCATTTTACTCATCGCCCCTTCCCTCTCTAGTCATGATGAAAAACTCAGAAGTGTGCCCTCTCCTGGCGATAGCAGAGTAGTGTCTCTTTCCTTGCGGTAGAAAACTCCACCAGGGCCTTCACTAGAGCGTGGTGTGAGAATGGGATATTATATTGATAATTTATCGAACATTTCTTATTGTTCAGTCGTGGAAAGTTATATTGCGATAATTATCGTTATCATTTTATCGCCCAGCCCTAATGTGCAGCTAGAGAATAACAGATCATTAAAGGGTTAGGGTTAGGTCCTCTTCTTTCTCACCCAGAGCATGAGATCATTGTGATGCACATTTATTAAAAAGTTATTACGAAGATGCTGTCATATGTGCCCCATATGCTCAAATATGTTTAAGATTCAGGTGCTGTTCATCTCATCACTTTATTTAAAAGAAGGAAATGGAGAAGAGAAAACCACTAACTGAAACGTGACATTTTCAATTGTGACGTTTTTATATCAACTTCATTTGAAATTTAAGCAGCTAGTCTCCCTGTTGAAGAACAACTTGTAATAACCACAGTGGACAGTTAGCGCCAGTTGACAGCTTAAATCGTAATCTCTCACAACTGCTTCTGAACAAGAGCGAACGCTCTCAAACTCTGACATGACAACATGGCTTGACTTTGTATGTGAGATGTTTCTTGTCTGCCAGCCTCTCTTGGCAGCCACACTAAAGTGAAAGACCAGCATGGGCCTTTGCATGAATTGATTAAACATTTCAGGTAGTCAAATCAGTTAGTTCCCTAATATTTCATGTAACTACCATAATAAGACGAGTGATTGACAAATCATGCTGTGCCCCAATTACATTACTGCTACTATTATCAGGACGACAAAGCAGTCGCAAGCCTGCCAGCAGAAATAACATGGATTATGGTATTTGCAAGTTCCTCCTTTCATTTCATTTGACATTTGAAAGATCATCTGACCTTTTCCAATAATGACCCAGCCTGAGCCAAACACCTAATTTGTGCTTCATTTTCATCCGTAAGAGAAGACTAAGTAGTGTAAGGTTGGTGCTGAAAAGCACTTTAGCACAATAGTGATGGATGTTCTGGATCACTAGGCTGGAAATGAGAAATTAGTGGACCTTAGTGGACAGTTGCTCTGGGCTTTGAACCAGTAGAGGTCAACAACTAAATATAATATTGTTCTTTTTTAAGTATTTAGTGAAGCTGCAATGATTCAACATAATCGACAATGTCATGATAAAATGTGTCAACATAGAATTTGTGTGACGCCTAATTAATGTGTAACTGCAACAGAATACATGAAGTGTGGGGGCAGCATTGCTTCCATTATCTGCCACGACTGCTTTCTGTACTGTAATGTTGACATATTGAATGATGAAACATATTGAAACATATTGAATGATGGCGCAGCAGAGAGAGTGTAAAGAAGGCGAGGCAAAAAAAAAAAAAAGAGACCAAAACTTTCAACAGCATGGGAGTGAAAATAAACCAATGAAACAAGTTGAGTTCTGAAAAACGCTGCACTGCAGTTTAAAGCTTTTGTAAACGAAGTTATTTTGCATGGGAAAAAGTTTTTTTTTTTACATTTGAAGCCTTATTTGAACCTTTTGACTTCCAGACACAGCAAGATTTCATCTAGGATGGACTTGAATGTCACGTATTATATAGTTTGTTTTGGACTTGCAGAGTTAACAGCCCCCACGCTGGGGTAGAGGCGGCTATAGAAAAACATTTTGAAGCCTTCTTGCACTTTAATTAGTGTTGTTAAATTAGTTTATTTCACTTTCATTGTGATTACATGCTGTAATGTTACAAATACAGTTAATTAATCTATCAAGTTTAAGTTTCATATTCATGTTTCATGGGTCATTTATTTAATTTAATGGGAACCTGTGTTAAGGCAGAGACTGGAGAACAAGGCGACAGGAGCTGCGCCCACAGGAAGCAGAGATGGAGGGCATGACAGAAAAAAGAGGACACCGTGACACAACGTCTGCTTCCCTGTGCAAACGTTACAGGAGTGTACAACAGAGAAATTTCTCCTGATACACTACTGGCTCTGACAGGTCACTCAGTCACCTCACTTTCCTTACTATATATACAATAGAAGGCATTAATGTTTGGCAGGATTATGGCAAAAAGGATTATTCATAGAGACTGGGAATCTGAATTTCCTCCCTCGTTTAAAACATGGCTTTTTAAAATGTAAAAGAAGTATAAAAGGTATGGGACCTTTCACTGGACACCTTTAGCGCCGATGGATAAACTGTGGCATTCCCATTGGACATTTAACTTACATTTTTTCTCCTCCAAACTGCCAAGAATATAATACATGCTGTCATGTTTTATTGTCTATTTATTGTCTGTGTCTGGGGGGTTTTTTGGGGGGTGGGGGGGCGGGGGATATGGGTTCCTGTATATGTACAGCTATATTTTCTATTATATTTTCTCATCTTTTTCTACAAAAATCCCTTTTTGTCTTAAGTGAATCTTGGCAGCTACACATCCTTTCAGACCCACAGCACTGAGTTGTCTTCTCACAGTGGAAGGATGGACAGAAACACTTATGGATTTGAGTGGCTTTTTTTTTCTCCTCTGCCAAAAAAGAAACCTGGTCTACCGTTTTCTCTTTATCTTCTAATAAATTATTGAATTCTAGCTTTGGACTTTTTTCACTTACTTTCCTCCTTTAAATTTCCCCGTCCTTATGTAAGTGGTTTATCTTATATACGCACACAGACACACACATTCACTATACTGCCAAAAGTTTTCACTCCCCCATCCAAATAACTGAATTCAGGTGTTCCAGTCACTTCCATGGCCACAGGTGTATAAAGCCGAGCCCCTCGGCCTGCAGACTGCTTCTACAGACATTAGTGAAAGAATGGGTCGCTCTCAGGAGCTCAGTGAATTCCAGCGTGGTACCGTGATCGGACGCCACCTGTGCAACAAGTCCAGTCGTGAAATTTCCTCACTACTAAATATTCCACAGTCAACTGTCAGTGGGATTATAACAAAGTGGAAGCGACTGGGAACGACAGCAACTCAGCCACGAAGTGGTCGGCCACAGTTAAATGACAGAGCGGTCAGCGGATGCTGAGGGGCATAGTGCGCAGAGGTCACCGACTTTCTGCAGAGTCAATCACTACAGACCTCCAAACTTCATGTGGCCTTCAGATCAGCTCAAGAACAGCATGGAGAGCTTCATGGAATGGGTCTCCATGGCCGAGCAGCTGCATCCAAGCCTTACATCACCAAGGGCAATGCAAAGTGTGGAATGCAGTGGTGTAAAGCGCCGCCACTGGACTCTAGAGCAGTGGAGACGTGTTCTCTGGAGTGACCAATCACGCTTCTCCGTCTGGAAATCTGGTGGACGAGTCTGGGTTTGGTGGTTGCCAGGAGAACGATACTTGTCTGACTGCATTGTGCCAAGTGTAAAGTTTGGTGGAGGGGGGATTATGGTGTGGGGTTGTTTTTCAGGAGTTGGGCTCGGCCCCTTAGTTCCAGCGAAAGGAACTCTTAAAGCTTCAGCACCAAGACAGTGTGGACAATTTCATGCTCCCAACTTTGTGGGAACAGTTTGGGGACGGCCCCTTCCTGTTCCAACATGACTGCGCACCAGTGCACAAAGCAGGTCCATAAAGACACGGATGAGCCAGTTTGGTGTGGAAGAACTTGACTGGCCTGCACAGAGTCCTGACCTCAACCCCATAGAACACCTTTGGGATGAATTAGAGCGGAGACAGTGAGCCAGGCCTTCTCGTCCAACATCAGTGTCTGACCTCACAAATGAGCTTCCAGAAGAACGGTCAAAAATTCCCATAAACAAACTCCTAAACCTTGTGGAAAGCCTTCTCAGAAGAGTTGAAGCTATTATAGCTGCAAAGGGTGGGCCTACATATATATACATATATACAAGACATATACATATATGTCTTGTATTTGAAACGTGATTAGCAAATCTTGCATCAAAGAACTATTGTAAACACATAATTACACTATATTATTTATCATTTACAGTCATAAATTCTTGCTGTACCCAAACGGTTTGCAAGGTTTCACCATCAGTTTTAAAAAGAGCTTATAATGTGCACATTTAAAGGCTCAAGGCAGACAAGTTTGTTTTCTTTTTTTAAGAAGAAAGATACTGTTAAATATATTCGTGGTACTCCCAAAGTGATTTGTTTCAAGACAAAAAAGTTTTGACTGAGTTCGTCAGGTAGAACCAAGCTTGTCTAGTTTGACACTGCCTTGGATTTTACCATCATTACTTTTCTGATGCTACTGTATTGAGATTTAGCCACTAAAACAAATGATGTCAGTTATGGTGGTTCAGTCTTGGCTGATTCAGACATATTTTCTTCTGCAGGAGACTTTTTGTGCAAGCTGGTACCGTTCCTTCAAGTTACTGCCATAGCAACCAGCATCCTCACCATGACTTGCATCGCCGTGGAGCGTTTCCAGGGCATCCTGTATCCCCTGCATGTCCGCAACAATTACGTCCTGCACAGCTCCATCAGGATGCTCGGTAAGCAAGTGAGAGGAACAGAGAGTGTTAATCTCATAACTCACTGTGGCGCCTCGCCAGCTGAGCAGTAATGAGTTGTGCTACATGCTGTGAATGCAGTAATACTCTCTCAGCGTAATGAAGTAACAGTGTTGGGCTGGAGCTGAGACGCATACGCTACTCTGCAGATCTGTAACTACTTGGGATGGCTGTGGTAATTTGTATGGCTCTTGGACCTTGCTTTGCATTTGTTTACTTACGCTGGTCATCTAATAAGTCGTGAGCAGTTTGAAATAAAAACTAAATTAACAGTTGTGTTGTAATTTTAAGTTTCTGACTGAGAATATCTCTCATCCTATGCCCAATGACATAGGGTACATATGCCTAAGACACGTTGCAGAACATGCCTAAAACAAATCACAGTATCAGTCTAAAACACAAAGAGAAATCAGTAAATAAACCTAAAACACAGTAATAATTTGCACATCATTGCATTTTGTTTTTATTTATTTTACAGCGTCCCAACCTTTTCAGAAATGAAGGCGTAGTGATTTGAAAATCCAGGTTAAAAACATTTCTCTTGCCATGGGCTTTTGGTAGAGCTCTAAAACTGGCATTCCATTTTTACTGCACTTTTCCCTGGATAATCTTAATGTGTTGTTCTTTCTGTTAATGATATTATTTTTTATGCTATGAAGTGCTTTGTCTTTATTTTTTCTTTTAACAAGATATCACTGAGTCAGCCTACAACAGTAAATCCCTAAATCAGTCAAATATGCATCATAAAATCATCCTAAAACACAAAGATGAATCACTAAATCACCTACGATACGAAGATAAGTCACTAAAAACAGTCACATATGGATAAGCACTTATTCTAGCTGCATGATTTTATTGAATTAAACTGATAGTTCTATACTTATTACAGTATTCAAATATTGTTTATTATTAACGTGTATTGGAATCGCAGAAATGATTAAAATGTTGAATTTCTACAAAGGAAATTCTAATTGGGGACCAACCCCTCTGTCTATGTAATCTTAAGTAAAATCACTGTCTGGATTAAACCTTTTATGTCCATTAAAAAAAAAATAAAAATAATCGATTATTTATTTGTTTACATACTTCGGGAACGTCAGTTTTAGTTTATGTCATGAGAAGATTTAATGATGAAAGGATCATTAGAAATGGTCCACTTGCCAGAAACCCTAGGTTCATTAACTTGACAGTTAAGGATGTTTTCTGTTACCAGTGACGAGTCAACAGCTGTTCCTAGACCTCGGTGCATGCGAAGCAGCTGTAATGCATGAAAAAGAGATCAGAGTAATATGATATTCGTTATGTGTTAAACGTAAACTCTTCACAAAGTCTGCTACTTTCACAGTCTGAGCTTTGTGCTGTGTGATGTAACTGACGTGATCACTACTTCCGTCCTGTATGTAGGTCAGTCTTACTTCATTTGTAAATGTTTGCCATGTCAGTAGTCACTCCAACCGCCTACACTCACTCTCGCTAAACAAACGCATCAGCTAAAAGCTGCCCAGCAGTGTTGATGGCGTGCTGGGAGGTGGAGTGATTAAGCTCAGTTAGACTGTCAGGAATCTGCAGTTTGATTGTATGAATAAAGCCCAAACAGACGTACTTACGTTCTAAAAATGATTTAATTTAGAATAAGTAAGCTGGCTGGCTTTTGATTTGAAGATTTTGATTTTATTAAACTTCAAATAGTAAGTTAACCGTGTGAAACAAACCAGTTTTGTTGTTTTTGTTTTGTTGACTAAATATTTAAATCAAAATCTTACGGCAAGCAAAATACTTACTTAGAACAACTAAAATGTATGTAGCATCTGTGTCATGAGCTGTAGGCCAGAAGGAAAAGCATGGCCAGTTTTTCTAATAGTCATCCCCTGTCTGGGGATGAGTGCTCAGCTACCCCCTTACAAATGCTAACAGTGCTAAACTGTTTAGTTTTTTACAACGTCAGCTTAGTATGAAGAGCACACATTAGTTGGCTGTGTATATATGGATGGATCACACCGCCTTACTGTCATCACTGCTACCACATCCATATCAGAACATATCACAGCATTCAGACACCAGCTAGCAGACGTCTGGATTTCTCTATAGTTTCAGGGGTGAACCGAAATATATCAACACCAGACAGGCAGAGCGTTAGGTACGTTAGTCAGCTACTAAAAACAGCTAGCCTGGAAAGAAAGCATTCTCCCGCTTTCCAGTGCCTCACAGCTTCCTCCGTTTACTTTCGTTTGCTCCACTCAAACAGAGAATGTATAACTCCTAGTTTCAGACGTTGCTAAAGTATATTTGGCGACCCTTTTTTTACTCATCACCTCCTCCCTCTCTAATCATGTTGAAAAACTCAGAAGTGCTCCTGGCGACAGCCTGCAAGTCGCTTTCCTTGCAGTAGGAAACGCCACCACGGCTGTTGCTAGAACATGGAAGTGTAAGAATGGTGCATTATATGGAAAACGTATCTAACATTTCTTATAGTTCAATCGAGGAATATGTAGCTATATCGCGATTCTTATCGTTATCGTTTTATCACCCAGCTCTACCTACATTGTAGCTACACTTCTCTGCACAAACATGCTCTTCAGCTACTAAAACACTGACTATATAAATAATATAAACCTATTCAATCAAAACATCAGCCCTAGTGTTCTTTTAAGTAGAATACTTTACCAATCACAGCACAGTCCCTTTAGAAACAATGTCAGAGTGGAATTTAGGCAAATCCACTGTTTTGTGAAGAAATAGTGAAGAATTACATGCTGTGTAGTTTCGTTGTGTATTGTAATTAGTTTGTTTGGTTGATCTAATCCTGAAAAGAGACCAAAGCATAAAAACATTACAAAACAGGTGTCTTTACTGTGGAAACATGAAGTGATAGAAATAAAAGCACAGTGTTTGACACAGTCTAGTGAAGGAAAGAGTCACAGAGACAGTAAATATATAGTTTATCTGAAGTGCATCATTTGGTCAGATGTTCTTGTCCACATCACAGCTAACGTCCTTTACTCTTTTACTGGGCCGTCCACTGTAAACCAAATAATTCTTAATGTGACCGGAACACCTGAATTCAGTGATTTGGATGGGGGAGTTAATACTTTTGGTAATATAATGTATGGAATATGTGCCATATTTGAGTGTTTTTTGTCACGTGCAGGTCTTAAAAAACATTGAAATTGATTTTGTAAACTTTAAAGCAACCATGTAAATAGAAAAAGCACCAGTGAGTTATAATATTTCATAAATAATGAACTGATGAAGGTGACAGGGTTAATGCTGACTGATGGTGGGGACAAAGTAAGATGAGTAATCAGCAAGAGTTTCAGCAGTATAGTTGATTGTGGGCTCACTATTTGGCAAGCAACAAGCCACTGCTGCCCTTTTAATTCATGCACTATATCTGATCATTAATTCCTCTTAAAGTGCTTATGATACGGTGATTATGAGATCATTAATAATCATTAATTAACTACTTTCAAATCCATTCATAGACCCTTTTCAGCTGTATCATCATTGTGAAGTGGTATCTATGCTGCTTCCGCGTAGTAAGACTGCAGACACTTTATGTTCAGATATCTGTAGCTGACCTCTTTTCGTAGTTGTGTGATGTTACAGTGGTAGAACGTTAATCCAGAAACTTGTTTTGATGATGTAGTGATGCTGCCAGTTTGTCAAGTTTGCCACAAGCTTTCTCTCTGATGTTTTCATCCCTTATTCTTTGTCCACACAGGGCTATCTTATCAAAGCTTTGTGAGGCTTTGCTTGTGAAGTCGCTAATAATCTGCTAGTTGCAACTCTGAAGCACTGAGTAATAGGCCTGGGTGACAGGGCGATGTAACTGTTTTCAAACAAGAGAGGACTAATTAACTTTCATGTTTGCCTAGTAATGTTAAATAATATGTACACAATGTTTTATTCACTTTTATTATGGGTTATTTTAGGGCCTTAAAAAGCAATCCGACGATGGTAGAGTAATGCATGTCTGCTGAAACATTCATTAAAATGACTGGTGTAGTAGCTTTTACGAGATGTTGGGAAAATCTGTTTTATATTATTTAATTCATTAATGTTAAAAACAAGCACATACACTGCAAATAGAATAGAAAGCTACTCTAATCCCGTGGGAATTTTTAATTTTTTTAATACCAATTTTCTCGTCTTCAATTCCACCTGCTAGTTAGGACTTCCCCAGTCACACGATACTATCAATGCTAGAAGGGCAAAGGCTGGCACAGGCTTCCTCCGAGACCTGTGAAACCAACCACCGCATATTTTTTAAAACTGCAGCCCGCGCAACGTCATTGGACAGCCGAACGCGCTCAGAGGAAAGCGCCAACAGCCAGATCTGCTAACAGACCCCTGTGCTGATTAGCATCGCATTGAGTGGTGGGGGGAGAGAAGGGGGGCCATCCTACCCACCCAGAGAGAGCGAGGCCAATTGTGCCCTCTAGGACTCCCGTCTACAGACGGCTGTAGCATCACCAGGGATCGAACTCACAATCTCCTGATGACAGGGCCAGCAGTTAGACGGTTACACCACTCGGAAGCCCTTCAGATGGACTTTTAATGAGAAAATGTTGTGCTAATTATTTTCATATATTGTCCGGGTCTACTGTGTGAAGTGTGTGCGTCTTTTTTGTCTTACAGTAGCTGTGTGGCTGGTTGCTTTGGCAATAGCAGCACCCATGTGGTTTGTCCAGAAAGTAGAGGTAAGTGTCTATGTAGTAAGTAGGTATAGCGTTTGTTCACAGTCATTCAGATTCATCAGTGCTCCACTATGTTCTGTAGTTTGAGTTCAAACATCATTACGTGCCATTATAGTTATTGTGTTGATGGCCCATATTTTGCCTATTTCTCTTTGTTTAAAACGTGCATGATTTGTCCAATTTTGGCATATTGCTATGTGAATTGTATGTGGCCCATTTGGCTGCATATTTATATTACATTGAAATAATAGAGATAGATAGAGAGACATAGAGAGATATTGAAAACAGTGCTTGCATCCAGTACTTTTCTTTCAAGAGTTCTTCAAACCAATCATGATTACATGATCTGAATGAACTAGCAGCTGCATTAAAGTTCTCAAGGGCATCTTTTGAAGGCTGGGATTTTGTTCTATTCTATTGTATAGGTTGTAAAAAAACCTTTGATGGATATGGATATTCATATTACCTGCCATAAAAGCTCAGTCTGAGTGCATCTAACCACGAGGCCCCTTTGTAGCTCAATTCATGGTGGCTAGGCATAAACATGTTTTCTGAGAAAAATGAAAAGGAAAATTCCACACGGGTATCATTAACACTTTAGACATGCATTCATTGACTCCTGATTGTTTAAGATCTTTTTCTTAAAGAACATAAACAAGTGTAGATAAGGACAGAATAATAACAGGATGATAATTCTTCTTCAATGACACCATAAAGACAAGACCAAGAGGAAAAAATATGGGATTGTCCGTTTACTTTCAATAGCAGCCAAACAGACTCTACAAAATTAGTGACTTAATGAGGAAAAATAACAACTGCCTACAGTCAAGCATGGTGGTGGTAGCATCATGGTCTGGAGCTGCATGAGTGCTGCTGGCACTGGGGAGCTGCGGTTCATTGAGGGAAACATGAGTTCCAACATGTACTGTGACATTCTTAAGCAGAGCATGATCCCCTCCCTTCGGAAACTGCGCCGCATGGCAGTTTTCCAACTCGATAATGACCGCGAACACACCTCCAAAATAAGTGCCTTGCTGGAGGTAAAGGTGATGGACTGGCCAAGTGTGTCTCCAGACCTAAACCCAATTGAGCACCTGTGGGGCCTCCTCAAACGGAAGGAGGACTGCAAGGTGTCTAACATCCACCAGCTCCGTGATGTCATCATGGAGGAGTGGAAGAGGATTCCAGTAGCAACCTGTGCAGCTCTGGTGAATTCCATGCCCAAGAGGGTTCAGGCAGTGTTAGTTAATAATGGTGGTCGCACAAAATATTGACACTTTGAACACAATTTGGACCTGTTCACTGTGTTGCCAGCCATTTAGACATTAATGGCTGTGTGTTGAGTTCTTTTCAGAGGACAGTAAATCTGCACTGCTATACAAGCTGGACACTGACTACTTATTTTCACCCAAGTTTCATTTCTATAGTGTCATCCATAAGAAAATATAATAAAATAGTCACAGAAATGTGAGGGGTGCACTCACTTTTGTGGGATACCGTATATACACTTGGCCATCACACCTTTGATTTGTTGGACATCTCATTCCAAAACTACAGGCAGTAATATGGAGTTGCCCCCCTTTGCGTCTGTAACAGCATCCACTCTTCTGGGTCTCTTCCCATGAAATTCTGGAGTGTGTCTGGGAATTTTTGCCCATTCAGATTAAAGAGCATTTGTGAGGTCAGACACTGATGTTGGGCGAGAAGGCCTGGCTCACAATGGACGTTTCAGTTCATCCCAAAGGTGTTCAGTGGGGTTGAGATTAGGGCTCTGTGCAGGCCACTGGAGTTCCTCCACACCAAACTGGCCAAACCTTTTTGGGCTTTATGGGGCTTGCTTTGTGCACAGGGGCTCAGTCATGCTGAGAGGCAAGGGCCTTCCCTAAACTGTCGCTACAAAGCTGGAAGCATATGATTATCTAAGATGTCAGAAGTTCCTGAAGCAAAATTACACGTCACATCACTATATCATCTCACAAGTGTAAGTTTGTGCAGTGTTTTAATATGTTTCATGTCCATTTCATGTTTTTTTTTCTTTGACAAATGAAATGTATCCAGTCTTGAGTTACTGGTTGAACTTCACATTGAGCTTGACGCTTTAATCAGAGCCCGTTTAAGGGAGCCTGGCCGCTTCCTGTTTCCCCTATTATTACTAAATAATAATGCTACAGGGCGGCCGCAAACGAGTCCTTAGTGAATAGCGGTGAATGAAGCCAAATGGCTTAAAAAAATAGGTTCTGGCCATTTTTATGTGTTTTGTGTGGTAGTCATGTTTAAGTGAGTACTTACTTTAATTTTGGTTTTAGGCAGTAGGACCCTGGCATTACTGCTTTTGAGTGCTTATTAGTTGGCATTGCTGCTTTCAGTGCTGATTGATTGGCATTACTGTTTCTGAGTGCCGATTGGTTTGTGAGCTGATCACCTCATAGGCGGAATAAAGTGGTTTGCACTTACTGACATCATGATTGTAGATAAGACACTGTTAGAAAGACCTACAACAGAACTTTTATTTGTCACATACATAGTCATAGCCGGTACAACTAACAGTGGAACCCTGTTTGAACTGGAGTTTAAAAGCACTAATATAAGAACAGTGTCGAAACATGCTCCACTGTGTTGAGCAAACAAGTCCGTTTATCTGTATAAAAGTGATTAAGCATCTATAAAAGCTCTGTAGGAAGCCATTTGTTCTGAACTAGCTCAGTAGTGCCCTCTAGTGTCCAACAAACCTTAAGACATTATTAAATGCTTTAAACCTACAGGTAAAATATGATTTCCTGTTTGACGTTCACCACACCTGTTGCCTGGAGGTGTGGCCGAACCCCCAGCAGAGGCGTGGCTACACCGCCTGCCTCTCTGTGTTGGTTTTTCTGGCTCCCATGGTGACCATGGCGGTTCTGTATGGGAAGATTATGAGGGAGCTATGGGGAAAGCACAGAGTGCACGAGGCCATGTTCCAGACTCTACCAGGCTCTGAAATCAACAAGATCACAAGGTCAGAACGCTGCAATATGTATAGTAAGAAATTTTATATCAGCTATGTGGCAAAGCTGAGTTTTCTAAAAAAAAAAAAAACAACAACAGGTAAATGTTTCTAAAGAAAAGCGATGTATGAGTTTAAGAATAAGAGTCAAACTCCTCTTCATCAAACTGCCCAGAAGTTTTTTGAGATGTTTTTGCAGTGCTCACAATGGGCTTTATGAGAATCTCCAAAATCCCTGATTAAGCCTTCCTTTTTCTTTATCCTGTAACGTTGATCGTTACAGTCCAAGCCCCAATGAGCCAAAAGGAGTCAGTGACGAGGAAAAACAAGAGGAAGAAACCTTCAGAGGTACCAAGACTCAAAAAAGGGAACCCACCCTCCTCTGCTCGACACTGGAGAGCAAACCAATAACACAAGCCGTATGAATAGAGAATAGGATTTTACAATTAATATACGATGTTGAATATAGAGGAAAAGAAAAAAGAAACCAGGAGTGGTGGTGCATCATTCTACTCTACAGCATTGCTTGCACAAACATGATCTGCATGGAAGAGTGATCCGTAAGGAAACCTCAACTTCGGCCTCATCACAAGTCAACATCTGCTGTCTGCAAAACAACAGAGGCATTTTGGAAACAAGTGCTGTGGACTGATATAGTTAAGATGGAACTTTTTAGCCAAAATCGCTAAAGGTGTATTTAAAGAAAAAAAGAAGCAGCATCTGATAAAGAACACTGTGCCAACTCTTAAGCATGTGGGTGAATCTTCTAAGATTTGGGTTTGTGTGGCAGCGAGTGACTCAGAAAACATTGCAGGAATAGATAGAAAAATGGATTCCACTTAGTATCAGCAAATTCTGGAGTCTGAAACGAAAATGAAAAGAGGCTGGCTTCTACAACAGGAACGCAAGAAATGCAAATTGAAGCTTTTGGAATGGCCAACACAGTCACCTGACGTGCATTATTAAAAATCGGTGGGTAAATGTCAAGAATATTGTAGAACTAGAAGCGTCCTGCAGTGAACGGTGGATAAAAATTCCTAAGAAAAGAAGAGAAAGACCCATAGCTGGCTATAAAGACATTTACATGCTGTGATATCTGTCAAAAGGGGTGTTAGTCAGTAGTAAATTTGCAGGGATTCCAAACTGTAGCAATTTACAATTTCCTTTTATTTTAAAGTTGATCAAATGTGAAGTAACTGACATTTACAGGAATATTTTTTGTCGTGTACAGGAGGAAGAAGAGGGCAGTGAGGATGATGGCCACGGTGGTGCTGTTGTTCGGTGCATGCTGGGCTCCATTTCACCTCGTATCACTGCTCCTGGACTATGGTAACGCACACTTCTGGCATTCTGCCCAACCACAGTAACACCTTCACATTACACTTCATCTTGCCTCACTCACTTCACTATGACAACAAAATCGCCTTCCACAGTCACAAACAGTTAATGTTCACATCCCTTCCAGCTTCTGTCTGTCCTGCTTGATGCATATTCTACACTTTAATTTGTTTCATGACCACACACCTGGAGCTCCTTCTGCTTGGAGGCCTGTAACAATCATTAAATTTAGGTGACTGGCAATGTTTTTTTGTTTGTTTGTTTTCACCCCAATTTAGTTTTGCTAGTTCTACCTGGTTAGGTCTCCCCAGTTACAAGATATCATGCTGCGAGGGTCTATCAGTCTTGCAGGTGGTTGTTAGGAGTCCCACAACCTCTATAGCTTCTAATAATTGAACTCCACTTTCGGAAACTCCTGTTTTTCGCTTATTTTTCTTAGGCTTTCCCCTTCGTAGTGCACATAGATTATCCTATATATGGGTGTAAATCAGCATCTGCTTTTTGTTTTCACCCCTGTCCTGTCAAATACCACATTTTTTTCTCTCCTCTTGATCACACTTCACCTGTGAGAATGCTTTAGTAGTCTTGTGTTTCTTAGGACGTTCTGTATTACATGTTCTCCTGGCTGATGCACCTTCTGCTTCACACTGATAAGGAACAGCTTATTCTTAAGGCTGGCTTATACTTCTGTGAAAATGTGTGTAGATCCGGGGTCGGCAACATTTGGTTACTGCCCTGTTGTGGCTCCACAGCTGAATTAGATCAGTAGGTAATAATAAAATCATCCTCCTCTACAGTAAAATAAAGCTCTGCTGATCGTTCAACACAGTTTAACAGCAAAGGGTCTCAAACGCTGGAGTTAATGTAGAACTGCTGATTCACCCTTTAACCCTGAAGATCAGCGCAGACTGCTGGTCACCATAGCAACATAGATAACAGTCTCACCTAGCTAGAAGCTAACTAACGAGATGGCAAAGAGAGAGATTTAAGACGAACATCGATAATTTGGAGACGAACGGACTTACTGGTGTTAATCACTCCAGTTGGTTTCCTGATACGTTTAATCTGCAACGAGAAACTGAAAAACGCTAAAAAGTTTCTAATTCGCCAGCTTCTTGTATGAGTTTTCAAGTTCCACCTTAAATGGTGCAGCAGTTACATTCTGGCACCTCATGTACTATTTAAGGTGGAACAGGAAACTTCAGTCTTGTAAAAAGTTAAACACAGAGAGACATTTTACAAGAAATTATTCTACTTTTGTGGAAAAGTTTTGTGGAAAAGTTTTATTCTTAAGCCTATAATTTTACATTATCACATGTGAAAATGTTACTTCAATAAAATAGACATAAAATGTTGTGGTTCCCAAGGAGGTTTGATTTTTGTTTAAAGGACAAAATGGATCTTCTTAATATTTGGGTTGCACCCCTTGATGTATCGAGATGCAGAGAAAGTGGTTCATCAAGCAAGTGCTGATTTGCAATCCGGGAGCATCAGGGGCAGAACGAGGCCCAAACATGTTGTCATCACTAGATTATTTTTTGTTGATTGTATGTTGTGCTTTGGATCATTGTCCTGTTGGAAGATCCCACCCTGGCCCATTTCACACTTCCTGGATGAGGTTTTTGATTTAATATCTGCTGATTTGAGAAAAATATTTATGAAATACAAAATGTAGTTTTTTCTTTTAAATCATTGAATTTCAAGTAAATGTTAAATTTGTAAACATTTTGAAAAAAAGATCAAAAGGATAATTAACTAAAGAATATTTTTATGGCCTGTTTTCTCAAATCTACTCCATGTTTCATTCACCTTCTTCACCTCGGGCTCTATCTTTCGAGAACTCCTCTGATGAAAACATCATTACTGCTCAACAGGTCAAAACATTACTATTACACACATCACCAGCTCAGGCCACCAAAGCAATTCACCTGCCTTTATATAAAACATAGTGACCCGGGTTATATTTCAAACAAAGCAACTGATTGAACTCCCACAAACCTTTTGCCCCATCTAAGCACTTAGGCTGAGTTTTCATTGTAGACACCTATACTATATGGCCAAAAGTATGTGAGCACCTTTTCAGGTGTTACAGTCACACCCGTTGCTAAAAGGTGTATAAAATCAAGCACATAGCCATGCAGTCTCCATTTACAGCCACTGGCAGTAACAAATCTGCCTAAGCTTTGCTTAGTAAAGAACTCTTGAGCTCGAACAGGTATGTTGGAGCAGGGGGATGCAGAGACATTGTCCCATTTAACCATCCCAAACAACTCTCCATCTACCTGTGACCTTGATAAGCTAAATCTAAAGTGAAAATGAAAAGGTAATTTTGCTATAGCTGCAAGAAAATCTCACTCCATTTGGGCAGATTTGCTGTTTGATATTTTTGAATGTAAACTGACATTTAAATTTTTATCTAAGTGTTTAATGACACCTGTACAATCATTTTTTACCCCAGAAATAAACTTATTCTTCTAGAAACTTTGGTTGGTTTATTACAGACTTTCTAACTTCTTTCTAATTTTACAGTTATCAGGTTTGTGGATCCAAGACATGCTGTCAACATGTCATGTTACCGACAGGTTTGATGTAAACTTTTAGAGCAGATAGCACGGGTGCCAGAAAAGGTACAATTGTAGCAAAAATGAAAATACTGTTGCACTGATATCATTAAGGGACACTTTATCGTTGATGAGACACCACTAATGAAGCACTAAAAGCTACTTGAGTGGTAATAGCACCCCTATGTGGAGAATCTTCAACCTACTGAATGTAAGTGAGTGAGTTACAAATCAGGCCCATGAGGTGCTTTGCATCTAAGAATTACATTTTATTTAATTAATGGAAGTTACTATATTTTTCAAAGGATTCCTTTTCGGCTGTTAATTCTGAAAAAGGATATAGGCTAAAGGTTGCAGTGGCAACAAGTATGGCTTATATGTTGCTTTGGTTAGACACATTACATATTGTTAATGTCGATCCAAAATAACTTATTGTGTTGAATTTCCTCTGCGACCCAGGAAGATAAGCGGCTCACAAAATGTGTGTCTGTTTTGGATTTTTTGGCCAATCCAAAATCATTGTTGGCTGTACGTATGAATTTAAGCACCCAAAATAACTTTTGGACATGTTGCACTTTCTGTGGTCTTGAATTTGTTGTAGCTGTTCACAAACATTTGAATTCCTTCACGTGAGAAAATGTTGTGGGAGTGAGTTTTTGGGGACTGTGCTTCATATAACCACTTAAATATGCTTGGATCGGCTCCATAGCTAAAATATTTTTATGAAGATAATTTACTGCCCTGCCAAATGCAAACACACACACACACACACACACACACACACATTGTCTAAGCTGCTTCTCCCTCAGGGTCGCGGGGCAAACGCAAACATATTTCATAAAATAATATTGTGGCAGAATCTAAATGGTCCTGTTTACTAACGATCATCACAAAGAATTTCCACCACTGTCTTACAACTCTTATTTTCCACCTTCCAGGTAAGTTGGATCTGGACCTGAACTCAGAGTTTTTGCTGGTCAGCTTGGTGCAGATCTTGGGCTTCAGTAACTCTGTATGCAACCCCCTGGTCTATGCCGCCCTCAACACCAACTTCAAGAGGGACATGCTTGCCCTCCTGACCCGGGGGCGGAGTCCCGGAGACGGGTGCTGCTGCAGCCTGGACTCTGTCTACCTGTGGAGAGGACGGTCCCGGGTGGGCATCTCCTCTTTGGAACCAAAGACAACCACCGAGCGTACAGAGAGGCGGTCTGGGCTGCGGCCCTGGAGCAAGGTGGCCTGGGAGGCCGAACCCAATGGCACACCAGAGCCAGACAGGCCCACATCCCAGTCCTTTCCTCACATGAACCTGTTCAGTGTCATCCGGCCCAACAGGTGTTCAGCTACTGTGATCCTGAGCGTTACTGACCCGCCACACACGCACAACCCCTTTGACTCAGAACAGCTGCTGACTGGTATTCCCAGTAGATAAAGTGGGGCAAGCCCAAAAACAATGGCTATGAGAGGCTCTCACCAGTGCTCCCAGTACTAAGGTGGAACAGGACAACAACTCCAGGGTCAAAGATCTAATGCAAAAAGACACGGAGAGAATTTTAAAAGTGTCTGAATGAGAGCTGATGGCCCTCTTTGACAGAATCTGTCTTTTATAATGTAGCCATTTAGCGATGCAGCCTGAGAAGAACCCCACACTCTGCCTTTGAGCTTTTGAGTCTTGGATTCACAGTATTGAGCAGGTCATGGCAGAGATTGCATCTACATTTCTGATCCAGGTTTTTTACTTCTGTCTCGTCCCAGAACAGTGTTCATGGAGCTTCTTAGCCCAGCACAGAACCAGATCAAACTTGCCAATATCATACTGTGTGCCTAGTCCAGTGGTTCTCAATTCTGGTCCTTGAATTAATATTTTGTTTTTTCTGTTCAAACAGATCCCAACTCACCAGTTAGTTGAAGTTGAATGGAGTGTTTCCGAACTGAACTGCAGGATAGGGATAAGCCAGGGCCACGAGACCAAATTAACAATTCCTACCTGTATGTTTGAGTGGCAGTTAATCAGCAGTCCAAATTTCAGTGGAATTCCCCACCATAGGCATCTTTTCCACCAGCGAATTTACTGCCATATGCATTAATATAATGTACCAGGTTTGAGACGGACGCGATGTTTATGCGCTGACAGCGAATTACATGTTTCAAATACAATGTAACACTTTTTAACTCCTTGTTTCTGGAGCTTAAAATGCATCAAATATCCTTCACAAATGCTGCCACTTCATCACCGAAGCCTTACTGTAGCAAAACACTGTATTTTGGAGGCAGCTTGGATGAACAGTGATAGATTAGTTAGATCAGTCAAAAGCAAACTAACATCAATCTGTTGTGTACAGTCTGGCCGTCTGTCGCACCGTGTCCAGCATTGAAGTCAAAGTTTATTTATTTAGAGTTTTTTTGTTGACACAAAGCAGCTTTACTGAAAAATTCAGGTCTGAGCCCTCATTCGCTTCGCCAAAGGCTACAGTGGCAAAGAAAAACTCCCTAAAAGCAAGTGGAAGAAACTCTGAGAGGAACCAAGCCTCAAAAGAGCAACTGAGCTCCTCTGGTCAACACCAGGAATGGACCTTAATTCCTGGAACTTAAAAGCCATTTAAATCAGTCACAATCTTGGCCATCACAATATTTTGCCATAGCCCACAGGCCTGATTTCAAGACAAGTGGAAAGAAGACACTACTCATTTCTGAAGAATTTTAGGCAGGTACAAAATATAGCAGCTGAGCACCCTCACATGGCCATGAGGGGTGGATCCATGTACTGAACCGGACTGACTTGCTCAGCAAACATTACCAACATAAATGCAACTGGAGTCCAAGGAAAAAAAGGTAAGGAGTGAAGATGTATGTGTGAGAATCCACTCAGTAGTTTATAGTTACAGGCGTTATAGTTTCTACCTCATTCTGTAAGTACCTGTTTTGAGTACTTTTGATGGCAAAAAAAATAATTCTGTAATCAGTGTGAATTCACTGCAAAAGGGGACATTAAAGTATCCTTTTCTGTGGAGCTTGCAAGAAATTATCAGATGATTTAGAGAGATGTAATTTTGAGCCTCATGCGTCACAAAGACATCAGCACTAATGGAACATAATTTTGGTTGTCTCTAAATTACAACCCCAATTCCATTGAAGTTTGGACGTTGTGTGAAACAAATAAAAACAGAATACGATGATTTGCAAATGCTTTAAAAAACTTTGAATATTTGCAAAAAAAAAAAACTACTCATTTTGAATTTGATGCCTGCAACACGTTCCAAAGAAGTTGGGACAGGGGCGTGTTTACCACTGTGTTACATCACCTTTCCTTTTAACAACACTCAATAAGTGTTTGGGAACTGAGGACACTAATTGTTGAAGCTTTGTAGGTGGAATTCTTTCCCATTCTGCTTGATGTACAGCTTCAGTTGCTCAACAGTCCGGGGTCTCCGTTGACGTATTTTGCGCTTCATAATGTGCCACACATTTTCAATGGGAGACGGTCTGGACTGCAGGCAGGTCAGTCTAGTACCTGCACTCTTTTACTACAAAGCCACGCTGTTGTAACACGTGCAGAATGTGGCTTGGCATTGTCTTGCTGAAATAAGCAGGACGTCCCTGAAAAAGACGTTGCTTGGATGGCAGCAGATGTTGCTCCAAAACCTGTATGTACCTTTCAGCATTAATGGTGCCTTCACAGATGTGCAAGTTACCCCTGCCATGGGCACTAACACACCCCCCACACCATCAGAGATGCTGACTTTTGAACTTTGCACTGATAACAATCCGGACAGTCCTTTTCCTCTTTGGTCTGGAGGACAAGACGTCCATGATTTCCAAAAACAATTTGAAATGTGGACTCGTCAGACCACAGGACACTTTTCCACTTTGCATCAGTCCATCTCAGATGAGCTCGGCCCAGAGAAGCCGGCGGCGTTTCTGGGTGGTGTTGATATCTGGCTTTCGCTTTGCATGGCAGTTTTAACTTGCACTTGTAGATGGAGCGACGAACTGAGTTCACTGACAGTGGTTTTCCGAAGTGTTCCTGAGCCCATGTGGGAATATCCGTTACAGAATGATGTGGGTTTTTAATGCAGCACCGCCTGAGGGATCGAAGGTCACGGGCATTCAATGTTGGTTTTCTGCCTTGCCGCTTACTTGCAGAGATTTCTCCAGATTCTCTGAATCTTTTGATGTCATTATGGACTGTGGATGATGAAATGAGAAACGTTGTTCTTAAACTGTTGGACTATTTGCTCACGCAGTTGTTCACAAGGTGGTGAACCTCGCCCTGTCCTTGCTTGTGAACGACTGAGCCTTTCAGGGATGCTCCCTTTATACCCAATCATGACACTCACCTGTTTCCAATTAACCTGTTCACCTGTGGAATGTTCCAAACAGGTGTTTTTTGAGCATTCCTCAACTTTCCCAGTGTTTTGTAGCCCCTGTTCCAACTTCTTTGGAACGTGTTGCAGGCGCCAAATTCAAAATGAGTGAATCTTCGCAAAAAAAACAATAAAGTTTATCTGTTTGAACTTTAAATATCTCATCTTTGTAGTGTATTCAATTGAATATAGGTTGAAAAGGATTTGCAAATCATCGTATTCTGTTTTTATTTGTTTTACACAACGTCCCAACTTCCTTGGAATTGGGGTTTTACATGCTGCACAAAGTAAATGTCTTGTTAGTTTTTTTTCCCTCAGTTACAGGGTAGAATGTATGATTAAGGAAAGATATTTCATAAAAGATGGACAGCAAGGTCATACTAAATGCCTAGTGGATGGATATTTTTTGGGTGGTGGACTGCTCTCCTGGACCTGAAAAAAACAAAACGGCACCATTCAAATACCATGTCAGTGCCACCAGCTAAATAATATCTGGGCACTAGCGGTCCTCTGGTCAGTAACTGACCAGTGATGAAGGGGGTTGAGGGGAACTGAAACAGTGGGGCAGCAGTTCTGCCCTATTTACAATCTGTAAATGTACACCTTTTTCCATACAGCTAATTTCAAACGATTCTGAACTTGCAACAGAAACATTGTTTTAAATTCGAAGGACAGTTATTGCTGTTTTGTTTTTACTTTCTATACCATCAGAATTTTGTATCCAAATCTGTTGATGCAGAATTAAATGGAATCTGTTGCCTGTCTAATTACATAATTACCTAAATTACATTTAAACAACGATGTAAACGGTAGAACACTAGAGCAGAAGTGCTCAATCCTGGTCCTGGAGATCTACCACCCTTGAGAGTTCAGAGCCAACACACCTGGGTTTTATCATTCAGGTGCCTCTGACGGCTTTCATTACCTGGATCAGGGGTGCTAGATTAGAGTGGGAGCTAAACTTTACAAGGTGGTAGATCTCCAGGACCAGGAGTGGGGAAGGCTGCACTAGAGTCTAGACTTCTGAGACTAGGCTTCTTAGCCTCTTAAACTCCAAGATTATATTACATCTTAAATATTATTATTAAGTAGGCACACATCTTCTAAGCCGCTTCTCCCTCAGGGTCGCGGGGGGTGCTGGAGCCAATTGGCCTGGCTGTATGTCTTTCGACTGTGGTGGGAAACCCATGCGGACACGGGCAGAACATGCTCCACGCAGAAAGGACTCTGGTCGCCCGGCTGAGTAAGCAAACCCTGGCCCTTCTTGCTGTGAAGCAACAGCTCTGCCCACTGTGCCGCCCTGTGGAATATGGAAATTAATGCAAACTTGCTTTGGGATGCAAAAAAAAAAAAAAAGTTCTTCTTAAAATAGGATTGAGGAATATCAGTCTGAAACTGATGCCAGTGGACGGAGTAAAAACAAAAAAAAACAAACAAAAAAAAAAGTGAACTATGATCAAACATCCCTAAAAAGCCGAGTAGCAGCGCCTCACTTTGCACCTCGCAGAGAAAGAAAAAAAACGTACACTAATTTGCAGATAGGTTAAGCCTTTATTAAGCCGTTTGGAGGAATCACCTTCTTTGAAAACCTAGCTAACAGTGCAGTGGGTCCCAGATGCATGAGTGTTCTCCTGCATACCCTCTCTCATGCTGTCCTTCCTCCGATTTTCCGCCTGCATCTCAAGGAGATGTTGGTTCCTCTCAAGAGCTCCTCTCTCTGTGCTGTGTGACTGAGAGCGAGAGTGGTTTTTCCTTCGTCTGCCGCATATCCTACAGCATGACCCGTCAACAAGACAGGGCTCCTGCGTAGGATGACCCAAACCTGGAGTCGCCTGATTGGTCACACACTGGTGAGGAGGGTCCTGAAGAGGTTCCTGTGATTCCTGTTGGAGTCGCTGGCTTGAAGTGGCCTTTGCAGGGTCCTGAAGAGAATCCCACGCTTGTGTTTCGATGTGGAGTGGGGCGGGGGCGAGTCCTTTGTCCTGTTGTGGTGCCTGTTTGTTCACAATCAGGTCATGATGCAGCTGTTGCTCAATCTGCTGCTTCACTGAGGGACTCTGTTTGATGGGAACACACAAAGTGTCCTCGTTGGGCGGGCAGTCGTCGCTCATCATGTTTGTTCCTTCATCTCTAAGCATCTTTCCTTGTGGACATTTGATCTCGACTATTATAGAATGGGACACAGGGTCAACGGTCCTCAAACTGCTTGTAGTGAATTGCACGCTCTCCTGCCCTTTCTCCGGCTTTCTTGGAGCGTCATCAGAGTTTCTCTGGCTCAGTTGAGGCTCTTCCACCCCTCCATTTATGTTTGTAACATCTTGTGAAGCAGCACTGGAACTGCCTGTTTCAGGAGCCCCTGTGTTCTGTATCCGCCTTTGTGAGTGGCTTCCTACCGTTACCTTGGGACTGGGCCTCCTCCTCCTCCTCCTCCTCCTAGGCTGGGCTTCCTCTCGGAGCTCCTGCCTGAGAGAACATGTCCTCTGCAGTCTTGCCTGCCGCTGCTCTTCCATCCTTCTGGCCTTGCGCCGCTGTCTCTCACGGAAGCGCACCAGCTTGCGGGCATTATCCAGCGGAATCCCTGAAAGCTGGACAAGCTGCCTCACCGTGCAGCGGTTCAAGTCGAACGCCCCGCTCTTCCGCACCATATTGGCTGCTCTCAGACCACGAGGGTGAGGGAAGAGAGAGAGAAGTCTCACCCACACTTCTGCGAGGAGGGTGGTTCCTGGAGAGAGCTGTTACTTCAGGCTGTAGAACTGCATTATGAGGTCATCATTATGACTTCTTAGAATGCCACCTCATACATTAGGTCACAACACACTGACCCAGCATAACCCAACACACACCAATGTCCTGTTACTGACAGGCGACTTAACACGGTTCCCTAATAAGAACGGATGAACAAAACGACAGAATGGAGGAGAACATTCTAGCCATTTTAGTAACTGTGTCCACATTTATGGACTTTTGACAAGACACCAATTTTTTGGTAAATTAAAGGCAGAATAATGAGACAAGTGGTCTGAATGTAACTTTACTGCATCATCACAACTGTTTCCTGAACTGCTGATACTCAACAAGGTGTTGGAAACGTTCCTCAGAGATTCTGGTTGGTTATTTGAGTTCCTGTTGCCTTTCTATCATCTGGAACCAGTCTGCCCATTCTCCTCTGACCTCTCACATCAACAAGGCAGTTTCATCCACACAACTGACCGCTCACTGGATATTTCCTCTTTTTCGGACCGTTCTCTGTAAACCCTAGAGATGGTTGTGCGTGAAAATCCCAGTAGATCACTTAAAAAGTCACTTAAATCCCCTTTCTTCCCCGTTCTGATGCTCGGTCTGCACTTCAGCAAGTTGTCTTGACCACCTCTACATGCCTAAATGCAGTGAGTTGTGATTGGCTGATTAGCTATTTGTGTTAAGCAACTGAACAGTTGTACCTAATAAAGTGGCTGCTGAGTGTATATATGGTATAACTTTACAATTTAAAAGGTCAGTAAATGTTTTTATTTTTTTGGGTTGCCTCTGAAACCTGCTGTCCACATGCAACAGTTGACCTAACAGCACAGAATACTATTTGTACACTGTTGGCCAATTTATTAGAAACACCTTGTGTTTCTACTAACTGACCACTTTATTAGAAACACCCACCTTGCATCTTCTACTCACTGAAGGTACTACCTGCTGCTGTACAGTTCACCAGGCTACCACTTTTAGCTGATGACTAATTGCAGTATAAATAATTGCAATGAACAGTTTAACCGTTCTATTGTTGAAAGACACTAAAATTCTAAAAGTCTAAAGTGGCCATGTGGGCTAGCTGTATCGCTCAAACCAAGCGATGTTGGAATGTAAACTGGAAATAAACAGATGGTTTTGAATGGCAGTCAAAAATCTGAAATTTATAAACAGGCCAAAGTCTTTGATGGATGATCTTGAAGGAAGATGACAAGACAAACACGTCTTTTAAATAATAAACCATCAAATATATAGCGCTCTCACACCGGACTTTTACTGGTCACATTTAGAAACCACACCAAACGTAGTATGAATCTTTTATTTAAAAAACAAATCTACAAATACATTTGCAACAGCAAACATAAATCCATTATCAAGCAAACAATCTAAGGGGGGGAAACATTAATTTCTCGACAGAGCTAAAGGCGGACGAGCTAGTGCAGAGAGAAAAACAAACGAGAAGGCAGAAGTGCGGGACGTAATTAATACGAGAAAAGACTTCACGGTGAGCTTCTCTATAGAGCACAGGTGCTCTGGTGTGGAGAAAACCACGCACAACGTGCAAGAGATTTAGTAGAAAGGAGAGGACTGAATAAAAAGCAAAAGAAACAGGTCCCTTGAAATTGATGCAGGTATCTTTTCTCCTATCGTTTCACTCTTGGTCACTAGGTGGCAGTGCCTGCACTGTATTTGAGTCGCGCCGAGAGCCCTTTCGTTTTCACGCTGGTCTGGTTTCTTTAGGCATGTTCCAAAACCATGTGTTAAAAAAAAAAAAAAACCCTGTAACTGAGACACAATCTGCCTCGCAACTGAAAAAACGAGGATCAATTCATAACAGCTATAACAACGACAACACTAAAGTCTTATAGCTGAGTCAAAAAGCATCATTTACAGCATCAGTCAAAAGTTTGGACAACCACAATCCTCACGATGTTCTGAGCTAACGGTCGGATTTCATTTAAAATAAACACGCTTGGTGGAAAGCATGTCTTCAAGCCAGTCAGGTGTTGATAGCTGGAGCCTAAATAGCTGTATTCGCTAAAAAGGCCAATTCTGTAATTCTAAATATGTTAAATTTTGTCAAACTAATACTAAACAAAGAAAAAAAAACCCTTCCATGATCAACTTTTGACTGATATTGTATTGCTATCCAGATGAGCCAACAGGAGCCTAACCTATGAAAATATAACTCTATAAATTATTCTGTCAATCAGTTTGTTCCTTCAGTTTGTTCAGCTGACTATACTTCATTTTGTTCAATAGGTGTTTCTATAAATATACAATAAATCTATCTTTGTTCTAACAGGGCTTCACTATCCGACTATGTACAACTGAGGCCGAGAACAAACTTGGATGAACGAAGCTCTCCTTCATCTTTCCACGAGAACCCAGAAGAAAAACACGAACACGAACGTACCAGTGCACGGCAGCGCATCCATCTCGTGGCGGTTAGCAGGAGATAGCGAGGCCTCCCGAGATCTGTCTTAGAGCAGGAGGTGGCGGGGAAGCTGGACATTTCTCATCCTAAGACGATGAGCCTAGTAATGCTGGCATGTGCTTGTTTAATAAACGGGATGCATTCTGAGCTCATGATGAGCGAAAACGAACGGAGCTCGTCCATCGTGAGCGACGGGCACCCCCGAGGTGTCTGCTAAGAAATGTGGAGCCTCCAGAGAAAAAGCGCTTTAAGTTGAATGAGGCTTCAATGTCTCGAAAAGCCCCACACGCCTCTCGGTCACGTCGCAGACTTGACAAAAAGTATTGTTAAGAAGTATAAATAATTATACGCAAATCACGTAATTTATGGCAATAAATATGTCACGTCTTTATATAAATAAGGAAATGGAAGAAGCCCACGGCTGGGAGAAGACTGAGGGGTGTAAATGCAACATCGCCGCCGCAGTCGCTCAGCCAAGCAGACACAAAATTCACTCGATGAGGAAATGAAACCTTTTTATGAAACGGCAGAACCGTCTGCTGTCCGGAAAGGCTCGCTTCAGCCGAGAAAGTGTTTGTCGTGACGCTGCTGAACTACGAGGAGCAGCAGCACCTGCCCTAGAGCTCTCGACATCTCCTTAGCAAATACAGTATGTTAGTTATTCTAACAGTGAAACTGAGTGCATCACTGTTTCGACTAGTCGCTTTCTTTGCTGTTTAAGCTTATGGCAGATAGTCCTGCGACTTGTGCCAGCTCTCGCAAATTTTTTACTTTTTCTTTATTCTTGTAAGTCAACAATCAACTACCAAGAGAAAACCTGACTCAGTTTTGCATGTAGTGTAATCTGGGGCTTCAACTACCTGTAGTTTCAACCTATAATGTGCACAAAACTTCCAATATGTAGTCAAAACGAAGTAATAAGGCTTAGGCCGCTGGCCCACATTGACACAGCTACGTCTGGCATAACCAAAGGCATACTGAAGTCTCTACGTAGGCTTCGGACCAACCTGTAGTTTAAAAAGCCTGTGGCCAGTGCATTGCTTGAGACAAAGCCAGCCCGGTTTAGGGGGGAGCTACATATAAGCCGTTCCGTTATCCGGAGCTGGTCTTTGCCAAGTCCAGTGTTGGCTTTTAAAGCCACTTGTGGTTGCTAAAGCCTGTCTGGCTAGAAACGTCAGTCCACGTCGGACCAACAGGCCGGGGAGGGAGGGAGCCAAGCTAAAAATGAGTCTGGTTCCACTCCCCTTTTTCAAATCCAGTCTCTTAATACCACTTTCTTCTTCTCGTCGCGGTTTTACCCTTTTTACGAGTTCGTAAGAATGCCGTTTGGACTGAACATCTTCACTCGTACTTGTAGTAACCCCGATCCACAGCCTTGGAGGCGATCTGCTCGGCAGTGTAACGCTGGTCCAGCTCTAGCAGGGCTTGCAGCAGGTCATTGATGTTGGCCCGGAGGCCCTCCCGCTGCATCCAGTTGCGCAGCAGCTCGTAGACCTTGTCTCCGGCGTTCTGCGACTCGGCCTGCTTGATGGTGTTGTCATTCAGGCCGATGCTGCGGAAGAATTTGTTGTGCATGCGCATGTCCAGCGAGTCGAACAAGTCGAAGCTCTTGCTCAGAGACGTCGCGTTGTCTGGGGAAAAGCAAGAGCAGGGAGACAAATTCATCCAACACTAAATATAATACATATTAAAGCAATGTATAACAATGAACACAAACATATACAATTTAATCAGCAAGAGAAGAATTTTCTTTACACGTGACAAAAAAAAAATCTATAAAATTGATCAAATAAAATTAAATATGGTTCCTAAAACAGCTGGCTATAAGCTCTCTAGCATAACCTGGATGAGTGATACTGGTGGACAGCATTTGTAGATGTTACTTACCATGTAACGGGACGAGCTTCCTGGGAGGGCAGTCGTCCTGTGAAAGGAGGACAGGATTAGCTTTTTACTCTTGAAAAGATCACAGTGTTGAAGAGGTTTGCTAACTTTACCATGACTCATCATTAGTGCCTCCTCTGAATTATTACTGGCTCAGAGAATCTTTTGAGTTCCTCACTAGTGATCAAGTTTGAACAAGTGAACTGCATATCTTTACCCACGTTAGTCTAAAGCCCAGCCCTGGTTCTGTAAAAGCATTGTCTTGAGGTTCAGCTCCACCCTTATGTAATACGCCTGATCCAGATAATCAAGGTCTTCAGGAATGTCTGAATGCTGTCCAGAGGTGTGGACTACATTCTACAGATCTGCATGACGAGACCTGACACAGCTACGACTCTTAATCATTTATAATGACAATTTGCTACAATACAGTCCATTGTGATTATACTGTAACACACCTGAACATGTTTTTTGCTCAGTGCGTAATTCCAGGAGCTATTCATAGTTTTAATGTCTTCCTATTATTCTAAAACATGGAATACAATAAATAAATTAAATCTAATTTTAGATTTTTTTATTTTAAATCTAAAATTGGTCCTGACCTGGTCATAGTATTTTTTTACTCATAAATACACTAACAAGTTCAATGTAAACACCCTCTACAGAGAACAGTTTATTTGCTGAATTGTAGGGTTGGGGGAAAACAAAACACACACACAGACCCACACACACACACACACACCAAAAACTGTATGGCAAATTTTATGTTTAGTTTTTGTTCCCCCTCCTATTACATTAAATTCAGCAAATAAAGAGAAAAATCTAAAAGTTCCTAAAATTTTCTCTAAAAAGAACATTTTCAGAAAAAGTCACATTACAAATCATATTACGAAGTGATGTCACCTTATTATTATGTCGAAAATCAACAAAACATCGTTTGCATAGGGTGCCCAAACTTTTGCATATGTCTGTACATACTGGGGTTTATTATGTGACCATAAAATTTTGCTCACTAACCTCTGTTTCTAAACATGAACACTTCGGGCAAGCTATGGTAGGTTTGTGCCTCTTAGGTTATACATTCGTTTAATTCACTATGAATAAGAGTGTCGGATAAATGACTGACTATAAATGCATAATGCGTCGCTTCATTTCATAGTTAGCTGTGTCCAAACTTTTGCCTCATGCTGTAGTTTAGATACTGGGCCGGGACGGTATACTAACCCTTGCCCATGTCTCTGGCTCTTTTTCCCCGTTCAATGTCGGCCTCTGTGTGCGGGGGCTATGGCGTGGGGATTCGCCCATAGAGGGCGCTGTGATGGGCAGTGCAGACAGGCTGGTCTGGGAAGAGCTAGTGGTGTTGGGTAGGCTGTCACCCAGTCCCCTGTCCTCATCCTCCACTGGCATGCTTTTAGTGCTCAGTCCCTGAGTTTCCTGCAGCAGGGGGCGGGACTCTGGACGGGGCTCCTCCGCCTCCTCCAAATCCGCGTTGCGGCAGTTCTCCTTCTCCTCCGCAGAGGGGACGCACACTCCGTCCTGAGCAACAAGAACGGCGAAGTCAATCATGGTTTACCATAAAAGCTCAGTATTTGTTTCAGCAATTCAGTGTCCATTCTAACATGTTCAGCTATCTACGCTACTTTGGTGTCATGAAGGATGAGCCTCGTGACTTACTATCGGGATCTTGACCTCATCATTCGGAGCAACTGGGCTCGCTGAAAAAGAGAAAATAATGTTAATAAATATCTAATTATCATAAATATCACAGTTACACTGGGATTAACCGCTAAAATCAACATTTATTACTATTATTTTAGTATCTGCTATGAAACTAATGTGTAGGCTGTGTTATGAGACTGAGGATGGTTTTCAATCGTTTATGAGATGCAGCCCTGGTGGGCTGTGATGGTAATGCATTGATTTATTTTTATGCAAAACATTACAATGTAAAGACATAAACCAAACCAGTAACTGTGTATATGACAAATAATAATTTTGTGGTATTTATTTGCATCAAATATTAAAAGACCTATATATACATAAGTGGAGTGCAGTCTGGCAAAATGCATAACATAACCAGCTAGATAAGTTTTCTCTGTTTGATGTATGCTTCTACATACACATACATATTATACAATTTATAAATATATATATATACATACATACATACATACATACATAGACACACACACACGCCACTTTATTAGGTTCAATTGCTTGTCAACACAAATAGCTAATCAGCCAATCACACGGCTGCAACTCAGTGCATTTAGGCATGTAGAGGTGGTCAAGACAAGTGCAGGCCGAGCATCAGAACGGGGAAGAAAGGGGATTTAAGGGGCTTTGAACGTGGCGTGGTTGTTGGTGCCAGACGGGCTGGTCTGAGTATTTCAGAAACTGCTGATCTACTGGGATTTTCACACACAACCATCTCTAGGGTTTACAGAGAACGGTCCAAAAAAGAGGAAATATCCAGTGAGCGGTCAGTTGTGTGGACGAAAATGACTTGTTGATGTGAGAGGTCAGAGGAGAATGGGCAGACTGGTTCCAGATGATAGAAAGACAACAGGAACTCAAATAACCAAAATCTCTGAGGAACGTTTCCAACACCTTGTTGAAAGTCTGCCACAAAGAATTAAGACAGTTCTGATGGCAAAAGAGAGTCCAGCCTTTTACTAGCAAGGTGTACCTAATAAAGTGTGGTGTGGTTGGTTAGTGTAGTGGGTAACACCTCTGCCTTCTATGCCATAGACTGGGGTTCAATCCCCACCTGGGTAAGCCCCCCTACACTATACCAATAAGAGTCTTTGGGCAAGACTCCCAACACCACCTTCGCCTCCCTGTATAAAAGGACCAAATTGTAAGTCGTTCTGGATAAGAGCGTCTGCCAAATGCCATAAATGTAAATGTAAAGTGGCCGGTGAGTGTATATACATATGTTAAGAGCAGTTTAATGTACCTTGTCTTCTACATGAAAACTTCTTCTTCCAAATCCAGACACCAGCCCCCACCACAGCACCAATAATGAAGATGAAGACTAATACAAGCACTGCCAAAAACAGAAATAAAACACGTTTACATCCATAACCACATATAATTTGTTACTGCCAGAACAAAACCTCCCCATTTTTGTTGTTTTTCAGTGTGTGACAAAACTGGGATAATGCCTGTTGCTCGTTACATTGTGTGGAAATTTCATGATGAATGGACCAAAAGAAACAACCCAAAATGACTTGGAAAGACGTTTGGTTCCATTGACTGACATCAAGAGTAAAGTTCTCCTTCTGTAAAGTTACCGTTTTGGAGATACGAGGTTTTGTTCCAACAGCAGTGATATGCATCTGTTTACACTTATAACACATCAGATTTAAGTGCAGATTCAATGTGTGTGACTGTACACGAGTGTCTTTGTACCGTATGAAGATCTGTAGAAGCGTTTGACTATACCTATTGTAACCGCATAACTCTTTGAAGGTTCGGGTGGCAGTGTGGGTCTGATGGTGGGGTCATGGGGTGAAGGAGGGCGTTTCCTGCACTTGGTGTTGGAGGTGGGTGTGCACTTATGCTCCTCGATTTCGTCCGGCTTACACCTGCAGAGCAAGAGCCAAAAAGCAGACAATAGTGAGGCCTTTAAAAACAGAAAGGAGTTACAAAAGCAGCGCAGCCTTTTTGTTGGGACAGACAATGGAGATGTTCCATAGCTGCTCTCTTGGGTTAGAGGGAGAGATTAGATGGAGAACCTAATGGATCAGAGTCATACTTAGAAGGACTGAATGGTTTTGAGGCCAAACAACAGGACAAACGTATCACATCTCTCCATTGAGGAAAAAAGATTTATGGATATTTAAACGGTTCATGGGTTCCTCTGAACTAGCAGATATGGGTTGACCTTAAGGAGCCAAATAAAATGGGCTTAATATAGTGGGCATTAATGTTTCTACTAGCTCACTCGTGCGCTACATACCAGACATAAACCAAGACTTATGCAAAAGTTTGGTCAAACACAGTCAGATAACATTTTCTAGAGGTTCCTTTACAGCAAATAAGCAAATATCCTGTATTTCTGCAAATGTCAGTGCACAATTTCTATTCTGATTTTATTTTTTCCCCTCCAATTTGTTAAATGCAATGTGTTCTCTGTAGAGGATGTGCACTTATTTGACCACAGGGATCTCCAACCTTTGCATAAACCCCTACAACTACTTTAGAACGCCACATAATAGGGTGGATTCTGATACTGTTATCTACAAACATGCACAAAAGTACAGGAAAAATTAAGGCTTCAAGAAGGCTGCTGCTACTTTTACCTATGCAATGGTACTTTTCTTGTTCTGTAGATTACAGTATGTCAGACAGTCAGAAACTACATAAGCAAGTCTATTTGACATTTAACAATACTGTTTGAGGCAGATGAGCAGCGGTTGAGGCAGGCAGTCAGCACCAAGCTCACTGGTAGGATGTAAGTATGTAACTTGTTAGTCACATTAGCCTCCAGTCCAGAACTAAATAAGCAAACTTAAGACACGAAACCTGTCCTGGATAATCAACTACTACTCAATCCCCATCCTAATAGGTCTGTATTCCTCACTCACGCAGATGTTTTTGTTACGACATCATTTTGGGCCTTGCAGCCTAGAACTCAGGAATTCTGGAGCTCACCTGGTGCATTTCTTGCACACTTCGCAGGGCTCGTCTGGCAGGCAGAAGAAACCAGCCTTGCACTCGCACTGAGTGTTCCTGTTGCTCGTACATGGCTGCGTCCTTATCTGGTCTGTGGGAGGGAGAGGAAAAGGGGGTGGGGGTTGGGGGGGGCGGGCGAAGAGGGGGCATGGGATCGAGAGAGAAGAAGTCAGGCCTCAACTTTGAAGCTAAATCATATCTACAGGCTTAGGCACCTAAAAACACAGTTTAAAACCATTTATCTTGGGAGCGGGTTTTTATGGTTGTAAATTCACAATATCTTTAGAATATATGCAAATGAATGAATACTGTAAAAATAAGAAGATGTTCTAAAAACTTTGCTTCTACTGGCTCCATAATGCTACCGTGCTTGGACCCCGAAGATTGCCAGTTCTACATCAATCGCAGGCGCAAACTAAATGGTAGCTGGATGGCAATGGTAATTTAATCACGGTAAGCCCATCAGTAACACCCATCAGTTAAAACAACTCACCAAAAAAATCGGAATATATGGAAATGGTTTCAGTAATGAATCTTAATTCTGATTGTCCTAAATTTACAAACTCTTTAGATCTGAGTATTGAAAACGCTGCAAGGCAGTGACTTTACATATAGGGTACTTATTCTAATACTAGTGTTTTCCTGAGCAAATTAACAGCTTCCTCCCAGGTAAATTACTATTTAGCTCTGATTTTCCTGGCTGTCCAACATAATGAGATGGCGATATTAATTCCCGACAAAGTCCTGATCCGCACACCTTGATGAACCAGCAACAACTTTCAGAAAGAGGTCTGAAACACAAACGAGAAAATAATCCTGCGCAACACACCCTGCAACTTTCTCATCCACTCATATACACGCATACAAAAGGCCACAAAAAGAGCACAGGAGATGGCCACACCCTGACCGTGTAACCCTAGCAGATCAGATTCCCATGAGCGAGGCCTCCACCAGAGGAAACTCTAAACGCAGGCCTATTCAGCATCTCTTCCCTGTCCTTTCGCTCCAGCGTCCATGGGAATCCTATGACGCTCCTGTGGGAGAAGCGCTTGTCTAAGCTGATGGGCAGTGGCGTGTTTATAAGAGCGTGCGCTGTTTACAGCAGAGTCGGGCCCCGAACACGCAATACGGAGGGAAAAGCAGGGAGATTCGCATTCAGCCTACGAACACAGAGCGCTCTCATAATAAACACGGCCTGGACGGATGGCCTCCGCTTCATAACAGTCAGGCCGGGCTCGAGAGTGAGAGAGAGTGGAATGCTGGACATAATAGGAATTATTATGTTACAGAGTTAAATGACCATGTCTTTACTTAAATTAGCTCTTGCTACGTTAAATAAGAAAACAAGCCCTGTGACCAGAAACACTTCAGTCATTCAAATACGGACCACTAACTCAACAGCTGGCTCCGCAGAGGGTTACATCATCGCTTTCAGAGCAGGCCGAGTGACAGTCATTTTATGCTGTATAGACTTTTAAGACATTCCACTGGGGGGGGGGGGGGGGGGGTGGTGGGGGGGGTTCAGTTTGGTGCTGGAAAACTAAACTCTTACACCAACATTCCTGTTTGTCCATTTAGCGATTCCAAACCACAACAAAAGAATGGATATACTCTTAGTAGCAGCCTCAATCCATCACTACGTATGACTTTCATGTCAGCACCATGTGTTATCGTTATATATATGAAGATCGCTGAAGAACTACATTACCCATGTGACGTGACTACAAGGTACACCAATGAAACATACATTACCCATGTATCACCACCTTTCTTCTCATTACATATGATATTCTGAAAGAACACTGAAACAGTATGTTACCCACGTGACATTACCTAGAGCCTTTAATTTGAGGTTTTGTGTGTCTGTTGAACTACATTTCCCATGTAGCACCGCCTGTAACCTTGAATTATGTGTTTTGGAAGACCACTGACAAAACTGTTACCCATCTGGCATCACCCGCACCCTTTGATTTACAGTTTTAGGTGTCTGCTGGAAAAAAAAACTGCATTACCCATGCGGTACCACCTTAGAAAGTAAACAAATACCAAATTCTGCGACCCATGTGGCACAACCTTCATCATTTGGCTTGTATGTGAGGTTTTGGGAGACTACTGAGAACCTACGCTACCCCTGCGTCACCATCCTTAGCCTCATTATTATACAGTATATGAACTGTAAGATAAGTTTAAAAAAAAAAAACAAAAAAAAAACTACATTACCCATGTGGCACTGGCTGCACTGAAGGCACTGCTCCATGCCGGTTGGATGTTCAGCGTAGGTTCCCGGCTCACACAAAGCGCATACGCCTTTCTGCTGATCTGCGCTGCACTTCTCCTTCACGTAGGTGCCTGTTAAAGGGATATGCTGATTACCTCTTAAGCTCGATGGGTTTAAACTCTCGCAACTACAGAACCTGCATGTTACACAGTAGCTGCTGAGTAATTTGTGCAGAAAACGTAGGTGTCTGGATGGCGACTGGTTTTAGCTAAGCTTATGTGCGTTAGATAACAGAAGAAGATCATCCGGTGTCAGAAACCACATAACCAAGTCTACTAGAGAGACACAGTTTGAGGGGAGTGTGTGGTGATTCGGGCAGGCAGCGAGCTGCATCAGCCTCACGGCTGCAGCACTGGATTAAGAGCTGTCAACATTACATTCGGGGGGTGTAGTAGCGATGCATTAAATGCAACAAACACTGCAGTTATAGACGTTATAGAACGCTCCTTAAGCGCTGGAGTAAATGGGGCCACATTTGTTCTGTTAATGACATTTCTTTCTGCACTCCTGAACAATGAGCTGTGGCTTAATGGGACCCTCTGTGCTCCAAAAACACCAAACGCTGGTATCCAGTTACTGCTGCTTTGTCTCATTTCATTCTGCCTCCCTATTCATGTCCAAAATAACACCACCTCCCCATGATGGGGGAAAAATGGCTGCTTCAGTGTCTCCTCATCCTATCAGCATTAAAACCATGTGCAGTGTTTACTTTGGGAGTGCTGATAAAGACGTGCGCAATCACTCTTTAAAAAACCGCTACAGTGGAATTTATTCATTTGGAAGGTCATTTCTGGGTTGTGTACAACGGGTTTTAATGGACTGTAGCTTCTTGATGATAGTAGATCCTTAACAACAGTGGATGAGAGAGACGAGTTTCAGCCTCTAAATCAAATGCAGGAGCCAAATCAGTCCCTGGGGCAAGTTTTAGGAGTCGTAGCACAAAGATCGTCACTAGAATGGCTGGTATTAATGGCAGCTTTGCAACAAATCGGTCTTGAAAGGTTGGCTGGTGCCAGGCATGCAGTTTTACAGTCTGGCAGTGAGGTTTGTTGGAGTGTGCTGTGGCCAGGCTTCAGACCGCAGCGGCCTGTAACTGGTCAGACGTTTCTCGTTAAAGATATCGAACTGTGAAGTTATTATGTTATACTTCAATTATCAGAGCCCAACTGGTATGAAGACTGTGGCCGATGCTACCTTTTTCTTTGTTACTGCTCCTTTAAGACTGCTATGCAAATGAGCTCTGTTCTGATTGGCTACCTCGTGTCGTGCCTCGTTCCAAAACTCAATAACTTCAGGGTGCGTGGGCGGGGCTAAACTACCATAGGCTGAGGTGGATATATGTAAATGAGGGGTTTTTCATAAAACATTGCAAAAACTGAATTTAAAGCCTATTTTTAAAGCTTCGTTTCCAAAGGAGGGAATGGGTTTGAAATGTTAACACGTTCTACAAAACATACTGAACTCTTCTTTCAGAAATAGTGAGAACAAAATAGTTTTTCTATGATATGGACACTTTAAACAGTGCTTTGTCAACTGGCAAAGCAACAGTAAACAGCAGAATACTGTCGCTAGAATTCTCCGCAGATTTGGGCATTCAGTGTTGACACGTTTCATACGTTTGTTGTTCTTCTGACCATGATAGTAAGTATTTTTACTAATATAGTAAATATAGTAGAAAGATAGTAATATTTTGTCAGATTTAAACAAAAGGGGACTCTTACTGGGCTCCTGGGCGCAACCAATAACTAGATACTAATAAAACCTCAGTCGTTTTCTCTGTTAAAAAATATGATAATCATCATCATATTATCTTAGTTTAATGTCACTTCAATGTTTTCTGGTCCTTTTCTTCATAACAAGCGTAAATAAATTGCTAGTAGTTTGCTGATTCGAGCTAAATTACCTGTTCCACCTTAAATGGTGCAGCAGGGGGGGGCAATTTAAAAATGTAATTAAAATTAAAACTGAAATCTGAAACTAGAAATCTGAGATGTTCTGCTGAAATCGGGCTGTGGTCTGATCTGCCCATGTCTGTATTTTCTCCGACACTCACCAGCCTCGCAGTTCTTGCAGCAGAAGCCCATGTGTGGGTACTCATGGTTCTCCAGGCACGCTTGCTGCCGGGCTGTCCGATTCTGCAAGGGTTCTCCGGACGCTTCCCTGCTCACCACAATCAACAGCAGCATGATGAGAAGCACCTGGAGAGCGAGCGAGAGAGAGAGAGACAGAGAGAGAGAGAGAGAGAGACAGATTTAAGTTTAAGTCAGTAAACTTATTTTCTCAGGCCATAAAACCGAACTAAACCAAATGGTAAAAATAATAAGGAAATAAAAAGCTGGAGGACTGAGAGAGTCGGTCTGCAGGCCAAGACGCTGGGTGTTCAGGTACTTTCACAAGCTCAATAAAACAGTTTAAATCAGGACGAGAGAAACTGTCTGGACATGCCGACACAACGAGGCACAGAGTCAGAGTCTTCGCCTCTCTCCTTCCTCTCTAGCGGAGGTGAACTGCTAAAATGAATGGTATCAAAAGTAACTTACTGATGGTGTTTATTAGAACTATTACTGTTGTTATTGCTGGCATGTTTTACAGAAGTATATGCGTGAAATCTATACATACCAATTTATGTCATCCATTTAAAACCCATATATCAGCCAATAAGCCGTTACATACACAGCACTGTAAAAGTTTTCTTGCTACTGCCACCTGTAGGTGTTAAATGAGTACTGCATCCACACTGATTAAACTACAGGCATGAAACAGACAAGATAGCGTTGGGTGACATTTAGCTGGTTCAGTATTGTACAGTTTAGCCACAAACAGCGTTTACTGAACATCAAATGTGGTTAAATATCACCAACAATTTCCTTTGTAGTGAATCTTGTGATTACCAAATAGACAGACAGACAGACAGACAAACAGACAGACACAGACAGACAGACACAGACAGACAGACACAGACAGACAGACACAGACAGACAGACACAGACAGACAGACAGCAAGTGGGGCTGAAAGACTGATGAACTGAAAGGTATCTCAGGCAGACTAATAGACAAGTGGACACATATCAAAGGCAAAACTGTGAGAACTGCAGTATCGCCACAGCTCTACTCATCCGCCTCTCTTCTCCCTCCCTCGCTCACACACACAAAGTTCTTTGTCTGTTTTTCAGACGTGCGGAGGCACACAGGGAGAGCAGAGGAGCGGTCAGCTTTTCTCTTAGTGGACCTTGTGTGAGCAATCTGCCCTTTAATTCGAACCATCTGATGAGAGCAGCTGCAGAGCAAAGCAAATTAGCAGAGACTCTCCTGTAGCCGGGCAAAACAGAACGGAGACTCGCACGGGGCGCGCGGGGGGGGTTACCATGGTCACACGCCCCCGCGCACACATGCACATGCATGCATACTCCGCTGATATGGAGTGGGGTCCTTGGCAACGGTATCTGGGGCATTTCTGAGGAGTTCAAAGACGCTCAGAAACGCTTCACATGGGCCTACTGACTCCACTTTTAATGAAGAAAGACGAGAGACTGTCCGACACCAGCAACCCGGCCCCTCAGACCCCACCCGGTGACGGCTTCGTGCTTCTTGGAGAAAAGAGTTTTGGTGAAAATTCTAGTTCACAGTTTTCTCCCATTACACCACATTTAATCAGACGGCTGAGCCATGTCTGGCGCCTGAAGCCTGTTAATGTAGCTCATACTCCAGCAATTAGCATGGTGCTAACTGCATGCCTCAGTTGCGCTCCTGTCCCAAACCGTCTGGACAAACATGGACAAAAATACTTTGCTGAAACGAGCAGCAGCCGTCTGTCAATTTATCCCCGTCGCTATGAATATCGTTATATCACACGGACCATAAACGACCTCAAATAAAGAGCTGATATAAATAAAAGAGGGTTCTTCAAGGGTTCTTTAGTAAGGAAAATGACCCTATATAGAGCCAAGAAGACTCGTATGACCCTGTGCATGATGAAAGGGTTCTTTAGATTGATAACATGCTGTAGATGGTTCTATATAGAAACCTCTGAAAAGTGTTCTATATAACACCAAAAGGGTTCTTCCATTGGCTTGACATTGCAATGATACAAGAACCCCTTTTGGTGCTGATGGTTCTATATGGAACCGCCTACAGTACATTCTACATCAATCTTGAGTTTCATCACGCAAGGAGGCCTTTATTCCTGCAAAGGGTTTGAGTGTTTCAGCACAAGAAATATGAGAAAACATCAAATATACTGGCCAACAATCCACCGACACCCTGATTTAACAGATGGTCACTCGACACTCAAGGGCCTCGACATGAGGGTGTTACCAGCTATGAAGGACGTAGCTAAAAAGGCTAAATAGGCTAGCTAATGTTTGGTCCAGGAAGAGTCAATAATATACTTCTTTGACAAATAAGCATGTTGGTGCAATGTTGGCTGTAGTGTTGGCTCATCTGAAGAGGCAGCCTCTGTTATGTTACTCATCCAACCCAAAAACTACCAATTTCCCCTTGTCTATTCGCACATAATACATAATAGTCATAATCACACATCATTAGCATTTGCAAAAAAAGTTCTGGATGACTTTTGGATTCTAGTGCTTGTTAGCAACATCAGCTAACCGGCACTAAACTTCAGACACCGAGCGTCTCGGCCGACTTCATTTGTGGTGAATTGTATTCTGTGCGAGACAGAAGACCAGCTTCATGGAGTGTGTGAAAGTGTGTGTAAGCTTAAGAACAGCAGGTTACGGTGTGTGTGTGTGTGTGTGTGTGTGTGTGCGTGCTGAGTGAGGATAATGGCCAGTGTGTATAAAGCTTTAGCTGAAGTTGAGCGCTTCACTCGCTCCCTCAGGCGCTTCTCTTTATACTCCGCTCCTTTCAGCCGGGCACAATGAGACGGCCTCATTTACGGCTAAACAACACGCCTCAGAGCCGCCACTTCAAATGACCCACATTCTCCCGGCCACCGGACACCTGGGCAGAAACGCTACACCGCCGCTAACGCTAACGGCCTACATTCCCCTTTATCCTCCGGCACAAAGGCGCGCAGGCAGGGGGACCGGCCGTCCTCCAGAACAACAGGCCGCATTATCGGCCCAGCAAACTGCAAACGTCTAAAACGGAGACGCGGTGAAGATGAAACAGCCCAAAACTGATCATTCACACCTGATTCACTCGTTAAAGATGTGAAAACCAAACTTTACATAAACCTCCAGTGAGGGCTGCTTGGGACGCAGCCACCTGCTGTCTTTGCTTGTAGAAGTCGGAGTGAAATGCATGTGATGACACAAACAAACCAATAATAATAATAATAATAATAATAATAATAATAATAATAATAATAGGATTGTCAATGCCTTCGCTAATCCAGGTGGCACTCTCAAGTGCTAAAGTGTTGCTTTTTTAATCCAGTTTAGCCCAGGTGGTTGTTAAGGTGTTGCCAAGCCATTTCTTACGATATCCCTTTGGTATCCCACGCATTGCCAAAGTGTTGCTAGGCTGCTGCATATATTATTCCAGGTGATTGTTAAGGTGTTGCTAGGCCACTGCTTTGGTAACCCAGGTATTTGCTAAGGTGTTGACAGGCCACTGCTATAGTATCCCAGGTGGTTGTTAAAGTGTTGCTAAGCCATTTGCTATGATATCCCAGAAGGTCGCCTTGAAGCCTAAACTCCATAACTGCCCGTTTTCTCTATGTCACACAGTGTCAGAATCCACATAAGCAAATCTGAGACTGGACCTGATATATCTGATATCTGTACTGGCAGAGACCGTCCATATCGCTCAGTCCCTAGAAACAACGTTGCTAAAACAGGCTGGGGTTTAACAGAAACAGCTGCACAATGCTGGACGCATTAGCGGGCATGAAACGATGTAATGGAGCCGGTAACACTGTTCCCACTGCAGATTAGAGCTTCCCACAGTGCCGCAGGCTCTTCCACTGCTTTATAACAAAATAAACAAATATCTGACTGCACATTATACACGAGCTGGCGAACTCTGGTATTGCAGCTTAAGAGGGAATGAGCCTTAAGACAGCCAGACATCCCTCACATCACAAAAAGGCACTTATACATCTGCCTATTTTAGCTCACAGCGGTTCAGCTCTGCCTATTTACATCTAATTTAAAGGAACTGTTTCAGTCCAGGACTGCTTTTTGAAGGAGCAGCCAATCAGAACACATTTATTTGCATGTATTCGTCTTAAAGGCTCAGCAACAAAAGCAGCTGGTTAAGTATTAAAGAGACTTCAAATGACTTATGACTGTTTTTCTTACATAAAAAGGAAATACATGTCATAAAAGGAATGCAGGATATGAGCCCTTCAAGTTTTCCTACAGCCTGATGGACAGACCGCTGCTTGCATTCATTTACTGGTCGCAGTGAATGTTTTTTTTTTTAATTGGCCTTTTATTTATACTTTCGAATGATTTATTTTTAGATGTACTTTATGCTCTTTATTATTGCATTACGGATTTTTTGGGGGTCATTTCAGAAATCCCTCTGAGAAACTGTGACCAGGTTCCTCGTGGCTGATGTTCTCGCTGTTGGTCTGCTTTCAGTAGTGTTTCCAATGCACTGTCTGGGTTTATTGCTGGTCAAATGACTTTTAAAGTCTATAGATCTGTTTGAAGAAATAGTCTAAATTTTCTGCCTTTTCTATTTTTCGTCCAAAAACCAAACTGCCATTTTTGACCATTTCCAACCAAAACAAAGTCGGTGACTTTTATTTCAGTGCACGTCTTAACTGTCCACGGTTTAATACTGCTCAGTTAAATCCAACCGTGTCTGATTATTCTGGAAACTGCCAAAATAACCGACTCAAACAGTAATATAATCAAAGTTTAAGCCCTGACTGAATGTAAGACGGAGCTTGTTAAGAATGTGAGGGGGAGAGAGAGAGAGAGAGAGAGAGAGAGAGAGAGAGAGAGAGAGAGAGAGAGAGAGAGAGAGAGAGAATATTCAGGCTCATGTGTAAGACATTATGAGAGTGAGAGCGGTGTGGTGTGAAGACGGAGCTGAGCGCGGCTCCAGAGCAGCTCTCTGGACAGCAGCCATGCCTTGTTGTTCTAAGGGAGTTTCCTGGACTGAGCAGCGCTGTCGAGACACACTCTTCTCTCCTCTCCTCTCCTCTCTCACTCGCTCACGTCAGAGTTTCCACAGTATCACTCTCTCTCCCTCACGCTCACACACTCACACACACAGCATTAAGAGAGGCAGCTACTGTAGAGCAAAGAAATGACGGAGAAAAACGAAGGAGAGAAGACGAATGCAAAAGACGAAGTGGAGAGATGGAGCGAGTGAGGTTGGAAGTTTGAGAAAGGGCACGAAGCAGAGAGAGAGAGAGAGAGAGAGAGAGAGAGAGAGAGAGAGAGAGAGAGAGAGAGACCCTGAAAAAGAAAAAGAAAGAGAAATAAAGAGAGAGACAGAAAGAGAAAGACACAGACAGAGAATGAAGGAGAGAAATGAAGACAGAGAAACTCAGAAAAGGAAAGAAAGAAAGAAAGAAAGAAAGAAAGAAAGAAAGAAAGAAAGAAAGAAAGAAAGAAAGAGGGAGAGAGAAAAACAAGACCCATTGAAAAAAATAAAAAGTGTGAGAAGAAATGAAGAGACCCCCGAAAAAGAAAGAAAGAAAGAAAGAAAGAGAGAAAGAGAGAAAGAGAGAAAGAGAGAGGGGTAAGAGACGGAGAGAAAGCGGAAGAAAGAAAAAAAGACAGGGAGCACAGATTCCTCTCTTCACCAACACACTGTACCCATTCAGCTGAAAGACTGTAAAAGTCTCACACGCACACACACACACACACACACACACACACACACACACACACACACACACACACACACACACACACGCTCCCAGCTCAAAGTGTTTCTCCAGACAGTCGACTCAGGCTAAACGCTGAACGCTCCACATTCACCAGAGCACATGTCCGGTCTCTGCGCTGGTCCGGCTGCAGTGGAGACGGAGGAATTAGTGGTGTTAACTGGCCGCACCTGTTGTGCTGCATATGGGCCTCAGTCCTTACAGAGTCATCTGGGTCAAAGGTCACGGCTGCTTATGCACCGCTGCAAGAATGCCAAAAACTTACTGCAGCCACCAAAAGTTCTGGGACGCCAAGCTTTTCAAAATGGTTTTAACGGGGCTCCCAGCGGCGCTGACGCCATCATCAGATCGCGGGTTCAGTCCCCGGCGATGCTACAGGCGTCCATGGCTGGGAGACCAAGAGGCACAACTGGCCTGGCTCTCTCTGGGCGGCGGTTAGAGTTCTCCGAGCTCAGCTGTCCAATGACGCTGCATTAGCAGCAGTTTGAAAACGTGCAAAGGCGCTTCACAGGTCTGGGAGGAGGCCTGTGCTCGCCTTCGCCCTCCTAGCACTGGTGGTATCGTGTGATTGGTCCTAACTAATGGGTGGAATTGAAAACGATTAAACTGGAGAAAACCCCCCCAAAAAGGTTTGAATAAAGGGCTTGTATTGACAGGCCATCTGTAAAACTACACAATGTACTGTATAGCGTGTAGATCCTATAAGGGATCCACTGAAACTTTGCACAACTTGCAAAAACTTGGCGGAAAATTTAAAAACATTTCAATTTTAGGTTTAATTTCCACTCGATATGTTCAATTCTGCAAACACTTGTGCGTTAAAATTTGCGTTAAAGCTCACAACAATATCATTTGAGCAGATGTGCTCAGTTTTTTGCCACATGCTCAGAAATAAAGGTACTAAACTGTCTCTGGGGCAGATCCCCTCCTGTCACTGGGGACCCTCAAGGCTCCATCTCAGCACCTTCAGTCAGGGAACATAACTGAACCATAATCCACTGAAATGATGTGTTCTAAGCCGTACTGACTCCACACACCCCACCTCGCCTCGCCTCCAGGCTTTTACTCTACTGTTCTGTTTTAAAACATTCGGTTATGAAAAGGAACAAATACCAACTTTTCACCTGGAAAACCTGATTTAAGCTCCACAATCAGACCTTAGAACCACTGCTGTACCTCTGAGGGAACATTCACACCGTTTGTTCCATGACGAACGTAAACTGTACCTGCATACACCCTTCATTTCTCACACTGTACTTGTCCTTTTCAACAATAATTTAGAAAAGAAAGCTGACAAATCCTGTTTTACGTGCTGTTCACACTAATTCAGACGCTCTGAAGGTAAAGCAGGGATTAGCTTTCTAACAGAGCCCCCCTCTTTCTGAAGTCTGCTCTCCCGACTGTTCGTTTGCTGCAGTGCTTTGGCCCCTGCACTGTTTGCATGGCGCTGCAGTAGGAAAGTATTAGAAACTGCAGGCACACAAAGTCGAGGACTGATCCCTATTCCACATTAAGAGTTAGCTTTGGGCTAAAACCACGGAAAACTGTCGTCTCCGTGGCGCTGGGGACAGGTGGCGTCTCTTCTCCACAGAGAGCGGAGCGGCGGGAGACAGTGGGGGAAATGACGCCACTTCCTGTGCCTGGCTGGCGCATTCCAGGGTGGGTGAATCAGTGGATTCCACACGGACGGTTTAGCTGTCTAACTCAGAGGCGCTTAGCCGCCCTGCTGCCTAAAACAACAGGCTCGCAGCAGGCAAGCCAGAGAACTATGAGGAAACTCAGATTCTCACACCAAGCTGTGGAAAAGAGGGGCTGCTTTGTGAAAACACCACTGTGTGCATACGACTTAAATACCTGACTTAAATATCTTTATATTAAAAAAAGAGCCAACGGGCATGTTGCTGTGGTCTAAACCCTTCGTTTGGGAGCACTTGCTTGTGTTTGGATGCAGATTTTATACAGGTCAGCACCAGTTTGCTGACCAAGTCAAAACTTTCTGAAAACAACTGTTTTTGTGATTTTAACACACTGGGATCTACCCAAGGTCAGACGTCTCAAACTGCTTTCCATAATGTAAAAGTTTCCCATAACGGTAAAACTCTCAGATGGTATGTGTGATGCATATAGCAAACGCCAGAAGACCAGCTAGACAACGCAGGAATGTTTCTGTCTGGCATTTTCTGCAGGTGCTTTGACTGAAAAATACATCCATGTCTTTTCCTTATGGAGGGAGAAAAACAATGAAGCAGTCACTTCTGACAGTTTCATTGAATCAAGGGCAAAACCGGAAAGATTTGCTGGAGGATCAATGCAGGTGAAGCAGCAGGATTTCGAACTGAGTTTTATCCTAGTGGTGAGATTTCAATAGTTAACAAATGGGAACCTATTAGTGGACACTTCAGAGCATTTAGTCCACATATGAAAACAGGGCTTCAACACTGTGAATTCACGGTTCACCAGCACATTTTCACGTACCGAACGATTCCACCTAGATGCGTTTAGCTTCACCCATTCAGATATAAGATAAGAAGATACAAGCCACTGCTTTGAATGAGGAGCAACACAGGACAGCCAGTCAGATCTTATTCACATATATCAGTCTTAGAAGCTGATCAAACTAAAACAGCCTGTTTAATTTTTAAAGAGAAGTAAATTGAATTATGACCAATAAGCTCCCCGGACAAAAAAAAATTAAGACAACCTTGCATGTTCAAGGTGTTAGTAACTTCAGACTCCTCCTCCTCCTCAGGCTATAAATACCTGTGGGTTTTGCGACGAGATTCATAGATTGAGAAAAGGTGGTACAGTGCAGTGATGGGCTGCAGATGTTCATGACTGGCAAAAAGGAGTGACTGCATTTGAGCGTGCAAAGGCCATAATATGTACGAAGTAGGTAAATTCGCAGGCTTATCAAAGTGTAAAGCTAACAACTGTGAAAAGCGGCTGTTGTCAGCTCAAATTTGCAATTAGGTGATTATATAATAACTGAACATCCTATACGTTACTTCACAGTCACAAAACTAAAGAAATACACCTCATTAACCAAACGTGCTTTGGTGTACTGCTACATTTGGGGTAAGGGGGGGGGGAAATCTGTTAAGTCTGATTCTAATTCCTGCCTCATTAAGCCCTGACCAGCAGGTAGGATTATGTTTTAAAGTCACCAAGAGTTTACAGGCTGGTTGGAATCAATACACATGGACTTATCTTTTTAGCATTTGGTAGCTGCCCATTGGCTTCCCACTATTGTACGTGCTAATCGACTGTATTCTACAGCCGCATCAGACCAGGCTGAAAAATGCTAGAAGGTTCCTTTTAAGCTCTTCAGAGACCAGCACCATCACTATTAGCACAAAAACGCTGTACCTCCTTCCAAAAGAACATCTGAAATCTGTTTTTCCTGACAAACAGCGCTGGTATTTTGCCGTGAAGAGGTTTAATTTATAAAAGATCGTCTGAAAGATGAATGTTCTTATGCAGTGCGTGCGTAGAGCACGAGGAAGTCTCTCAGTGGATGAGGGATGCAGTTTCAGCCAGCAGGCACGACTAGGAGCAAACCAGATAAGACAGCACCAAGATCCACATGCACACTTCCTGCTTTCCCATGCAGCCCAGCCACTCTGGCTGCCTTCCATATGCAGAGAAGGTCCATCATCATCATCATCATCATCATCTTCACTGAAATGAGAGAACCAAACCTGAGGATGCAGGCAAAGCTAAGCGACACACTCTCATCAATCTCAAGAACCCTATAGAGAACCACTTTCTTTCCTAAAGACCCTTGAAGGACCATTTTTAAAGTGTAGTCTAAACTACAATAGACTTCATCAACAAAGGCCTTCAGGTAAAATTAACAGGGAAGCAACAAAACTGGGGAAAAACAAATGGTCAGAAATGTTGGTGCTGTTTCTTTTGGACCGTTCTTCATGACATTTACACATGATAAGTGTGTTTACATAATTCAATAACTGCAGAAAATCAGATTTGGTCAGTAATCCTATCAGCACCTTTACATGCACGTGGAACTCTAAGTCTGTAAGAGTCAGACAGTAATCAGATTTCTGCTTTACAACCAGCCAACAGAAGTGATGTAAACTTAATGTAAAACTCAAACTTCATGCCGCAGATGGGTTTTTCCCCCCAATCATATCGCAGCTTTACCTGAAAATACAAACACACATCATCTAGAAGATGAAGAATGTTTATACCCTTCATTTCATAGAGAACATGTTTGGTTTCAGTGTCGCTCCAAAAGTGTTTTTCTGCCAACGCTTCTTGCTTATTTCCGGTACCGCAGCCTGTTTTCACTCATGCTCTGACTGAGAAATCCGAAAGAAATCAGAGTAAGAGTTCACAGCACTGAGGAATCTGACTACTGAGCTAAAATCCAGCCTCTTGATCAGATTTCTTGATCAGAATTCTAGACGTTTATTTCCGATCTAAGAAACCACAGTGTGCTGTTTACATGGTCATTTGAATAATCAGATAACTGCAGGAATCAGATTATGATCGGATTATGTAAACGCATTCGATGTAAAGACCAACAGGCATTTTCAAATGATGTAAAAACTGAAAAACAGCAAAAATGGAGATACGAGGTTTTGTTCCAGCAGCCAAATGAAAAAATAAATAATTTAGTTCAATCAACATATAAACATATATCATCCTATCTAGCATTTCAGCATAAAAGTCCTGATTTTGGACCAATACCATCTCTAATGTTTTTCTAATGGGTGATAAAACCGGTGTTTTTTAAAAACCACACGATTTTATCCAATTGCTTTATTCATCACCACCATGGTTTATCATGGTTTAGCAGCAGTGATGGGCCCACTTGTCAAATCCAGCTTAATCATTAGCTGAGCTACTGAGAGTGTAGCAGAAGATCGAGGAGCCTTTGGAAGCTCATCAGAAGATGCGGAGGACCACCCTGGAAGAGGCAGCATTAGTTGCAGATGCAGCGCCAGGGCTCCCTTCCTCACCCGCTGCCAGAACTCACCACAACAAACAGGCCTTAGTGTCGCTGGGTTTAGTGCAGAGACTAGCAGAATCATTCAAGTGTCATTACAGCTACATATTTAAGATGATGGTCGCGTTTCCATACCAATCTTTTAGTACACCGAGTGCACCGAGCATTATAGTCCAACAATTTAAGGTGGTCTGACGTGAGTTCTCAGAGATCTTTGTGCTTTTAGCTTCAGTGCTGCAACTTAAACTGCTTTATACTGCACATCTAATATAATAACCATCATAAGCTGTTGCTTAGCCTTATAACTGACATACGACTGCACCAAAACTGGATCCTCCAGTGACAGAAACCCCAAGCTGGTTCAGAATAAGTGAAATCAGCTCTGATCTCTCTCTCAAACCTCAGTGCAGAAAGTAAACGAATGTCAACAAGCTGAACGGAATGACAGACAGTTGCGCTGAGCGAGGAAACGAACCCACACTCTGGGCAGACTGCGGTGCAGGGAGGCTGTAATAGGTGGTCAGGGTGCAGACCAGCGTGGTAACCTTAACCTCACTGGCGAGAGCTCCTCGAAGCCACAATCACTTCACACTGGCAGCTCACCAGCGCACTCCAACGCATCGCAGCGAACCGCTGAACCACAACACACACACTCCAGTACTGCACACCACACGGAGCCGGAGTTCGGCACTTCCCTCACACCGTACTGGTCCACTAGACTTCATACACGAGAGGCACAGACTCGATTACGATTCGACGCGTCAGGAGGTTTGACCCACACACTATAATCAAAAACATGAAGCAGATTTTACTGCCATTTAATGATTAGAGGCGGTTAAAGGAGAATTCCACCAATGTTCAGAAATTCCAGTGTAATTAAATCATTAAGCTGTAAACAGTCATTCAGAGTGGTTTGGTGTGAAATGGTCTGTTCTAGAAAAACAGAGTAAGAACTGATCTGCCTGCCCGTCCGTCCATCCGTCCATCTACGTCCATCCATCCGTCCGTCCATCTGTATCCATCCGTCCATTCATCCATCTACGTCCATCCATCCATCCGTCCGTCCATCTTCGTCCATCTATCCATCCATCCGTCCGTCTACGTCCATCCATCCATCTATCTATCCATCCGTCCGTCTACGTCCATCCATCTATGTCCGTCCGTCCATCTATCTATATCCGTCCGTCCATCTATGTCCGTCCGTCCATCTATCCGTCCGTCCATCAATGTCCATCCAACCATCCGTCCGTCCATCTATGTCCATCCACCCATCTATGTCCAACAATCCGTCCGTCCACCTGTTCATCCATCCGTCTGTCCATTCTCACTTTGTTTACATCTCTATGACTGAATTACACAAAAATCATGGGAATTTAACTTTAGCCTAACGTTCAGGGCTTTCTGTCCAGTTCCTGAAGTCCCAAGTAACGAGTATCTACCATGACACCACAGAGAAAAACAAAGTACTGACTGGACAGTTTCCACTTGGGCAGAGAGGAAAGATGATCATCACAATGACTCCATGAAATAAAAATGAACTAAAAATCAGAAGCACGGATTTCTTAGGCCACAGAATCACTAATTCTCTCTGAAGGGCTAGAAGGCCGCGAAGGCCCCCCGGGAGGAAAGGCCTACTGGCTCCATGAATCAGGCTGCACCTATTTTTAGTGCGCTTTAATGTTGTTCCTCAAAGAAAGAGTTACTGAGTAATCAGGTAGAGTTACTTTAATACATTCCAGCATGCGCGCCATTACTGAGGATGATGAGGCACATAAAACCGGCTTGTATTTAAACTCACTGAGGTCCAGGGAGCCGTGGTTCTCTCTCAGTGTTTGGAGGAAAGTAGTGACAGAAAAGAGAAGGCACATCTCTGTGTTGATGGATGCGACACTGTGAATGAGAGAACAGTCCTCTCTCTCTCTCTCTCTCTCTCTCTCTCTCTCTCTCTCTCTCTCAGTATACTACACAACAATGCAAGACATCCCTAAACCACTTCAGCATGAAAGAGAGCAAGAGAGAGAAAAGTAAAGAAAGAGAGAGCAGAAACACATGAAGAGCGAGAGAAGGAAGTAAGATAGAGCATAGAGAAAACAGAAAAAGGAGGGAGAGAAAGAACAGAGAGAGAGGAAAAGCATGAGAGTAAAGAGAGAAAAAGAGAGAAAGACAGTAAGAGTATAGGGAACGGAAGAAAGAAAAAGAATAGGAAGCAGAAAGTGTAGAAAGAGAAGGAGGGAGTGTGAAAGTAAAGAGGGGGAATAAAGAGAGAGATATAGGGAGTGCAAGAGAAGCAGAAAAAAGAAAGAATGACAGATACAAAGCAAAAGAGAAAAGAATAATAACGGAGAGAGCAGAAAGGAAAAAAGATCAAAAGAGAGAAACAGCCGAGGGAGAAGAAAAGGGAGAGATAGGTCAAAGAGACAGAGAGGAAAAGAACAGGGAGAGAGAGAAAGGAGAGAAAAGAAAAAGTAGTAAGGGTGAAACAGGAAAAAAGAAAGAAGAGGAAGAAAACAAAGAGCGGAAAAAAGAGCGAAACAAAGAAAAATCAATCAAGTGGCTCGTAAACACAATCCTAAAGAACTTTTACTGAACAAACACGAGTTACACACACACACACACACACACACACACACACACACACACACACAAATACACACACTCACTCGCACACACACACACACACTCGCACACACACACTCGCACACAGACAAATACACACACAAACACACACACTCATGCACACTCACTCGCACGCACACACATACTCTCTCACACTCACTCGCTCGCACACACACTCGCACACACACTCACTCGCACACACACACACACAGACAAATACACACACTCACTCGCACACAGACACTCATGCACACTCACTCGCACACACGCTCGCGCACACACAGACGCTCGCGCACACACTCACTCGCTCGCGCACACACTCATGCACACACACACACACACTCATGCACACTCACACGCTCGCACACACACGCGCACTCGCACGCACTCACTCACTCGCACGCACACACACACACTCATGCACACTCACTCGCACGCACACACATACTCTCGCACACACACTCACTCGCACACACAAATACACACACGCTCGCTCACTCGCATGCACGCATATACTCACTCGCGCGTGCACACACACACAAACAATGAGTGGAGCCTTTAAACAAAAGCTGCTCAACTACACGAGTCCAGACTCTCTGCTCCTAAACAGGAGAAGCTACTGGGCGAACGGCTTCAGAGAGACAGCGCAGGTCCAGAACACTGACCCTGAGGAGAACCGGCCTCACTTCCTGTGCTGCTTTCAGCCTGAGAGCAGGAAGCCTGAGCAGTGAAGGACCAGCTCACACTCGCTCCCTCACACGCTCGCTCCCTCACTGACTCACACACTCACTGACTCACACACTCACTGACTCACTGACTCTCACTCTCACACGCCAGTGAAAACGAGATAATTTGCAAAGGCTCCACTTCCACATTACAGCTGTAGGATAAACTGACTGCATTCCCTGCAGTGTGTCTACACATCCAAACGTTTGCAGACGTTTCTTCTGAAATGAGGGACTGCGGTAACTGCCTCTATTCTTCTGGGAAGGCTTTACAGTAGATGTTGGAAGATTGCTGTGAGGATCTGTCTGAGCATTGTTGAGGTCAGGTATTGCAGTTATACGGCCAGTTCTGGATCCGAACTCATCCCAAATGTACTGGATAGAGCTCCATCACTCCAGAGAACACAGTTCTGCTCCACAGCCCAGTGCTGGGGGGCTTTATACCCCTCTAGCCCACACTAGGCATTGGGCAAGTGACCTCATGCTCATATGTGCTACTCTGCAGCGTCCATTCTATTAGTGAGTGCTGTTTAGTGGTGTGAAAGAGTCAGAACTGTTCACAGTGGTGGTGATAGGAACCAGATGTCCACCTCTAAAAGCTCCCTCACAGAAAGTTATCACATTAAATTGTTCTGAATGTGCAACTCGTGTCGGAGACACTATTTCATGACAGTTTGGAGAGGTTTTGGTCCAAAACGAGGGGCAAAATTGGCCCCAAAGGCACCTTTTTTCACATTTACCACCTTTACCATCAACATTACATACAAAACCGTGGTGGTAAATGAAATGACGCCTGGTTCCCATCACCACCACTAAACCATTTCATCAAACCACTCTGAATAGCTTTGTTTACCTCTCAGCCACTGAATTCTGCAGAATATTGAAAAAAAAATGGGCAGAATTCCCCTTTAAGAACAAACCGTTAACTTGGCACATCCCTTTTACATTCCACGCACCACTGCGCTGCCGCATAAAGAACAGGGCCACTCATACTGGCTTACTGTACTGAATTGAATTCGGATGCACCCGTCAGGCATTCATTCCTCCATACAGTACGTTTTGTGTCCAATTACGATCGGATCCATCCTGCAGCACGCGCCGTACAGTGAGCGTTATTGTGAGTGACAGAGACGTATTGGAGCAGAGGAAGGATGTATGATTTCTATCCGAGTGTTCAGATAAGCGGAGACACACCGCGCTTCATTACTAATGAACGGAACAGGAACGTCCCTCTTTCAATCATGTGCCTCCACTTAGCGCACCACCCCTATTCTCTTCCACACGGCTCACACAGGATGTCCCTGAGATGAGAAACACACACAGACCTGCAACGAGAGGCAGATTCATATCAGTCGTACAGTAGGCCAGACCCTGAATAGGCCCTTATCAGACCGTGAGGGGAGTCATTAGAGGAGGAATACCGCCCCTCCCTAAGGTGCTCCTATTGCTTACAGGCTTTCGGCCGCACACACAGCTTGCATAACGTCCACTGAAAAGCCCTGCTAATGTTCGCAGTACTGACCATTGTTGTGGATTCCGTCAGCAGTGTTGACAAACTGCTGCAGAGGTCACTAGAAAGGCAGCGTAATTAGGCCATGTTGATTTGAACTAGCGCAACAATGTATGTGAAAAACTATCAAATTCTTTTGTTTAAAGAGTTTTGGATAATATTTTTAATTTTTCTGTCCATCAGAAAAAAATATGTGTCACATCTTTACTGGAAAAAAAGTTGTATCCTGATGATGATGATGATGATAGTAATAATAATAATAATACTAACCCATGTTATACATGCATATATGTAACTAATTTTAATGTAACACTATATTCCATATGCATTATATAAACATGTACGCACCTATTTACTACTACTACTACTCTGCATCATCGTCGTCATCATCGTCGTTAACCGCTTAGTCCAGATAGGGTTGTGGTAATAAGGCCTTTATATTAATATTTATATATATGTAGACAACAATATGTAACCACAATATATCCCATATATAAAACTACTTTTATCTAATAACATATAAGTGTAAGTAACTGTATGTAACATCTCACATGTATTCTATGTGTACATATCTTTATGTAGTAAGTCCCTTAACGTATTAGGTAGTAATGTATAATTATTTAAAGTATGATTCAATCCCTTATGTATTCTATATGTATATAAAACCTCGTCTCTCTATTTTGGGTGTTTTCAGTTTCAGTTGCCTTTTATGGGGTGTCAAAATGTCATGATGAATAGATCAACAGAAACGGTTGATTGGGTAGCCCTTAACTTTGAAACACAGCTTTTGTAAAGAGTTTGGATCCCTGGGCTTCTGTAAGTCAGTCCTCTGGCTTTGAGTCATTTCGGTCCTGAAAAGCAAAAAAAAAAACCATACAAAAACAAACACACGTGCATTAAAATGTCACACAGCGCGTCAGGCGGCGTTGCTAGAAGTTCAGAAATCAGTAAGGGCTTGTTGGGGCTGCTGTGCCCTTTCCAGCTAACCCCCCCTCTCCCCGCCACCCCCGCCACCCCCCCCCTCCCCGCCACCCCCCCCCCCCCCCCCCCCACCCCCCCCACACACACAAACAGAGTCAAACACATGACCTCAGCCTGACCGCAGATCATGTGCACTGCATACACAAAACCACAGACGTCACACGCACATGCACAGATGCTTACACCACATGCACATACAAACTCCACACACACACACACACACACACACACACACACAAACACACACACAGCCCCCCACCAACGTCTCTCTGGAGGAGCGTGTGAAAACTTGCAAATGTGTCCTCTCTGGGAACACAGGAAGTCCTGAGACAATGCAGAGGCTTCGCGAAGGGGCCAAGCACCCGGTCACCAAACAACCTCAGTTTAAAACCAGAACATGGAACAAACAAACACACACACACACACACACACACACACACACACACACACACACACACACACACACACAGCTTCATCCACATGTTGGTGTCTACACATCATATTTTGACTGTCAGGCCTGATGAACCGGCAACAACTGAAGATTCTCAGAGATAAAAAGACCCTATTATATCTTATGAGCTGAGCTGACCGTATGTCATATGCAGTCCTGTAAGTTATATTTCTCTGGGACTCCCCAGGCCTGATCTGCGCTACATCTACAGCCATCTGTCCACTAGATCAGCGCATGCACATCGACATTCCTTACTAGACTTTTTCTGTACAGTCATCACTTGGCAGCCAATCAGACGACCCTTCAGCAGATCCACTCAAAGCACAAATGCCTTTCAAACGCAGCACTGAGGAGGCTGGAGACACTTGAGAAAAGTTCCCAGCTTCTCAAAAGCATCCGAGTGTTGGGATCATCTTAACTGGTAGAGACAGTGTTTACTGCGATGCTCGCTCTACCATTTACAAATCATCGTCAAGCTGGGACGCTTTTTGGGAAACCCAGCCCTGAGTAGGAATTCAAATTGCTTCGTTCTGGCAAGTTTTTGTTGCGTTTTTGGTGGAAAAGTAACCAAAAAAAAAATCAACGTTTTTCAGTTTTTGACATCATTTAGAAGTGTGTTTAAATTTCATGCTGAAAGGACAAAAAGAAACGGCCCAAATTTACTTCACAAAAAGATCCGCTTCCTTTGACTTACATTAAGAGAAAAGTCCGTTTTTCCTTCTCCTGTAAATTTAGCATTTTACAGATATGAGCCCCCCCAGCCCCCCCGCCAACAGCAATGATTTGCGAACTATTTTCATCTTAACAGTCGTTAATGTGCTACTGAAAAACAGTTTGTGAATCCGATGACATAAAAACAAGTGGAAATGCATCACTTTAAAGGTTTTAAGTAACCAGCACTGCCATGTGGTGTGCAGAAACAATAGTGCTACAACTTTAAGCCACTGAGCTTTTAAGTATATATACTTAAACATTTTACACATAAACTAATTGGTGCACCATTATAAGCCAGCTGTGCAACTTAATTACCCTGATGCCTGGGCCCCCTCGGTGAGCTGCGCGCTGGGGCCCATGGCATGTGGGTTCCGCAGAGGTGCTGTTGGAGTGCGTGTGGAGTGCGAGAGGGTGCGGGCAGGCAGTCTGCTGTCCTCCAGCATGCGTGGGAGGATATTAATAGCGCTGGGAAGCCACAGTTTCACAGGCCTTCCACATTTCAACCCCACCTCTTCCCGGCTTTAGACGACTGCCGTCTGACTGCAGTCAATCTAGATAAGCCCGACTGCCACAGGAGGAGCGAGGTGGGAAATAAGAAAGAAAGAAAGAAAGAAAGAAAGAAAGAAAGAAAGAAAGAAAGACAGACTAAAAAACAGCGTCTGAGGGAGAGATACGGACAGACTCACAGACCCAGATGATTTACGGTGCGCTTCCTGTGTAAAACCACAATACGTAACTGTGTAGAGGAGGGAAAAAGGGGAAAGCAGAGAAGAGAGAACCCACACCACGGCGTCGATGGAACGATCTCGCAGCAAGAGGATGTCCAAGCTATTACAGCAAGTAAGGAAGCATAGCCTACAACAACCTAATGCAAGGTACATTCACACCTTGCTAGTAAAAGGTTGGACCCCCTTTTGCCTTCAGAACTGCTTTAATTCTTCGTGCCACACTTTCAACAAGGTGTTGGAAACGTTCCTCAGAGATTCTGGTTGGTTATTTGAGTTCCTGTTGTCTTTCTATCATCTGGAACCAGTCTGTCCATTCTCCTCTGACCTCTCACATCAACAAGTCATTTTCGTCCACACAACTGACCGCTCACTGGATATTTCCTCTTTTTCGGACCGTTCTCTGTAAACCCTAGAGATGGTTGTGTGTGAAAATCCCAGTAGATCAGCAGTTTCTGAAATACTCAGACCAGCCCGTCTGGCACCAACAACCACACCACGTTCAAAGTCCCTTAAATCCCCTTTCTTCCCCGTTCTGATGCTCGGCCTGCACTTCAGCAAGTTGTCTTGACCACCTCTACACGCCTAAATGCAGTGAGTTGCGGCCGTGTGATTGGCTGATTGGCTGATTAGCTGTTTGTGTTAACAAGCAACTGAACAGGTGTGCCTAATAAAGTGGCCAGTGAGTGTATGTAATCAATAGCTTGTAATCAATATCACTTACAAAATGCTGAAAAATGCTGATCACTTACAAAAAAGCTTCTGTATTATAAAACGAGCCATCTTTTTCCTAAAAAGTGTTTCCTGACTATTGAGTTAAGAAACACAGCTGGAGGCTGAAATACAGCATCATTTGAAGCACACAGGCCTCATCAACTCACAATGAGAGCTAAAGATCAGCCTCTCAGTTTGCTTTGTTTTCACTCCAAGCCTCCCAAATCAATGAGAGAACACCATATAAATACAAAACAATCAATAATTTGGACACGTTTATTCATCAGAAATGTACTACAGGCCAATATGATAACATTTCTGATAACATTATTAGGTCAAATTACATCACACTGGCTAC
>NC_051226.1:35351998-35384498 GCF_015220715.1 Pygocentrus nattereri | reverse complement strand
CAGTGACATGACGCTGAAGTCAGATATTCACCAACTTCTCGTCGAAATTTCCCGTTCCACCTTAAATGTAGCAGCAGTTACAATCGGGTAGTACAGGCATCAGAACTGCTGCAGCATTTAAGGTGGAACTGGTAATTTAGCTAGCTTGCTAATGAGACATCAGCTACCACTAGAGATTCTTAATGCTTGTCATGAAGAAAAGGACCAGACCACGTTGAAAGGACAGTAAACTAAGGTCATACAGTGGTCATCGTCATTTTAAACGGAGAAAATTCTCACATTTGTGGGTTTCTTTGGTCTCTCGCTCTGCCGTCTTGCCAGTTTCTGCTTTTTTCCCCTCATAACTCTCTGTTTGGAGTCTCTGAGAAACCTCAGCTCGGAGAGCCATGTAGCCCCAGCACTTCGCCCTAGCCCTCTATCATAACAACTGTCGGGAGACCTAACCCCCCCACCCCCCGGCTCAAAAACATCAAAATAAATAAATAAATACTTCTTAGGGCCATTCGCTATTGTAAAATGCCTTGAGCGCGTTTTGGCACGCGTCACTTTTCACATCAATTCAATTACGCCACCCACTACCAATCACATTAAAGCGCATCTCCACCAATTTTCCAAAACGTCTGCATAATAAAATGCTTAAGATGTAAACGCTCACTCCGAGCGGTCTGGTCTGAAACGCCCTGCTCTAGAGAAACTGAGTCAGACCTGTTCACAGTGGTGGTGATGGGAACCAGACGTGCACCTCACAGAAAGCTTGTACACGAAGTGGTTATGAATCCACTGCCTGACGCCCGAGACACTTGTGATGGCTCTGCATGACGTTCTGACCTAAAATACATCTTCCAATAAATGCTGGGTGGCATTTTCAGACGTGTCCCCATTTCACCATCATCGACGTTACATATAAAAGCTCAGAAGACTCGTGTAGGTTCGCTGGTGGTTTTGGATAGTAAATACAATGTATCTGTGTTGCGGTCCTGGCGACCCCTGGTTCCCATCACCACAACTGTCGGGAAACGAAGGACTCAATCTCAGCCAGCGAAAGGAGCAGAAATCTTCACAACCTATACAATTCCACTTCAAGTAACACTGAAAAGACTTTCTGACGCTGCGGGACACACGTGAATCGGAAAAGCCCATTAGCACAGCAGCCGTCCTGAAGCCTGAACTGTATCCACACTCTTGCCTGAGCTATTCCTTTAAGGTGGCATGTGTAGAAAGCAGACGATGATGGCTCCGGCCCGCGGGAACCTTTTCATACTTTTTTCTGAAGGTGTGCGGTGGGACTCGGTGTGTGGAGTGTATTTATGGTGGCAGCTTTTGGCAGAGCGGGGCTGGAAAAACCAACAGAGGAGCCGTGAATGGCTCTTTCAGCAGCGAATAAAGCTCACACTGGCAACCTTTCTCCTGAAAAACAACAAAAAAAAGCGCACCCTCTCCATCTGAGGTGTGCGAAAAGAGCAGGGCAGAGCAGGGTTTGTCATGGGCGGGCTTGAATGAATGAAGAAGAGGAAGAAAAAAAGAGATGCCGCGGCACAGCGTGGTCATCCCAGGTACGCGGGACGACTCCTGACCACATGCAAGCACAGTGAGGCCTTTCTTACAGCAGCTCCAAAAGAAATCACCACAAGGCTCAAAATAAGCCCAAAACAGTCCAATTATTTGTCAGAAAGAGTTTAAAGAGCAATTAAAGCGCCGTGCAGAAAGGTTTGGTGCGAAATCTGGAAACCAGCGGTTTCTCAAAATCCACCGATTTTTCTAAATTGAGCGGTTCAGACGTAAACGGACTCGTTCAGAGTGGGTTGGTGGTGGTGATGGGAACCAGACGTCCACCTCTAAAAGCTCCCTCACAGAAAGCCACCACATGAAGCGTTTATGAATCCACTGCCTGATGTCTGAGACACTGTCTTAAAGTGCCTCAGACGCTGTTTCGGTCTTTTAATCAAAATATTTCAATGCATTTGTGGTGTAGGGAAACATGGGGGGGCGTTCTGAGGTCAGGTCTCTGAAGAACCCCCTTCACCACCCCCCACCCCCAGAGTTGTCACTATGCTATCATCATATATAGACTTAGAAGTCATCTGCAGGCCCACTAATGGTTCTGGATATCTATTTTCAGGATTTGTGGACCCCAGGGTCCCATCACGACCCCGGTAAAGAAATCTGCAAGTTTCTCGGCAAGTAAACCGCTTCCCATGGAGCTGATCTCAGGGACTTTGTTTACACCTCAACAACTGAGTTGCACAGAATTTTTTGGTGGAATTCCCCTTTAAGAAGCACAGGATCCACAGCATAGCCAGGGGGGTTCAGCCTCCCTCCTGGACACCATTTGGTCAATTTCCTGCCCAAACACACTAGACCTGGGCTCGATCCCAAATGCAACGAACTGCTCCCTGCTTAGTGCACTAAGAGCTTCTACACCCAGAAAGCGCGTTAAAGCTCCAAACAGAGAGTCGTGGACATTCAGCCAGCAGACGCACGCCGCCCTGCCCAACACGCAGACCACTGCCCTGGTCCAGAGGCCAGGTTTACGGCTTTAAAACCATTTGAGAACGAAGTTGAATCAGGTGCATTTGAATTGGAGCAAACTGTCAAACTGCGATTTTTCCAGCTCGCTTGCCTTTCAGCGACTCCCACAGGCCTCAGACATGCCGGGAAACGGCCCCAGCAGAGACCTGAGCCTGTTGACCGCTCGTGGAGCTCAACTTAACCAGGCTTTCTTACTTCTGAATGAAAAGAGCCGAAAAGAGCCGAACAGCCTTCAGAACTCACCTCAGTGTGGGAGACAGTGAGTATATGGGACAGAGCCGAGGTCAAATATGAACACAGCCCATTTCTGAAAGCCCGTGCGTGTTAAAGTGGATATAAAGCGCATATTTAGACCACAGAGCTCAAAGGAAGCGAATTACGACGCTAAAAAAGCTCAAATGAGCTACAACGTGGGAATTTTCCGGTTACCCAAAAAGCCTCAAAGCCTCCGCTCCCCTCAGACCAGACTGTTCCCGGCGTTGAACCCCAATAAAGCCGATATCGATTACTAAAAGGTCCAAAACGAGGCGAAATGGAAATAAAAGTGCGGCTTTTTTGTCGTTTTGTCGCTTTGCAGCGCTCGCTGAGGGGAGAAAGGCGAGTAAAGACGGATAAAATGTTTCTAATGTTTCTCACCGTGAGCCTCATGACGAAGGACTTGCCCATCCTGCTCTCCTCCTGCGGCTCGAGCCCAATGTTTTCCCAAAGATTCCCAAAGTTTCACGCTTCTTGTCGTGGGAATAAAACACGCGGAATGAAGGCGGCGTCTCTGAAAAGCATCCACAGCCTCTTCTGAGCGTCTCGACTATCCCGTTTTCATCATTTCAGTGAGTTTACAGTCAGTCAGTCGCCGGAAACCCGAGGCGCCTCTTTCTCCAACACGCCGAACGAGCCAGCGACTAACTTACAGTGCAGGCAAAACTTTGGTGGGAGGGGTTTCGCGCTCTTGCGTCATTTGACGTCAAAGAGACGTCCAATCGGTGAAATCTCGGCAGTGACGGCGCCGTGATTTTACACTGAGGTCCTTCCACTCCTCCGTCTGCCGCAGCACAAACTGCTCAAGTTACAGGCTGTTTTCCTTCTGTGCGCAGCTGATCAGCCCCCATCCGCGGACCCCCAAGATGACACGGTGATTATTTTTTAATAAGGTGTGGCCACGAAGTAATATATTGAGGACACGAGTTCAAGTTTCTCAAAACTGGTGGCCTGAAATTTGTAAATTCTGGCCTCAGTATATTCATGCGTGGCTTCAATTTAGTAAAATGTGGCCACAGTTTAGTTAAATGTGGCCTAAATGTATTAATGTGCCACCAAAATATTCTCAAATGTCACCTCGGTGTTTTAAGTTTTGGCCTCCAGTAGCACTAAGTGGAGATATGAAATTGTGTTTCTAATAAAGTGGCCAGTGAGTGGAAGCACAAGGTTGGTGTTTCTAATAAAGTGGCCAGTCAGTGGAAGCACAAGGTGGGTGTTTCTAATAAAGTGGCCAGTGAGTGGAAGCACGAGGTGGGTGTTTCTAATAAAGTGGCCAGTGAGTGGAAGCACAAGGTTAGTGTTTCTAATAAAGTGGCCAGTGAGTGGAAGCACAAGGTGGGTGTTTCTAATAAAGTGGCCAGTGAGTGGAAGCACAAGGTGGGTGTTTCTAATACAGTGGCCAGTGAGTGGAAGCACAAGGTGGGTGTTTCTAATAAAGTGGCCAGTGAGTGGAAGCACAAGGTGGGTGTTTCTAATAAAGTGGCCAGTGAGTGGAAGCACAAGGTGGGTGTTTCTAATAAAGTGGCCAGTGAGTGGAAGTACAAGGCGGGTGTTTCTAATAAAGTGGCCAGTGAGTGGAAGCACAAGGTGGGTGTTTCTAATAAAGTGGCCAGTGAGTGGAAGCACAAGGTGGGCGTTTCTAATAAAGTGGCCAGTGAGTGGAAGCACAAGGTGGGCGTTTCTAATAAAGTGGCCAGTCAGTGGAAGCACAAGGTGGGCGTTTCTAATAAAGTGGCCAGTCAGTGGAAGCACAAGGTGGGTGTTTCTAATAAAGTGGCCAGTGAGTGGAAGTACAAGGTGGGTGTTTCTAATAAAGTGGCCAGTGAGTGGAAGCACAAGGTTAGTGTTTCTAATAAAGTGGCCAGTGAGTGGAAGCACAAGGTTAGTGTTTCTAATAAAGTGGCCAGTGAGTGGAAGCACAAGGTGGGTGTTTCTAATAAAGTGGCCAGTGAGTGGAAGCACAAGGTGGGTGTTTCTAATAAAGTGGCCAGTGAGTGGAAGCACAAGGTGGGTGTTTCTAATAAAGTGGCCAGTGAGTGGAAGCACAAGGTTGGTGTTTCTAATAAAGTGGCCAGTCAGTGGAAGCACAAGGTGGGTGTTTCTAATAAAGTGGCCAGTCAGTGAAAGCACAAGGTGGGTGTTTCTAATAAAGTGGCCAGTGAGTGGAAGCACAAGGTGGGCGTTTCTAATAAAGTGGCCAGTGAGTGGAAGCACAAGGTGGGTGTTTCTAATAAAGTGGCCAGTGAGTGGAAGCACAAGGTGGGCGTTTCTAATAAAGTGGCCAGTGAGTGGAAGCACAAGGTGGGCGTTTCTAATAAAGTGGCCAGTCAGTGGAAGCACAAGGTGGGCGTTTCTAATAAAGTGGCCAGTCAGTGGAAGCACAAGGTGGGTGTTTCTAATAAAGTGGCCAGTGAGTGGAAGTACAAGGTGGGTGTTTCTAATAAAGTGGCCAGTGAGTGGAAGCACAAGGTTAGTGTTTCTAATAAAGTGGCCAGTGAGTGGAAGCACAAGGTTAGTGTTTCTAATAAAGTGGCCAGTGAGTGGAAGCACAAGGTGGGTGTTTCTAATAAAGTGGCCAGTGAGTGGAAGCACAAGGTGGGTGTTTCTAATAAAGTGGCCAGTGAGTGGAAGCACAAGGTGGGTGTTTCTAATAAAGTGGCCAGTGAGTGGAAGCACAAGGTTGGTGTTTCTAATAAAGTGGCCAGTCAGTGGAAGCACAAGGTGGGTGTTTCTAATAAAGTGGCCAGTCAGTGAAAGCACAAGGTGGGTGTTTCTAATAAAGTGGCCAGTGAGTGGAAGCACAAGGTGGGCGTTTCTAATAAAGTGGCCAGTGAGTGGAAGCACAAGGTGGGTGTTTCTAATAAAGTGGCCAGTGAGTGGAAGCACAAGGTGGGTGTTTCTAATAAAGTGGCCAGTGAGTGGAAGCACAAGGTGGGTGTTTCTAATAAAGTGGCCAGTGAGTGGAAGCACAAGGTGGGCGTTTCTAATAAAGTGGCCAGTGAGTGGAAGCACAAGGTGGGTGTTTCTAATAAAGTGGCCAGTGAGTGGAAGTACAAGGTGGGTGTTTCTAATAAAGTGGCCAGTGAGTGGAAGCACAAGGTGGGTGTGTCTAATAAAGTGGCCACTGAGTGGAAGCACAAGGTGGGTGTTTCTAATAAAGTGGCCAGTGAGTGGAAGCACAAGGTAGGTGTTTCTAATAAAGTGGCCAGTGAGTGGAAGCACAAGGTAGGTGTTTCTAATAAAGTGGCCAGTGAGTGGAAGCACAAGGCGGGTGTTTCTAATAAAGTGGCCAGTGAGTGGAAGCACAAGGCGGGTGTTTCTAATAAAGTGGCCAGTGAGTGGAAGCACAAGGTGAGTGTTTCTAATAAAGTGGCCAGCGAGTGGAAGTTGGGTGGGTGGGTGGGTGGGTTGGGGGGTTGAGGGGGGGTTGTGTTTCCGGCTATTTTTTATCGACAAATTACTGTCCCCAAGTGTCTCCAGTGAGCCTGGAGTGAGTTTAAGGTCACTGTAATTACCGAACCTTACCCTGGCTATTATACTTATTAGTCTAATTTGATCACTGTAATCTTATTGAGGCCTCTGCTCTTGCAAATATGATGAGCTTTTTAACTGATGTACCTTTTCTTCTTTCACTGAGTGACGCTGTCCAGTTCTGAGACTGGGGAAGAAGCGACTGGGGGGTCGGATCCACCTCCCAGTGACTATTTCATAGGTGGCTGTGTTGCATTTCTGAGTTTGGATATGAGAATGAAGGGAGCTTGTATGTATAGAGGGGATTTCCTGAGTTCGGACAGAAGCCACTGGTTAATCCTTCGTGCCTCTGCTATGATGCAATGCTCACAGGTTGTGAAATCAAGACCGCGTGACCTGAGGCGCGGCGCTCCGCTTCGTTTGTCTGTCTGTATAGGTGCGTACAGCCTCATGCATATGCAGTTGCATCGCCTGGCAGACAGTATATGGGTCATTTTACAGAAGTGGTTCAAATTGGGGGTCAGAAAAAAGCACAAGCAGGACTTCAGTGACCAAGACTATCAAGGTTTTCTGTGCTATCGTAATATTGTTTAAACACACTGAAAGCATTTCATCATATTGATACTGACATACTTTCACTGCAACAAAGCAAAAAAGCTACTACAATTTACATAAATTTGAATGGCAAAAGTCGACTGTGTTGAAAAAACATAGTCTGATATATTATTATCTGATATTTTTGACTTGCTATGTCAAATTTTGCTATAGTATCTCAAAGTCGTCAGAAAACAAGCCATTAACTTGAGATTAGTAATTATTTCTAGATATTAAATGAAAGATTTGAGAGAAGTATTCAGTATTTTTAGATATTAAGTTAGTATTTTGAGAAAATAAGTTATCGTTTTAAGAAAAGTATTCAGATAAAAATTCAATATTTCTAGTAAACAGTCCCTTATTATGAGATCCTATGTCAATCTTTTTAGCAAGTAAACCAGTACTTCAAGGTACTACATCATTATTTGTGAAAATAAGTCATTATTTCAAGATAAGTCAATACTTTGTGAAAAGAGTCACTATTTCAGGATAAAGTCAACATTTTCTATAAATGAGCAATTATTTTAAGATACTAAGATTTGAGATAATAACTCAATATTTTGTGAAAATAAGTCACTACTTCAAGATACTAACTCAACATTTTCTAGAAAAAAGTCATTATTTTAAGATACTAAGGCAATATTTTGTGACAATAAGTCATTATTTCAAGATAAGTCAATAGTTTGTGAAAAGAGTCACTATTTCAGGATAAAGTCAACATTTTCTATAAATGAGCAATTATTTTAAGATACTAAGTGAATATGTTGTCAAAATAAGTCATTATTTTAAGGTAGTAACTCATTTTATCAAAATATGTTATATGTTTGAGATAATAACTCAATATTTTGTGAAAATAAGTAATTATTTCAAGGTAATATAAGTCAAAATAAGTCACTACTTCAAGATACTAACTCAACATTTTCTAGAAATTAGTCATTATTTTAAGATACTAAGTCAATATTTTGTGACAATAAGTCATTATTTTAAAATAGTAAGTCAAAATTTTGTGAAAACAAGTCACTATTACAAGATACTAAATCGACATTTTCTATAAATAAGTCATTATTTTAAGATAGTAATTCAATATTTTGTGACAATAATTCATTATTTCAAGATACTAATTCAATATTTTGTGAAAGTAAGTCATTATTTTAAAACAGTAAGTCAATATTTTGTGAAAACAAGTCACTATTACAAGATACTAAATCGACATTTTCTATAAATAAGTCATTATTTTAAAACAGTAAGTCAATATTTTGTGAAAATAAAACATTAAGATAATGTCAATATTTTGTCAAAATATGTCACTATCTCAAGATAATATTCAATATTTTGTGAGTCATTATTTTATTGCATTAAGTAAAAAATCCTGTGAAAATTGATCCTTATTTCAAGATAATAAATCATTTTTTTTGCTTAGAAATATTACTTCTTCATCTAGAAAACTTCAAGAAAATACGTCATTATTATGAGACACTATGTCAGTATTGAGATATTAAGTCCATATTTCAGGATATTAAGTAGATATTAAGAGAAAATTAGATTAAAGATAAGATACTACATCAGTGTTTAGACGTACTGCGGCCAGAAGCAGGTGATGTTTTTCTTCACTCTGAAAGCTCCTTATTGCTCAGGAGAAAAACAAGAGCAAGATGACGTGATTTACAGCTGCTGCTGATGACGCTTAATGATAAGAACAATAGCGGGTACCTGTAGGTTGGACATGTGGCCTATGAAATCATGAGGGTTCATGCTTAACCAGTCAGACCTGCTGTATCACCTCCGATTCCCTCTCACTGCAATATCACTGCTGCTGCTTTACCTGCAGACGGAAACAGCTGCAAATCACAAATCTATTCCTTCCCTGGACTAAATATGTCTCAGTTTAGGCCTCAACCAGATCTCAGATCTCATCCATAACTTTAAACCCACCTCCTTGTTTCTACCCTCACTGAGCAGATCAGAGGGACAGTGAAGGTGGAGCAGTTTGGAGATAAAGCCAGAGAGGCCAGGTTGAGATGGTTTGGACATGTGTTGAGGAGGAATAGTGGATATATTGGCCAAAGAATGTTGGAGATGGAGCTGCCGGGTAGAAGGAGAAGAGGTAGACCTCAGAGAAGGTTTATGGATGTAGTGAAGGTGGACATGGAGATGGTTGGTGTGAAAGTAGAGGAGGCAGTGGATAGGGCAAGATGGAGGCAGATGATCCGCTGTGGCGACCCCTAAAGGGAGCAGCCGAAAGAAGAAGAAGACTTACTGTATAGGTGCACTTTGCAGTTCTACAGTTACAGACTATTGTCCATCTGTTTCTCTGCATCTGTTCTTCAATGCACAGGACCCCCAGGACCACCACAGAGCAGGTATTATTTGGGTGGTGGGTCATTCTCAGCAGTGACACTGATGCGGTGGTGTTTTAGTGTATGTTTAGTGAGTTTTTAAACAGCTCAGCATCGCTGCTGGACTGAGGACCAAAAATATCCAGCTGACAGCGTCCTGTGACCACTGATGAAGGACTAGAGGATGACCAACACAAACTGTGCAGCAGCAGATGAGCTGTCCTCTCTGGCTTTATATCTACAAGGTGGACCGACAAGGTAGGAGTGTCTAATAGAGTGGACAGTGAGTGGACACAGTGTTTAAAACTCCAGCAGCACTGCTGTGTCTGATCCACTCGCACCAGCCCAACACACACTAACCCATGTCAGTGTCACTGCTGTAAATGACTACTGAAGAACAGATGCAGAGAAACAGATGGACAACAGTCTACAAAGTGCTCCTATGTGGTCAGTGGAGCTGATAAACTGGACGATGAGTGTAGGTACTGGCCAATTGGTGTGTATTTGTATTTCTTTTTGCTGCTATGGGGCCTGAATGCCGATGAATGGCAATAAAGACCACTTGAACTTTTTCATATAGTGTTATCGCTCTTTGTTTTTGTGTGAGCACGTTGGGGTCAGGATGGCGAATTTATGGGCCAGCATGCTGAGCTATGACTCACCACTCTGAGGATGAACCTTTGCTCACTTATTCATAACTCAGATTTACTGAGCATACAGAAAATGCCCAAAGGTCAACATCCAACCATCTCTGCCTGCTTGAAAAGATTCGGCAGGCTTTCGCGTTCGCCCGACAACAATCCTAAACTCCTTCACACACGTTTAAGCGACTTTCTCCTCTGCCTGAGATTTCACATTAACCACAATCTGCCTTTCATGTCTCGTGGAGGAACATTAATTAAATGCCAGAGGTGGGCGGGGGAGCTAAAACCACAACCGAGTGTTGAAACTGCAATCAAACAATGACTTAAGCACTTAAGCAGGAAGCTACTAAAAAAACTATGTTTGCGAAACACGCTTAAGTGTATTTTAAATGAAAAAGTACATCGATTTAGTGTTTACACTTCAAACATCCTTCCGAACATACTGCCTGTATTATTCTGGAATATTTCAATTATAATTAGGCTGTGATTACATACATACTAAACGCATTTAGCTGTGCTTTTGAGCACTTTTTACAAACAGCTTAAATAGATTTAAGTATGTGATTTGTAGACATAACTGGCATGTCACTTGGAACACATGATGAAGGTACTGCTGGATGCACTTCAGTGCTACATATTGCGTTATACTCCCACTAAAATGCACTTAAATGCATTTTAAATCAGATTTTAATGCATTTATATACATTGAATAAACAAAAATAAAACATGCATTAAGTGTGTTTTGTGAAACATAGTTAAGCATACACTTAAATGTAGTATTTTGGAATAAATAACCACAATTTATGTGGACTTAAACTATGTTTAGTCACCATTGAAATACCTCTTCTTCACCTACTAAGCGCCTTTTTGTTCTAAATTGGAGTTAACTTAAGTTAACTTAACCAGGTTTTACTACACAAATTTGACTATGTTTGAAACATTATTAATAAATGAATCAAATCAATACACTGACAGCCATGTTTGATTACCAGTTATTATTATTATTATTTTAGTCCATTTTAATTCAATATTTGAAAACATAGTTGTAAATAACACACTTAAGTTGATTTCACTTAAATACGCTTTTGTTTAAGTATGCTTCAGTATGTTAAGACACACTTATTGAAGTGCCTTTTCTGCTGATGATTCTTCTGTGTCTTCTTCGCCAAGACGCTACACTTGATGTCAGAAGTGGGAAGTGCTCACCGCCAAGGAGCGAGAGCCCCATGGCACTGGTCCTGGCTGGGACTCTATGCACCCCTGGGACTTGGGGTCAGACTGTGTTGGGTCACTTGGATGCCTGAATCATGGGGCAGGGGGTGTTGGGAGTTGGGGGGAGGCTGTGTGGTGGCTGCCACTTGCTCTAGTTCACTGACGTTTGTTGTGTCTATTCCTCTCTTTTATGGATCCCTTTGGTCAGTAAAGTAGTTTAGGAGCTGGACAAACACAAATGAAAATAAACCCAAAATAGAGATTTAGGAACTAAATGACTAAAGTGAAAACAGACCACTGTGCTCACTAATATACCAGAGTACTAATATTAGCACTATTGCTTGAAACTGCCCAAATAAATATGTCAATTGAAAAAATATAAAATCAAACTTAAATTCATGAGCTGTTTATCTGTTGGTAACAACTTAAAATGCAGCCATTTATAATTGGGATTGCTTGGATTGTGAGAAGCAAAGAATGCAACCAACTTCTAAGACTGAACTTTGGAGGAGTGGAACAACATCCCTGCTGATTTCTTTGAAAAACTGAAAGCGAGTCTCTAGAAAAGAGTGGAAGAGAAAATTTCAGTTTAAATTTCGGTTAAATATGTTTTTTTAATTATTTCTTTTTCTGACACTGAAAGTTAATAACTTGTATTTAAAGGCCATTTTGACTGGAAATGAAACAAATGAAGGGCCTGTAACTTTTGCACAGTACTGTGTCACATTTGGTTTATTTAGCAAACCTGAAGGGTTTTTTGAATTTGCTCTTTGAAAGTTTTGAAAACCCACACTGTTAACTTGCACAGGTCTTTGGCTGTTTTCCTTTATTAAGTATGTAGAACTGTATCTGAAATATGACTGCGGACTGGGAAGTTTCTGTGCACTCAGCAGTCGAGGGTGGGTTTTGTAGTTATAATCAGGTTTATAATTCAATTTGGCTGTACTTTTTCATTAAACTGCATTGCAGAAGCGTCAGAATTGATTACACTCAGTTTTAAATGAGCCAACCTAACCATAGAATTCAAATGATTGCTTCTCTGCTTGATCAAGACCATGTGGATGATTCATAAACAGTGGTGAAGCCATGGCAGCCCAAAATCCCCACGGGAAGAGGCAGATTTCGTTTGCTTTTTTAAGCTTTTATTTTCTGGCAGGAATCAGACTGTGTTAAATAACAGGTTACGGCGGCCTGCACATCAAAGCCTACAGTGTTTGATCAGTAACTGATCGGTTTCTAACTCCCATCACATTGTTAGAAAATATCTGCTTTAGCTTGACTTTGTTTTTTCTTGCATTGTATGGCATCAAATTGTATGCGGTATTATCGCCCCCTACTGGGCTGGCATGCTCAAGTGAGTGTTTCGGAGTCATTTTTGCATTCTTATGGGGTGTTCAAAAACACTTCTGGTGCGGACGAAGATTTTTTTTTGAAAATCTGAGCATTGACCCTATCGCCAGGAGATCTTGAGGTTGAACCCTGGTGATGCCACAGCCATCTGTGGCCAGGTGTCCAAGAGACCACAACAGGCCTCGCTCTCTTTGGGTGGGTAGGGTGGCCCTCCCTGTCCCCCATCACTTGGTGCTAGCTAGCACAGACATTAGTTGACATAACACATCTGCCAGTTGGAGCTTTCCTCCGTGCGTGTTCAGCCGTCCAGTGACGTTATGTTAGTGGCAGTTCGAAAAGATGTGGTGGCACTTCACAGGACTGGGAGGAAGCCTGTGCTACCCTTCGCCCTCCTAGCGCTGGTGGTATCATGTGATTGGAGGAGTCCTAACTAGAGGGTGGGATACGTCTAAGTTGGGGAGAAAATTGGGGAGAAAGCTAAAATAAAAACGTGCATATTTACACAATTTATACAAACTCTTTCATTTCCCAAACAGCAAGGTTAACACACCATTATATGGCCCATTTAAAGCCAGTGCAACATGCTAAGACTCACAGCTTTGCAAATGGTGCGCTGTCTCTTTAAGAAATACTGACCTGCTTATGTTCATGCTCCTCCACACCCAGCGCACTCTACCCTGCACCAGGGTGGCGGTGGTGTCGGGCATGCAAGCTATGCAAAGTCTCCACATGATGAGCCAGGCCTGGATAACACAGGCTAACACAGAGAGAAAAAGAGGTCAAAGGTCAAAGTCAGATATGATTTGAGAGCTCAAAACATTCGTTGTCCACTTTGTCCACTCAGAAACACCTAGCCCTTAGCTCCACCTCGCTGGCGTACACTTCAAGACTGCACACCAGTTGATACACAGTTTGCGTTAGCCATCCTCTAGCCCTTCATCAGTGGTCATTTTCAGACCACTTACATGATATATGGACAACAGTGGTGATGTGTTTTAGAAACTGACCAACGATGGACGGGAACGGGGTCTTCTAGAGACTCCTATATAGTGTAGCTATACAGTAAGTGTTACAACATATGGGCTTCTAATAAAGTGGCCAGCAAACATGTTGACTCAAGTCAGTAACTCACACTTGAGTGACATGTTGACTGACTCGTGACTTGAGTTAAAGGGGCCCTATCTTAGCAAAGCAAATTTTCCTCACTTTTTTGAAGAAAAAAACCCTATTCAGATTAGCCCCGCCCACTTACGCTGAAGTTATAAGGAGTGTTTCAGACCAATTTCTGAATGAGGCTAAATACAAGGCAGCCAATCAGAACAGTTCTAATCAGAGGTGATTTACATATCGTCGCAGACACTCAAAAACCTATAAACTCCATTTTTATATTTTTTTTTTATTTTTAAGAGACTTGAGACTCAACTAGGACTTGTACTTCAGAGACTGGAGGCTTGACTCGGGCTCGCCCCTCAAACACTAGAGACTTGACTTGGACTCACACCTCAGAGACTTGAGACTTGACTAAGATTCACACATCGGAGAGTCAAGATTTGACTCAGACTTCCACATCAGAGACTCAGACCCATACCCCAAAGTCCCGAGACTTGCCACCTTTGAGAGTCAAAACTTGACTCATTCTCATGCCTCAGAGATTCAAAACTAGCACATTAAATACTTGAGACTTGACTCAGACTCGTAGCTCAGAGACTTGAGACTTGACTCAAACTCACACCACAGAGACTCAAGATTCATCTCAGACTCACACCTCAGCGCTTTGGAACTCAACTCATACTTGTACCTGCGAGACTCAAGACTCGACTCAGACTCACAAGGTGTTTTGGAACTCTGGAGCTTTGGAATTCAACTCTTACTTGTACCTGCGAGACTCAAGACTCGACTCATACTTGTTTCTAATAAAGTGGCCAGTGAGTGGAAGTACAAGGAAGATGTTTCTGATAAAGTGATAAAGACTCACACCTCCAAGACTCGGCTCAGACTCACACCTCAGAGCTTTGAGACTCAACTCATACTTGTACCTAAAAGACTCAAGACTCAATTCATACTCGTACCTCAGAAGCTCGAGACCCAACTCTGACTCGGACACCAGAGATACGAGACGCGACCCAGACTAGCACTCCGAACTCGGAGCTCAAAGAGACTCAACAAGGACTCGGGACTTGAATCAGACTTATATCCCAAAGACCCAAGATTCCATCCAGACTTGCACCTCAGAGACTTAAGACTCTACCCAGACATGAACCCAGAGATTTAGCTCACACTCACACCTGCGAGACTCGAGATGAAACTCAAGACTCACACCTCAGAGTCTCTAGACTCAACTCAGACTTGCATTTCAGAGACCCAAGACTTGGCTCAGACTCAGACCTCAGATTCAAGACTTCACTCTGATTTGCACCTTAGTGATTTGATGCAAACTCTGGCCTAAGACACCCATGATGTGATGCATACTAGCACCCCAAAGACATGAGACTTGACTCAGACTCGCAGCTCAGAGACAAGAGACGGCGTGTGTATGAACCTACATTCTACTGTATTTTAAGGAGCTACATGCAAGATTAAAGGTCAGTGAATTTATTGGGGCCTCTACAGTCTGTTATTAATGTTGATATTACGTGCTAAACGTCTTGCAAGGCAGTGGTTGAACTTGCATAATCAGTCCTTCCTGTTTGGTCTGGGTGCGCAAGATGTTTATAATAAAACGTATTACTGCATTCGTGGCATTTTGATACATTTGGCTTTGGAGCCAGGTTGCAAAATCTGATTTAGAAACAGCCTGATGAGTTGCAACGACATTCATTTAATGGTTTATGAAGGTCTTATGAAAAGCATTATATAAATAGTTGCAAGTCATATGCATTGGCTCTTTATCAAACAGGTAGGAAACAGTACATTCATGAAAATGTTGGTATGTGTCTTGTGCATGAGACATTACTGGTGCGCACTTGATCAAGAGTTTGGCTGCTTGTTTATCTTAATGAATATGATTATGTGGACAGATTAACTGATCCTACACCAGTACACATATTTTAAGATGTTTGTCAGTCACACTGTTGTGCTGAGCATGGTCCAGCACTCTAATAATATCTGCTCAGCAATGATCTGTGGTCAGAGACTGAACAGTGATGAAGGGAGTAGGAGGGGGAGCCGAGCAACTGTGCTGCAACAGATGTGCAATAAGCCTGCAATGTGTAATAAAAAGAGAAGCTCTAGAATGCTCTATGACCAGTGGCCAGTGCCTACAAGTGGGGTGTGTTTCTAATAAAGTGGCCAGAGAGTGTGAAGTGCAAGGTGGGGGTTTCTAATAAAGAGGCCATTGAGAAAAAGTACATGGTTGGTGTTTCTAATAAAGTGGCCAGTGAGTAAAAGTACATGGTAGGTGTTTCTAATAAAGTGCCCAGCGTGTGGAAGTGCAAGGTGTTTCTAATAAAGTGGCCAGAGAGTGTGAAGTGCAAGGTGGGGGTTTCTAATAAAGAGGCCAGTGAGGAAAAAGCACATGGTTGGTGTTTCTAATAAAGTGGCCAGTGAGTAAAAGTACATGGTAGGTGTTTCTAATAAAGTGCCCAGGGTGTGGAAGTGCAAGGTGTTTCTAATAAAGTGGCCAGTGAGTGGAAGTACAAGTTTGGTGTTTCTGATAAAGTGGCCAGTGAGTGGAAGTACAAGGTTGGTGTTTCTGATAAAGTGGCCAGTGAGTGGAAGCACAAGGCGGTGTTTTTAATAAAGTGGCCAGTGTCTGGAAGTGCACAGTAGGTGTTTCTAATAAAGTGGCCAGCGAGTGAAAGTGCAATGTAGGTGTTTCTACTAAAGTGGCCAGTGAGTGGAAGCACAAGGTAGGTGTTTCTAATAAAGTGGCCAGTGAGTGAAAGCACAAGGTAGGTGTTTCTAATAAAGTGGCCAGTGAGTGAAAGCACAAGGTAGGTGTTTCTAATAAAGTGGCCAGTGAGTGAAAGCACAAGGTAGGTGTTTCTACTAAAGTGGCCAGTGTCTGGAAGTGCACAGTAGGTGTTTCTAATAAAGTGGCCAATGAGTGGAAGTACAAAGTAGTTGTTTCTAATAAAGTGAAAAGACATTCATTACAATGGAAAGGATGCATCCAGCAGTAGCACTGCATGGCCCTCGTGTTAAACCCTGCTGGTCTGCACCTTGTCAAACACACCGCCGACTGTTTCTCGTCTCATTTGATATTCACCACTCATCTCCTGCTGTACACACAATATCTCATATCCTGATTTATGCAGACTCCTCTCATGCTGGCCGTGGCCTCACCCTGAAGGACCTTCCTCCCCAGAAGATGCCGGCAAGAAAGAACGAGGAAAATATGGAAGGAATCTCCTCTAAGGTCAAACCACAGCAGTGCGGAATATGGGAGAATTTCGGCTCACTTCGAAAAGGGTTTTTTTCCTCAGAAACATTGGCGCTCTTATGGGATTGACCCCTCGTGGGCCTCTTTGAACTCTAATTGCAATACTTGTTTGGAAGAAAACAAAGCTGCTTTTGTGTAAACCTAATGCTGAAAAACAGCCTGAGGGACGGCGCTTTTAAGCGCCTTTTGGGTGCATGTTTTTCTGTCAGTCTGCGCACATGTGTGAATGTAAAACTTGCCCCCAGTGCCAGACTTCTAACAGCAAACATGGTGTGAAATGGAGCAGCCGGTTGCCTGTAAACAGTACAGCACACATTCCTGTTTAGCCTCTCTCAACTTTAATGAAGCGATGGAAGACTCAAGCCGGTGAATAACAGCACAGCTGTGATTTCTGACGAAGTACACTTAACCAAAACAGGGTTCCAGACTAGGGGGCTGCTATACTAACATTTTATGTAGTTGCAAACTTATTTTGGCATTAATGTCAATATTGCACAACCATTTAATCACTGACCCAATTGTTGGAAGGCACCAAGTTTGATCCCTGGTGATGCCACAGCCATCCGTAAGTGCGGGTCCAGGAGCGCATAACTGTCCTCATTCTCTCTGGGTGAGTAGGACAGTCCTCCTTCTACCCCATCACTCGCTACCAGGAGGAGGAGTAGCTAATGCTTGGCAACTAGACACAACAAAATTAGGGGAAAAACTGGATAAAAAGTGACTCACAGTTTATGATATATTTTTCTATACCTTTTCATTATACTTTTAATATACTCTCAGCCTGGGAAGCCTCGTAGCTGCCGAGTGGCATCACACAGGTGGTTAGCCTTGGTATGGGATAAGGTCCCTCTTTACCTTGGAGGCCTCGTAGTTAGTGAGCTCTAGCAGTTATTCCAGGCAGCTTCGTAACTGCAGGGTAGTTTAGCTCTAGTGGCCAGCCTGGAAAACCTTGAAAACCTTGGAGAGAGTCCTTAGTCGAGCAAGATCCCTCTCAGTCTGGGAGGCCTCATAAACGTTGTTGGTAGCTGAAATGTAGCTTGAACAGCCAACCCAAGCAGGCTCATCACAGTGTCATAGCTCAAGCAGCCAGCCTGGAAACCTCGCACTTTGGGGAGATTCTTTAGTCACGGAGGACATTTCTTTTTGTGGGGCCCCCAAAGAAATTTCTGTGAGACCCTAATCAAAGAAGTGTCTGTTGGGCCCCAGTCACAGATATTTCTGAGGAGCACCCGTCAAAGACGTTCCTGCAAGGCCTCAAACAGGGCCCAATCAAAGATGTTACTGTGGGGGCTCCTGAATGGTGCAACCATCTAAGCATTGGCCCTATTTGATCCCTGGTGATGCTACAGCCGTCCATGGCTGGGAGTCCAATAGACAACAATTGGCCTCACTTTCTCGGGAGGTAGGATAGCCTGACTGTCCCCCATCACCAGCATGTTAGCCATCTGTTAGCTGAACTAACAGAACTGTTGGTTAATGTTCTCCTCCATGCACATTCAGCTGTCTAATGACATTGCGTTAGTGGCAGTTCATAGTAGTAGGATCGTGTGATTGAGGAGGTTGTAACTAATGGGTGGATTTGGATACGACCAAACTGAGAAGAACATTAGGGAAAATGATGCTGTGGGACTCAAATTCATTCTAGAGTCTCAAATTCTGACCAATTCAATTTCTGGGGCAACAGTCACTTCTGGGATCTCAGTTGATGTTTCTTTAGCCTTAGTCAAGTCAGTTCTTGTGCCACAGTAAAAGACATTTCTGTTGTCCTAATTAGAGACATTTCCGGGAAGCCACTCAAAGATATTTCTAGGGCCCCAATTAAAGCCATTTCTAGAGTCTTGATCAAGGATGTTTCCAGATCTTTGATAAAAAATAATCTGACATAATATAGGGTAATACAATCAAAGGCATTTTTAAGGCCTGAGTCAAAAATATTTACAGTTGAAACACAATAGGATAGTAAAACAGCTTTTCTTATGTTGTCATGCTTCCTGTTGAAGTCATGATTCAGCCATGATAGTTTTAGCTTCAGAAGATGCCTTGATTTTGTCCTCACATCATCATTTCTGATGAAAGAGTCAACGTGCCAGAAAGAATAGTTACACTACCCCAGTTTATCTGGAAGTCTTGGGATAAATATTAGCATCAGGAAAACTACCCACAGGTTCATTTTCTTCATCTGACGCCTTTGAAACAGTGTCCAGCACCTCCTCTTCCTTCTCATCAGGTGTTTCCTTTCCAGTAACTTTCCAAACCTGTCCATTTCTGTCCATTGGAGCTGGAACTTTCCTCCTTCCCTGGGGTTTGTGATGTGGACCACAAGCCGGAGTTAAACTGTTAAATGCAGTGAGTCACTCCCACAAGACCAACAGTCACAGTTCCATAGCATTTATTTGTGGGTTTCAAATCTAAACAGCGGGGGTCACTGCATTGGTCAGGCACATGGCAATGGCCCTTTGATCTCCACTACAAAATTGAAGGTGCTGAGTAGCAGTTCCCCATCCCAGCCCTGGACTAACCCAGCACTGCTCCTTACTTTCTCAAGGGCTGTGGTCAGAAAATGACCACTGATGAAGGGCTAGAGGATGACTCAACAAATTGTGCACCAACAGATGGGCTACAGTCTCTAACTGTACACCAGCAAGGTGGAGCTGTGAAGGAAGGATTTCTGGAAAAGTGGCCAGGAAGAATGGGATTTTCTTGAAAGGTTGAGCTGGAAATGTACCCTCCTTATCTGAAATATAGTTGATTACAAGACATGTTTGGTTAGCTAATACCACTTAGCATTATGCTAACTGAATCCTAAAACATCACACGCTTATCAAACCACGTTGTTTTAAGTCTCTCAACTACACTTATGTGGTTTTCTGACACTGTTGTCTATAGAACTGACCCATAGCATATTAGTATAGCCATGGAACCCTGAATTTTAGCCCTATTTTTGGTTCATTTTTATAGATGACAGTTATAAAAAGTTATAGAGTGTCAGAAACCAGTTAAGCAAGTCTATTAGAAAATACTTAACAAATCCACACAGTTTGAGGCATGTGTGTGATGGTTTACGCATATAGCTAGCAACATGCAAATTTATAGACATCAGTTTTCATTACTTTACCTGTGGAAAGAAGTAACACAAACTAGTCTGGCGTTGGCTTAGCTGGTCATGGTGGTTGACCAACAAATGAAACGTCCACAATGTCCCCCTTACCTGAAATGTAGTTGATTAGCTAAGACATGTTTGGTTAGGTAATACCAGCTAGCAGGGGGCTAATTTGCGCTCCCTTCATTGGCTTCCAGTAGCTGCACACATCAGATTTAAACCCTAATGTTTGCCTACAAAGCCAAAAAATGGACCAGCCCCTACCTACATGATGGCAATGGTGAAATCTCGAACTGGACCACAAGACCTTTGAGCTTTGAGTACAGCTCGGCTTGACCCGCCATCCTTCAAGGCACATGGAAGACAAGCATCAAGACTGTTCTCCGTACTGGCACCCAGGTGGGGGAGTCTCTCGCGGTCTTCAAACGCAGACTGAAGACCGTCTCTTTATACAGCACTTAAATGAGCACTGAATTAAGTATTGATTGTAATGTATTGTACTGCACTCATGTATTGTATGGTATTTTATTGCACTGTGTATTGTAGTTTACTGTATTGTAGTGTATGGCGCAGAGTTCTGTGCCTATGGTAGACCACCATTCTAGCACCCAAAACACAACATATGCTGGAGTTAGTGACCAGCATAACTTCCACTGCTGCTGACCAGTGTACTAGCACCCAAAACACAACATATGCTGGTTTTAGTAGTGACCAGCATAACGTCCACTGCTGCTGACCAGCGTACTAGCACCCAAAACACAACTTATGCTGGTTTTACTAGTGACCAGCATAACATCCACTGCTGCTGACCAACAATTGACCATATTTGGCCCTAGTAATCACCTGGGAATTACATAAAAGAAAAAAAATAATAATAAAGCTGGATTTTTCAGTTAACTAAAGCCCAAAATCAAGCTGGTCCCATAGAAATAAGGTCAGGGAGAGTCTGACTGGACATCCTTTAATTTTTCCTGATCATTCAGTTTAATTATTGAGAAATCCTGCTTTGTGAAATACCTCCCACCCTCACCTGCCCGTTAGAGCAGGGAAAACACCAAAATTCACACTGCACTGAGAAGAAAACCATAATGATCTCTGGATATCTTTCAATGCACCTGAGACACTACATTTCCTATATTTCGCAATGTCAAGGATTGAGTCACTCACCTGCACACACACACCATGGCATGCTCACATTCCCAGCAACTGCACCGTCACACACACCTGCCAGCAGCTATTCAGCAACCCACATTCAACCCAGGAGGCTACATATATTAAAGAGGAACTTCAGGGCTTCTTGAAATGTCTGCATAATTAAATGGTGAAGATGTAAACAAAGTCATTCAGAGTGCTTTGATGTGAAATGGTCTGTTCAAGAAAAACTTCCAGACTATGATGTCTTTACAGCGGTGGTGATAGGAACCAGGGGTCACTGTGTCTACAACACAAATATTAATACATTTTATTTACTATCCAAAGCCACAAGTGAATCTACAGTCTTCTGAGCTTTATATGTAAAGTTGATGATAGTAAATTAGTGGAAAATCTGTAAAATAAATAAATAAATAAATAAAATAAAAATGTTTTGGGTCAAAACTTTCTCAAAAGTACAGTAAAACAATGTATCAGACATCAGGCAGCTAAACATTTCATGCAATAACTTTCTGTGAGGGGGCTTTTAGAGGCATTGGGGTGGTCAGTAGCTAGAGGTAAGCCAGGGATCCCATATCCCAAAAGCGAAAGCTTTGCTATTCATCAGCTTCGCCTTTAATCTGCACAGTCAACCTCACGTCAGGTAGGAATTTGAATGTCATGTTTAGCTTTGTGAACAGGATACTTGATTTGCAGTTAATGAACCAAAACTCCATTCAATTTCATCTATATTACCAATAATAGGAATAAAAATGAAGGATAACAATATTAATAATGTGTTCATGGCAATCAAGTACAAAGGTGCATGTATTTATTTTAACCACACATTGTATAAACAAATGCTCTATGATCCATTTCAAGACACTACATGCTGTGCTTTTGTTTGGTACTACTGACTCCGCCCACAAATACCCACTCCAAAACACAGCTATCACTGCAATAATTAATAATTCACCGCAGTGATTAAGTGAGTTCTTTAAGCAAAAATAATCAGGTCTTAAAAATACTAAACGTTTTCGTTTCTTTCACATCTTTATTCTCTCCAGTGGTCGTAATTTTAACACTATAAAGTTTGGTCCATAGGGGGAGCAGTGCATTCACTGGACGACCTCAAACCCCAACTATGAGCACAGCCATTGGTGTGGAAGCCACTCACTGGTGTCTTTTCATTGGATTCGAACCAGAACATCCACATGAGTTTGGGCGTAAATGAGGTGCGCTTGATTTCACGCACTTCAGCTTATTCAGCACTCAAATATCCGCTTGTTGCCCCATTGCATGAAAGTTTAGCACATAGTGGTCATGCCTGATTAATGGTGGTCTACCATTAAAATGTCTTTGTAAAACCAATTCCAAACCTCTTAATTCATGTGTGAGTGTTGGGTTTTAACTTACACTCAACAAACAAACGCGTACAGGTGCCGACACGAGAACGTGGGTGAGCTTTGGTATGAGGTCGCTCTTTTTCCTGTGGGTTTTTTTATATGTTGGAGTGACTCATGCACTCACCCACACACCCTTGCATTTACTTTCGCCAGTGATGCCACACACACACACACACACACACCTGTTTGCACAGGAAGCTTATTGTGCTGCCAGCTGACTGCCTTCAGTCCAGATTGCGAAATCAAGTCAACCCACACATCATGGCAGGCCTTACTTACCTATACAGCAATAATAATGCTACATGCTATATGCTACCACACAGTGGGCGCCACCAGATGACACTCACCTTCTTACTTAGACTTTACTACAGCGGCAAGCTGGGACTATCGATTGTTAGGCCTTCAATTTGGACCATAAATGCCAAAATATGTGGAAAAAATCCCACCTCAGCAGTAATTCTAACTCCTGCTAGCACCCTTATGGGAGTTTACATTGAACTTTTTTCGTGACTCTTTCAGTCGTGAGCTCTGCTGTAGAGCTACTGCCGCTGTTTTCCATTTCTAAGAGCCCACCGATTAGGCTGCTGTTCATATTGACCAGTGGTGGACAAAGTACACAAACCAGGTACTGGAGTTAAAGTCGAGACCCCCAAGGTCAAATTTTACTCCAGTAAAAGTAGAAGTTCCTCCCTTTAGACCTCCACTTGAGTAAAAGTACTAAAGTATTTGCCTTCAAATGTAATTAAGTATAAAGTAAAAGTACTAAAAGATTCATTAACTTAATGCAACTTAGTTCCAAGTTTAAGTGGAATAAAAACTGGCTTTAAACTCAGGATCACAGATGAGCTCCTTTACTATGTTGATCTGTAGGCGTCTGTTCATAAACATAAACCAGCCCAAACTCATTTACTATAAAATGAAATGGTGTTTGTAGAAATTCAGAAAAAAGCCGCGTCAGTCTCGACTGCATATGTGGACATATTTCTATATTGAGCTCTATTTACACAAAGTTAGGTTAGTTCATCATTTATGTTGAACAGACTCTCCCAAAGTTTTACGCTGCTGCGCTGACGTTGAACCGCGTGCTGCACTGGGTCGGTATGACCAACAGGTCAAAACCAGCTCTAAACAAAGTGACCGCTGGGCCCTGATTGGTGCTCTGGCTTTGCGCTTCTTTCGTTTTGACATGTTACATTTTTATACACACAGAAACCAAAAGGAACGACAGATTTCTCAAAATGTAGGAGGAAAAAGTCGGATATTAGACTCTGAAATGTAGTGGAGTGAAAGGAAAAAGTCGCCCAGAACGGAGAAACTTCAGTACAGATACACCAAAAATACCAATTACATTTACTGAGCTACTGTCCACCACTCATATTCACTCAGTGACGTATCTAGAACCTCCTGAAAATGGTCCCACTTATTGGAAATTGAAACACCACTGGTTGGTGGCAGAAATGTACAAGTAAGACGTCTGAAGTCGTTAAGATAAACAGACAAATGCTAATCATCTGTTTTCACATAAGCTCATGATGCTAGCCTAGCCACATCATATTTCACCGCATGCTTTCAGCTCGAAAACCTGATAAATTCACAAAAAGAAGCTGAAGGTTTTACGCCATCAAATGTGTAGGAGCACACAGTGAAAGGAACTTGAGTTGGATGTTTAGCATCACTTTTCTGTCACATTATGTGCTTTAGCTGCTCTCTGTACTTGAGGAACGTCTCGTCCGGTGTGCGGTAGCCGCAGGAGCCTTTCTGTACGCCCTTCGTTGGACTAAACAGGTCAGAAACTGACCAAAATGTAAAGCACAGGTTCTTAACAGCTCTCTGGTCAAATGTAGTATTCAGACATCTCGTGGTTTTTAATATGTGAATGTAGAACGTAAGCGAAAAGCTCATTTGCATATCAAAAGTGTACGATTCTGTTTTTACAACTTTTTATTGAATATTCAAAAAATCCGACACACCCTGAAGAATACATATTTACTTTTTTTGCTTTTGCCATCTATTGAACTGTATTATTATTATTATTATTATTATTATTATTATTATTATTATTATAGCACTCTTAACCACGAAAGCCCACAACATGGACCACCATGTTGCAGGACCACTTTTGGGAAAGGTTATGACTTTTAGCATTTTTAATCCGTTAAATTATTCTTTTTTAAACGCATATTTTGAACGCATTGTCCATCCATCCATCCATCATCTTCCGCTTCTCCGGGGTTCGGGTCGCGGGGGCAGCATCCTGAGGCCCAGACCTCCCTTTCCCCAGCCACTTCCACTAGCTCCCTGGGAGGGATTCCGAGGCGCTCCCAGGCCAGCTGGGCGATGTAGTCACGCCAGCGTGTCCTGGGTCTTCCCCAGGGTCTCCTCCCGGGTGGACTTGCCTGTGACACCTCCCGAGGGAGGCATCCAGGAGGCATCCTAACAAGATGCCCGAACCACCTCAACTGGCTCCTCTCGACGTGAAGAAGCAGCGGCTCTACTCCGAGTCCCTCCCGGATGACCGAACTTCTCACCCTATCTCTAAGGGAGAGTCCAGCCACCCTGCGGAGGAAACTCATTTCGGCCGCTTGTATTCGCGATCTCGTTCTTTCGGTCATTACCCAAAGCTCATGACCATAGGTGAGGGTGGGAACGTAGATCGACCAGTAAATCGAGAGCCTTGCCTTATGGCTCAGCTCTTTCTTTACCACAACAGACCGGTAAAGAGCCCGCATCACTGCTGACCCAGCACCAATCCGCCTGTCAATCTCCCGCTCCCTTGTACCATCACTCGTACGCATTGTTTTTAACATAATTCCCCAAATCAAGTTAAATACAATCAAAGCAAATCAACAACTGGCAAAGCCCCAGTCAGGAAATGCTGTCAATTGTGAGCTTGTTTGTTGCCGTGCCCTCTCGTTGTAACCTTATCACTGTCTCTGGTGCGACCGCGGGATTGTGTTAGCATTTCCTGACAAGTGGGTCTAACGGGTTAAAAACTCTCCCTCCTTGAACCAATAATAATCTTGTTAACTCCATTTCCAGCCACTGATTAAGCTGCCGATTTTGTTTGGCGGCGATATCATCGGATGGCTGCGTTTGACCCGGCGACCGACCCATCAATCTGCATTTCCTCTGAGAACAGATGGGGAAAGTAGATAGAGGAGAGGAGACGGGGGTGGGGGGGCAGGGGGGGGGGGGCAGGGATGGAGTAGGGGGTGGGGGGGGGGGGGGGCAAAAAGCTGCAAAGGAAAAAGGAGTGAACATAAAGGGAAGCGAAAACTTCCTGAGCGTCACCGACTTATCTAGTGACGACTGCGCCTCATTGTTTCTCAAGTGTTTAAAAGGCGACCAAAAGGCCGCACTGGAGGTTGAGCTCACCGAGTTTCCCTGTAGGAGCCTGTGGCTCATATTCAGGGACGTTATGTGTTGCTGTATGTTGTGCATGTGCTTCTGCAGCCTCTTGTCATTAGCATGTGGGCTTTGGCCGTGGTTTTTTTTGTGTGTTGGAGTGACCGTACGTGCTTTTGTTTGCGTGTGAATGCGTGCACCGTCTAATCTCGGATGATGTCGTCCCATGGCTTGACATCTGATGTTGCAGGAAGGCCATGTGTCAGTTACACCGCATGACAAAAATCTGTGTGCTTTTTAGCATGATTCTCAGTGACCCTGTCCAATGATGCAGGAGTGGTCTCACCATACTGTGCAGTGTAGCACAATCCCACACTATACTGTACGCACACCTGGTCTGGCCTGGTCTTGTGCAACATTGTCGAGGGGCTCACGGTGAGTCACACTTCATGACCTCCTGCAATAAAACTGTAACTTTTACACACACCCATACTGCAATGCCCAGCCCTGTTGCAGGAGTGACACTGGACCACACTCTTGGTCACGCTGCATGACTCATTATAGTAAAACTATGAATTTAGTGCAGTACAATTTACAAACACCACATACAAAGTCCCACACTGTACTGTACGCTCAGCTGGCCTGGCCTGTACCCTAATCATGTGGCACTGTAAGTCACACCACTTGACCCCCTTCAGTAAAATTGTAATTTATACATGCATTCCCCACTGCGTTGGGCGCAAATTTGTTTCATAGCACAGTTAGGTCTCACAACATTGCCCCAGTGTGTGACATCAGGCCATGTTGCAGTCGTGACATATGACGATACTCTTTATCACGCCACATGACCCTTTTTAATGATGGTGATTTTAGTGCAATACGGTATACGTAATACTGGTCTCTTCTGCACCAAATCTGTGTGTTTTTAAGCATGCAGATGACCCTGAATGATATTTTCCCATGGCACAATTTATGACCAAGGGTGATCTGACTACACTGCATGGCCCACTTGAGCAACACTATGACAGTAGATAGACAACAGAATGGAGTCACACCACATGACCCCCTTAAGCAAAACTGTAACTTATACATGCATTCCATCGCTGCACTGTACACAGATCTATGCACAAATCTGTGTTTAATAGCACAACATTGTCCTATGGTGTGACATCTGGCCGCTCTCTGTCACGCCACATGACCCACTTTAGTAAAAGTATCATTTTAGCATAATACAGCTTAGACATTTACTCTACTGTACACAAATCTATGTTTCTGAGCTTGCACATAACCCTGAATGACATTTTCCCATTGGGCAATTTCTGACCAAGTGTGATCTGACCATACTGATCTGACCATAATAGCCAATTATGGTCAGATCAGACAACCGATACAATTTACGTACTAAATCCCATGCTGTACTGCATGCACAGCTGGCCTGGTCCAGTCATATGGCATCATCCCGTTTTGAAAAATCTAATCATGTTGCAGGAGTGACATTTAGCCACATTGAGTCACACAGCATGACACCCTAGACTAAAACTTTAACTTACACATGCACTTCCACACTGCACTGTGCACAAATCTGTGTGTTTGATAGCCCAGTCGGGTGTCCATGGTGTGACGTCTGGCCACACTGCAGGACTGATATTTGGCCATACTTTCGGTCACGCCACATGACCCAGTATAGTAAGAGCGATGCAATTTACACACACACTCCCACACTGTATTGTACACAACTCTCTGTGTTGCCCTGGAATGTTCTAGCGGCTGCCCCTCAACTCCACTCGTTTGCCCCCTGGAGCGACCAGAGCCGACAGTCCGCTGAGAACTGAACCGGACGCAGCCAGTGGCCTAAAAATAACCCGCCGACTGCTCCCGGGAGATGGAGCATTACTCACAGCCTTATGCAAGTGCTTTGCTTCTTTGCTTTCTCTTGTTATCCTTCTTTAGAAAGCAGTTAAATGAATAGGAAAAGTCAAATTCACACAGCTGTCCAACACAAAAATGGACAAACGCATGGCTTCAGGATGGCTACGTGTGCCTTGTAGCCCCTAAAGTTGCAAATGTCAGACCCCAAAGATCTCTTGGCATTGTGCTCATCTGATTCCTCGCCAGCCTTTTCTTCAGAGTATTTGTGTGTATCTTACTGGAAGGCAGGTGGCTGAGAAAACAAGGCCCTCCATAAACTCGAAGAAGTCGCAGCAGTGTGAACGTGCAGCAGGGACTGTTATCCAAGAGTGCATCCGGAGGCTGAGGCTCTGATGGGTTGTTATTCCGGAGCGGCTGCCGGTCATTCAGACGTGTTTTTTCCTGTGTCACGTCGTGGGTTCAGATAGCTGGGGGACAGACTGGGTCATCTGTTATTCTTAAACCCTTAACCCCACGAACTCTACACTTATTATTCAGCCATTACTACAAATGACTCATTTTCTACTATGAATTATTTACTGACTACTATAAATGATTCAGTAACTACTATGAGTTGTTTGGTATTTACTATGAAAAAAGCAGTGTACATCTAATTCATCTACTATGAATTAATCAGTAGTTACTGTAAATAATTCAGAATCTACAATAAATTATTCAGTAACTACTTTAAAATGTTGAGCATCTACTATGAATAATTCATTCTCCCCTTTGAATTATTCAGTCATTGCTGTACATTATTTAGGTATAACTATGAATTATTCAGTATCTACTATAAATTATTCAGTATCTACTATAAATTATTCAGTATCTACTATAAATTATTTTGTATCTGCTATGAATTATTTTGTATCTGCTATGAATTATTCAGTATCTACTATGAATTATTCAGTAACTACTATAAATTATTCAGTAACTACTATAAATTATTTTGTATCTGCTATGAATTATTCAGTATCTACTATGAATTATTCAGTAACTACTATAAATTATTCAGTAACTACTATAAATTATTTTCTATCTGCTATAAATTATTTTGTATCTGCTATGAATTATTCAGTGTCTACTATGAATTATTCAGTAACTACTATAAATTATTCAGTAACTACTATAAATAATTTTGTATCTGCTATGAATTATTCAGTATCTACTATGAATTATTCAGTAACTACTATAAATTATTCAGTAACTACTATAAATTATTTTCTATCTGCTATAAATTATTTTGTATCTGCTATGAATTATTCAGTGTCTACTATGAATTATTCAGTAACTACTATAAATTATTCAGTAACTACTATAAATTATTTTGTATCTGCTATGAATTATTCAGTACCATATCTGAACTATTGAGCAGCTGTTTTAAATAATTAGCATCTACTATGAATAATTCATTTTCATTTTTCAGTCCTACTATAAAAGAAGTTCTATGCATTTTCCAGCTTTGAAGATGAATTATTCATTTTCTCTTATGATTGATCCAGTAACTACAATAAATGATTCAGTATCTATGTGTTCTTCAGTATTTACTACGAATTATGCAGTTTCTATAAATTAATCAGTACTACAAATTATTCAGTTATTACTGTAAATATAACTACTACTACGCATTTTTCAGCATCTACTATAAACTATCTGGCTTGCACACTGACTTATGTGATGACTCATGACTTATGCAATGCTCCCTTCTGATGACTCTTCCCTGATGACAACAGGGCACCACCGCTTACGTGTTGGCCATAGTTTCCTGCACATCCTTTGCTGTCATATGGGGGTTTTGCTTTGCCTTTCCAGACATTATATCAGCAGATCTATCTGAGAGCTTTCCTCTGTTTCATAACGATATTTCTGACCGTGCAAATTTTGAGTTGGAACAGCTTTGATATCCTTTTTATATCTTTCTGGTTTGAGGGCATCAAGTAGCTTCAGCCAGCTGATTGGAGGAGATCGTAGTTGTTGAGGTTTCGCATAAGGTTTGCCGAGTCAGAGAATTTATTAAGCATTAGAACTGTCATCAGCTGGCACTTAACCAGCTCTAACCAGTCAATCAAGGCCCCACAGGCTGTTGTAGCACACTGCTATTCTAAATACTATGCCAAAATAATACCCCACCACTGGTAGCACATTCATTAGCGGAGTATTGTGTCGTATTGTATAGTACAGTAACTTGGTGAATAGCTAGATAAGTTCAGTTCTATAGCATATCTAGCTACATCACCTATGTAGGCCCACTTTAGGGAACTGGGAAGGGTTCCAGCACCTTCCAGATTCCAGGTTGACCCCTGTGTGTCCCAGCAGAGCGAGACATTGTTGAAATTTAAAATCCAAAGTAAAGTCAGAAACGTACAGTGTTGATTAATGACGGCCTGAGAGCTGTCAAATAGCCGACTGTTGAACTAGAAGGAACGTTTTCATAGCCGCTGTAAGTCAGACAATGCGTTACATCATCACAGCAACTGAACTATGAAATGCTTTCTACTGAAGGGCTGGGTTCAATCTGTTTACAGACAACTCACTTCTGTCACTTCTGTCAAGGGCTGCTGATAGCCAGAGAGAGATTAGGTGTGTGTGTGTGTGTGTGTGTGTGTGTGTGTGTGTGTGTGTGTGTGTGTGTGTGTGTGTGTGTGTGTGTGTATGTGTGTGTGTTTAAAGATGTAAATAAGGGCAAGAGGGCGATCTGATAAACGTTACAAAAAAAAAATTTGCAGTGGGTAGAACCATAAAATCCAGCTAATAAATCAATAAAGTTTATATATTCCTGTAAGATGTAAATAAAATAGCACATTATGAATGAATTGTGACGTTATATAGTGTACATTTTATGGAAATTCTATAGTTATTTAGTCATTTTAGTAACATTGTGTTTTTCTATAGGGTCCATGTGCACATATATAAAATGAAGCATCTTGTTTTGTGTAGTTAATCACGATTGATTGCATTTGTCTCCTAATTCAATGCATATTGTTTATGTAAATGTACATGTAAGTTACATAATTATTCACATTGTGTACATTTGACAGAGATGATGTATGTTAAATTATTCAGATCAATTCAGAATAACATTAAATGAATTGATTCATTGATTAATAAAGTTGAAAATGTTTTATTTTTCCTGTAATTATGCTAGAATAATAACAGCTGGTGTACAATAGAAGATATTATTCATCATATTAATCACATCAGTCAATCATAATATAGTATTACGTTTTCCTTTGTGCTTTACTTTTAATGCAATATATATATATATATATATATATATATATATATATATATATATATATATATATATATATATTGCATTAAAAGTAAAGCACAAAGGAAAACGTAATATATATATATATATATATATATATATATCGCTGCTGTCGGAAGAAAACCTTGTATCTCCAAAATGGTAACTTTACAGGAGAAGGGAAAAACTACTTCACTTTTAATGTAAGTCAATGGAACCAGAATTTTTACCAAGTCATTTTGGGCCATTTCTGTAGGTCCACTCTTCATGAAATTTGCACACAATGTAAAGCACAACAGGCCTTTTCAAATTATGTCAAAAACTGAAAAATGGAGATTTTCTTCCGACAGCATATATATACATGGATAGATAGATAAACTGTCAGTCCGAGTGAAAATAAGTTAACACAGCCTCTATAGACACCATGCTATTACTTTTCATTTGCTACATTCAACACATTTGTTGGGGAAGGAATAAAACCATCAAACTGATCCAGGGCCAAAGTTATTCCACATTTCCACTGCGTGAAATTCAGCAATTAGACACAAGCTGTGCGCTAAAAGTCCAGACAAAAACATTATTAACCGTGTTCTCTGTAGAGGAAGTGCTACCGTCTTAAATGGCAGGCCCCAAGTTTTATTACACACTGCTTTAGCCTAAGAATAGCTCAGCCAGTTTGCGCTGAAGTCCCTGTAGTTACTGGATGATGAGCTTTAGTATGTAATACGCCTGAAATGTTAAGGGGTTAAACTTATTTACACTTAGAACATCAACAAAACATGACCAGAGGTGTTCAAACATTTGCATACGACTAATGCGCGCGTGTGTGTGTGTGTGTGTGTCTGTGTGTGTGTGTGTGTGTGTGTGTGTGTCTGTGTGTGTGGAGAAATGTTTGTTTCTGACTTTGTTTGTACAGATGACTAATCTGTTATTGGGACGCTTCCAGTTTTCCTGTATGTCTTTATATAGAAGAGCCACCGCGCTGTTAAACAGCGGAGAGAGTTCAGTGAGGATCACCAGTGGCCTGCACATTAACTCACTTATCAATGGGACAAATGGAGGAGGGAGAGGTTTAAACACGCTGGATATAAAGTAAGCAGGACAGGACGAGAGAGAGAGAGAGAGAGAGAGAGAGAGAGAGAGAGAGAGAGAGAATGAGAGAGAGAATGAGAGATCAAGCAGGAGTTTCTAAAGCTTCCCATAGATTACAGCAAAGCTTTCAACAAATGGCATTGCAGTTGAGTTAGCTCATTGTAAAGCTAACCGAGCGCTGCTGAAATGCTAATCAGGGTATTTTAGGGGGACGGAGAGGGGGACGGAGGGGGAGAGAGAGAGAGTGAGAGAGTATGTGTGACTGTGTGACTCATACATTAGCTCCTATCAGTGGGGAGCAGACTCAAAAGCATTGCAATGCCCCCCTTTCACTGGCCTTGACCCCTATTCAGCCCGTCTGTGTGCTGGCTTAAAGGCTGAGGCCAGGTCTTTATAAAGGACTGTAGAACACGGGTCACTGTGTCCAGAACGCCTCATATTACACACGCACACACACACACACACACACACACACACACACAGACAGGGCCTACAG
>NC_051226.1:35314498-35346998 GCF_015220715.1 Pygocentrus nattereri | reverse complement strand
TTTCTTTCAGATTTCTCAATCTGAGCATGTGCGAAAACTGACAGCAGTACTGGAAATAAGCAGCAGCGTCGCCGCCACTGCGAGACGCAGCAAAACACTTTTGGAGCGACACTTAAACAAACTGCGGTATGAAGTTTGAGTTTACGTCACATCTTCTCCTATTGGCTGGTTGTAAAGCAGAAATCTGATAACTGTCTGACTGATGTAGATCCAGAGGTTCCCCATTATCTGATTACTCAAGTCCATGTAAACGTGCTGCTCGGATTACTGGCAAAATCGGATTTTCCCCAGTTGTCGGATTATTAAGTGCATGGAAACGCACTCAGTGAAGATAATCTCCATGCCTCTCTCTTGCTGATTGGCTAGTTGAACCCTGCATTCTGATTGGCTAAACTTTAGGGTGTAGATTTTGGGTCGGTCAGTCAACAGTTGACGAAGTTGCATCTGTTTCATTTGGCTCGGTTGGTTTTTCACTGCGGTGGCTAAGGTGGACCAGATTACACACTGGTGGTCATTCACTGGTCAGACGTTTTGCAGGAACAGATGTGCGCTGTCACTCTTATATTCGCCACCATTAAAACACAAACATGGAAAATAAAGACGCTTCTCGTCTATTTTTACCATAAACAAAGTGATAATATACCGGACGGCTACCGGACGGCTCCGGTTCTGAGAGGCTGGGGGGGCGTGGCCATGCATCGGCCATGTGTGGAGGCTCATGGTAGGCGCACACCTTCCTAAACAGGGACTTATTATGTGTTATTTGTGTTCTGGGCTGGGGTGACTGGCCAGCTGAATGCTGCAATGTGATTGGCTAGTTGAATCATACACCGTGCAGTCTGATTGGGCAGCACTGATTGTTTACCCTGTGCTGCTAGCGGCTAGTTGAAGACCTCGGATTGACTGATTGACTCCATGCAGTCTGATTGGCCAGTTGAGCCATGTGTTCCGACTGGTAATAGTTGAATCCTGCAATCTGATTGGCTGACTGAATCCTGTAATCTGAACGTTCAGTTGAGTCCTGAAGTCTGACTGACCAGAAGAGTCCTATGCTGTGGTTGGCTTGCTTTGTTTTTGCTCATGCAGTCAGACGGGCAGGCTGAATCCTGTGATCTGATTGGCTGGTTGAATTTTGCTTGACTTACTTTTCTTCGTCCCTTAGACGATTATGGATACGACACTAACTCTCTCTCTCTCTCTCTCTCTCTCTCTCTCTCTCTCTCTCTCTCTCTCTCTGTTACACTCTGATGGCTTCATGCTCTTACATAATAATGTCAGGGGGAGATTTATGAAGACTTCATAAAGGACCGAGGGCGCTGCGTTTCAGTGATGAAGAGAATAGAAAATATTCCACATCTGAACCGGTGAAGTCATGGAAGCACACGTTCCACAGCTTAGATGGAAAAGCCAGGCACAGAGAGAGAGAGAGAGAGAGAGAGAGAGAGAGCGAGCGAGAGAAAGAAAGCAATAGTAAAAAAGACGAGAGAGAGAGAAACAGAGAAACGGCGAAAGAGAGAGAAGAGAGAGAGAGTGTAAAACTCTAGGGTGATAAACGGAGGAGGGAGCCGGAGTGCGCGCTGGTCTCCAGGCTACGGAGGAAGTAAACTCCAAAACAAGGCCGTTCACTGCAGTGTGTGTGTTTCTGAGGCCCCGGCCCTCATGAGCCTCACATGACTCCGTTTACCCCACTCTTTCTCCTCTTTTCTCATTCAGTCTTTCGATCCCTCTCTTTCTCTCTGTGTCGGCTGGACAAAGCAGACTTTAGTGTTGTCCTGTTATCTCTCTCTCTCTTTCTCTCTCTATCTCTCTCTCTCTCTCACACTTGCTGTTTGAACGATTAGCTGTGACCTTTCTGTCTCTCACTCATTCCACTGAGCTCTCTCTTTCTCTCCCTATCTCTCTCCCTCTCTCTATCTTTCTCTCTCACTCTCTCAGCAGCACACAGGCGTCCTGTGTGTGCTGGACTGAATGGTATGCGAATCGAGTGGGTGTCTGAGAGTCCTTTCATCCGGCCGAGAGAGAGAGGGGGAGAGACGAGAGGGAGGGAGGTAAAGGAAAGGAGAGAAAAAAAAGGAAAAGAGTGAAAAGAGTCATCTTTAATCCATTTGAGTTGGCGCAGTTGTCCCAGCAGGCAGACAGAGACACAGCATGGCTTACATTCAGAGAGGGAAAGAAAGGACGTATGAGCACCATCTAGTGGTGAAATCTAATACTTACAATAAACACCCGCCTTATACTTTCACTCACTGGCCACTTTATTAGAAACACTCACCTTATACTTTCACTCACTGGCCACTTTATTAGAAACACTCACCTTATACTTTCACTCACTGGCCACTTTATTAGAAACACTCACCTTATACTTTCACTCACTGGCCACTTTATTAGAAACACCCACCTTATACTTTCACTCACTGGCCACTTTATTAGAAACACTCACCTTATACTTTCACTCACTGGCCACTTTATTAGAAACACCTACCTTATACTTTCACTCACTGGCCACTTTATTAGAAACACCCACCTTATACTTTCACTCACTGGCCACTTTATTAGAAACACCTATCTTATACTTTCACTCACTGGCCACTTTATTAGAAACACTCACCTTATACTTTCACTCACTGGCCACTTTATTAGAAACACCCACCTTATACTTTCACTCACTGGCCACTTTATTAGAAACACCCACCTTATACTTTCACTCACTGGCCACTTTATTAGAAACACCCACCTTATACTTTCACTCACTGGCCACTTTATTAGAAACACTCACCTTATACTTTCACTCACTGGCCACTTTATTAGAAACACCCACCTTATACTTTCACTCACTGGCCACTTTATTAGAAACACTCACCTTATACTTTCACTCACTGGCCACTTTATTAGAAACACCTACCTTATACTTTCACTCACTGGCCACTTTATTAGAAACACCCACCTTATACTTTCACTCACTGGCCACTTTATTAGAAACACCCACCTTATACTTTCACTCACTGGCCACTTTATTAGAAACACCCACCTTATACTTTCACTCACTGGCCACTTTATTAGAAACACCCACCTTATACTTTCACTCACTGGCCACTTTATTAGAAACACCCACCTTATACTTTCACTCACTGGCCACTTTATTAGAAACACCGCCTTATACTTTCACTCACTGGCCACTTTATTAGAAACACCCACCTTATACTTTCACTCACTGGCCACTTTATTAGAAACACCGCCTTACACTTCCACTCACGGTCCGGCGTCTCTGTTGGTGCTGGAACTGCTGCCGGTTGTAGTTTATTGACTTTTCTCATCAGAGAGTTATTAACAGGCTCACTGCTACCATCTTCTGGTCAGATGCACAAACTACAGTGAAGTCGACAGAAGTGTGCAATCAACATGACGAACTTGTTTTGGTGACCCCACACACTCATCTCAGTGACTAAACACAATAAAATGCCTGCACAAGGACTTCAACAGTCTTACAATATAAAACACGTTGTAAGACCGTAAAATATCAGCTGAATGTCCTAAACGCTGTATGTAGAGAATAAATAGACTTCCAAAAGTTTGTGTCCATCTTTGAGGACTTTCAGTTTTGCTTAATCAAGTTTTCTCTTACTTTTACAGTGTTTTCTATGAGGATGAAGAGGAGAAGGAGGAGGAGGAGGAGAAAAAGATAATGTACCAAAAAGATGTAGAAGGAAAAGGTGAAAAAGAATCAGAGAAAGGACGAGGAGGAGACAAACACAGAAGGATAAGAAGAAGGAGATGATGAAAATAAAGGAGACAAGAAAGAAGAATTAGAAATAGGAACAAAGAAGAAGAAATAGGAAGAAGAAAAGAAGAAGAAATAGGAACAGAGAAAGAGGATGAGGAGAAGAAGGTGCAGAAGCAAAAGGAAAAGGAGGAGATAGTAAAAAAGAAGAAGAGAAAGATGATGAAGTAGAAGAAGGTGAAGAAAAAGAAGGTGAAGATGAAGAAAAAGAAGGTGAAGAAAAAGAAGATGAAGAAAAAGAAGATGAAAAAGAAGATGAAGAGAAAGAATATGAAGAAAAAGAAGATGAAGATGAAGAAGGTGAAGAAATAGAAGGTGAAGAGGAAGAAGATGAAGAAAAAGAAGATGAAGAAAAAGGTGAAGATGAAGAAAAAGAAGAAGGTGAAGAAAAAGAATATGAAGAAAAAGAAGATGAAGATGAAGAAAAAGAAGATGAAGAAAAAGAAGATGAAGAAAAAGAATATGAAGAAACAGAAGATGAAGGTGAAGAAAAAGAAGAAGAAGGAGGAGAGGAAGGAGAAGACGAAGAAGAAACAAAAAACAGCAACAACAGCAAGAAGAAGAAGAAAGTGAAGAAGAGGAGGAGAGGAGGAGGAGGAAAAGAAGAAGTAGAAGAGGTAAAGTTGAGGAGAAAGGAGGAGATGAAGGAGGAAGAGACGATATAGAGCAGGCGTGTCAGACTGGTGAGCTCCTGGTCCAAAGTCCTGTGGATCTCCTGTGTTCACCCTCACCTGCGGCTCTGGGTTCAGCTCAGGAAGGCCTCAGTAATGAGCTGCTGTGTTTAATGAGGCAGTGAACTGCAGTCTGCAGAGTTTCGGCCCACGAGGACCGGAGCCTGACGCACGTGATACAGTAGAAGATAAAAAAGAAAAAAAAAATCAGAAGAAGGAGGAGAAGAAAAGGGGGAAGGAGTTGTAGGAGGGGCAGAATGAGAAGGAAAACACAGATGATGAAGAAGAAGAAGAAGACCACCATGCAGGAGAAGGAGGGGGAGGACGCCGCTGCTGTTAAAGGAATAGTTCTTTATTCAAATGAAACTGGCACAGTACTCTTCAATAAGAACACAGAGATTTTCATTCATCCTTTTTTTTCCCAAACAGACGAGAGAGGGAGCATACAGCACCACACACACACACACACACACACACACACACACACACACACACACCTTTACCTGAATAAACTCAATAAACTATTAGAGCTGATATGCTTTCTCTCTCTCTCACACAGACAGACAGACAGACAGACAGACAGACAGACAGACAGACACGTGCAGACACACCTCTGAAGCCTCTGCATACATGTTGCATATCAACATTAAGACATGGAGGTGCGTCCAAACAGCTGCACAGATTCACTAATCAGGTATTTCCCCACGCAGGGTTTGTATCTCAGCCTGTGTTAAAGGGACACTCCAGCACGTTCCTGCCTGATCTCCACCTGCTGTATCTGTACTGTACAGCCCTGTACCACAAACAGTGATCTCAACACGTTTCTCTGATCTTAGAGATGAGCAGAAAGAGAACCGACCCAAAGCTCACGCACAACAGGAGCCAAAGGGCAGCTGCCGAATTCCGCAAATAAACATCTTCAATTTACGTTGATACACACTTTACGGGGGCTACATCGGGGCTACATCACAGAAAAACAGACTTTCATGACTTTTCTCGAAAATAAAAGAGTTTGACGTAGTATGTAACATTTTTTTGCCAATGAAGCCAACATAGGACCCCCTGAATACCAGGGGGTTATTTTGCACACTGGCTTTCAGTTGCTGTCTACAGACGACGATGTAAGGAAGCATGCTTCATTTGAACGCCACTTACTAAGTTTTATCGTCAAAACCTGTCCATAAAATAATTACGATTTTAAGGTACGCTTCATTTTTGAAAGCCACTGTTATTGCACACTGTAGTGAACCAAAGTATTCCAAACCTTCCAAAACGATTCCCCGCCGAACGCTACCGGATCCTCTGAATTATGAGGTCGATTAGCAGTCAAGATGTATATAATGCTGCACACATGGCACAAGCAAGGTAACACTACAGCCCACTGAAACGACAGCCCACAAAAGGCTATTATTAAACTTCAACACCAACACCAGCTGCTCAAACTGCAGCCTAAAATGGACAAAGCATCTTCACCACCACACTGGATGGAGCTTTCAGGTTTTACGTAGGCATTTTGGTGAGGTTGTCAGTATTCTGATATACGTCCAGTGTGCAGCAGCATTAGCCTGCTTGTAGCTATATTCATATTTTGGCTCCTTAATGATCAGAGGATTTTGTGGCAGGTTCCACCGCTAGAAAGACCCGACTCGACTCGCTTTTGGTACCAGCTACTATATTTTCCATGGCAGATATAGCAGCCCCTCAATATACGTAACGTCTTCATAGTGATGCCACAGGAAACTGCTGTGATGTGAACAAGCCAGATTTTGTTCAGAAGAGGCTGGCGGCAGCAAGACAAAAGACTGCTGATAAAAAACAGGAGAGTTTGGGAAGAACTACAGAGGCAACACAAGCGCGTACGCTAACCTGGTAGCTAACGCTAGCAGATGTGTTTAGGGCCGATTCTCTCCAATCAGTCAGCGGTCCACAGTTTTCTATGGCTCAGCTCGCTTGGAACCTCGAGCAAAAGCAATACCAGGTGCCATGTTTGCCTAATGACCCTTTTCACACCTGGTATTAGTGTCCATCTCAAGTGATCTGATCACAAGCCGGTTGCACTTAGCATTCCCGTGTGTTTGACATGCTTCTCCAGTGACCATACGGTGGAAAAGCAGCTTTGGTTGACCACAGGTTGCTAGAGCAGTCTTTTTCACAAATGGCATTCATTTTTGTTACAGAGGGAACCAGCTTAGGGTTAAAGTTCCTAATGTGAGACTTAAGACAGCGACTGCAAAATGAGGACGCAACTTCTAACTGGGGAACTGGAACATAACCAGTTTTTACACAAGCAATTACTGACAATTCAACTTTCCAATGGATTTCAAGGTTTTTGGTCAGAAAAAATTCGTAGGTGTTTTCTAAGCACAGGGTTTTAAAATTGTTTTCTGTGGTAACGGGCAGCACAACATAGATCCAGAAGTTACACATTACACTGAAAAATGTTGGAAACTTTCTTTAACAGATCAGTATATATCCTGCAAAGCTTCATTTTTAGTTCAAATCCATACTTGATTCAGACTGATTCTCAAAATCAACCCCTTTAGATGTCTTATATTCTTCCCTTAACCCATATCAACCCGAAATATTCTGTATTACTGTCCCATGTCCCATGTTTTGGTGGCAGAAACGCGAAAGCCCAGTTGCGAAGAGGACACATTCATGATTCTATGATAAGCACAAAAATATCAAATTTATGCACCTTAATCACGGCAGCATCATTTTCTTTAGTCATCATCTCATGTTTGAACCATGTGCCATTTTGTTTCATGTTTCATTCCACACAGACAAAAAGACTTGCATATATATATATATATATATATATATATATATATATATATATATATATATACACATATACTCTCTCTCTACCGCACAGTTACTTATTTTCAGTTTTTTTTATCTCAAGAGTGAAAGTCAAAGATCCTATTCACACCTGGTATTAACATCCATCTCGAGTGATCTGATCACAAATACATAGAGATGATTGCACCTGGCATTTTCATGTGTCTCAAATTCTTCTCCAGTGGCCATTCATGACTGGATTTTGTACCTGGAGGAAAGGTACCATGCACAAATACCACATCCTTCTTTGCTGCAGTTGTTCACACACAGAAGATGCACTGCGAGTCCTTGTCTGTGTAAAGGTACAAGCTGTTACAGACATCGCATATACGCAACTCAAACAGCAGAGGTAATGAAGAAAGAAGCTAAGCAACATCTCTCATCTCTGTTGTGATGATGCAGATCACTGAACGGTCCTTTGTTAGGATGTTGTGTAGTCGTATGGGTCGTGGACCACCGCTAAAAGGGGTCTGAGTGATCAGACAATGTGTCTCCAAGAACTGTTACTATTCACACGAGTCGGAAATGGGGACTTGAGACAAAGTTTCAGACTCGAGTTGCATGTTGACTGACTCGTGACTCGACTCGGGCACACCCTGACTCGTGACATGACTCAGACTTGGTCTGACAAAAAAAAACAGCAATTCCTACCTCCAGCAGCTCAAGGTAGTGTCAGCTTTAATACGACTTCAAATAAACAGCATTTCATTACAGGAAAACCTTCAGTCTGATGGTCAGAATGAAATGCTAACAGGAAAGAGAAAAAACAACCTGAAAACAACTTGAACCTACAAAATTTTTCTATGGGCTGGAGGTTAGGGAACCTGCCTTGCGACCGGAAGGTTGCCGGTTCGATCCCCTGAGCTGACAGTACATGACTGAGGTTCCCTTGAGCAAGGCACCTAACCCCCAACTGCTCCCCAGGTGTTGCGGATAGAGCTGCCCACCACTCTGGGCAAGTGTGTCTTCACTAGTGTGTATGTGGTGTTTCACTGCATGGATGGGCTAAATGCAGAGGTGAAATTTCTCCATTGTGGGACTAATAAGGGTCACTTAATCTTAACCTTAATTGTACTCGCTGGCTAGCCTATGCACTTTTATACACTGTAGACTATCCAACCATTTCAAATTATTTTGCCTAGTTCCTTTAAACACCCCATTCTTCAGACAAAAGGTTTTTCTACAATAGAAGACTTGTTTTGTGAAACTCTGACAGGTTTATTTTTGTACAATGCAATGCCTGAAGCAACTAGACGAAACAAAAATTCTCTACTGAAGACTCAAGACCTGATTTACAGCCGCACTCAAGAGACTCAAGACTCAACCAGGACTTGCACCCCAGAGATTTGAGACTCCACTCACATGAATTGACTTGAACATCTCTGATACCTGTAGTTACGGCTGTCCACTACTGATCAGATTGATCGGATCACCCAAGAAGTATTTTAACGCCAGGCTTGAACGAGGACATACTGATATGTCATTCTGTTTCTGGTGTCTTTGGGTGTGTTTGTGTGTGTGTGTTTGTGTATGTATGTGTATGTACACACAATCACAGTTTGTCTAAGTTGCTGTAAGTAGCGTGATATGTTTAAATGCTCTATAACACTGGCCTCAAAATCTGCAATCTGAGATCAAATATGTATAATAAAAATAATAATAATTAAACCAATATACATACAGATAATAACACTTCACTTTATCTTTGTTTTGGATCTATGACAAAAAGTGTCCGAAAAAAAGGTCCGGTGGAGACACAGGGACAGACGTGACTAGCCTGTGTGTGTACACTAATAATCCAAAACTGCCCCCCTCTTGTGCCGCCACTCATCTTCCAGACGTCCTACTTTTGAGGGACAGGCTCGCAGGGCTTTTGGAGATGTTTGTTCATAGTCACCCTCAGGAGACGGGAGAATCGTAAAGGGTGAAATTGCATGCTCAAGGTGGTAGTCCCATATCACGGCTCTTCAAATCATTTCATGATTTGCAAGGGGTTGCAAGGGGATAGGCTGGATTGTTTGCCAACTTCTATTCCCGCATCCTGTTTCTCCACTGCCTCTCCTCTTGCACTGGTCCAGGGTATCACCAATAGTCTGCTTGTTTGTACTCTGTTACTACTTTTTAAAGGTGTCTTTAGCCAAAGAGTTGCCAATGATGGGTTTGGATTTGACTGAAAAGATGCCCAAGGAAAAACTTCCAAAAGAAAGACTGACTTCACAATACACTAAAGCATTTAGACTGCCAATAGGGGGCATAGTGGATGAAGGGTGCAGAGCAGGGCTGAAAAAGTGTAAGATCATCCAGGTTCAAGGCTCCTGTTCTGATATGCTCATTTCACCAAATGAATTTCACTGGTTCAAATTTTTTTAGGTAGGCCACGGTATGACATCATCCAGATGTAGCTATAAATCATTTTCGAAAAAATGGGCTGAGACCAAGAAAGTGTGTCTTGTACACTGCACACCCCAAGCCAGTGCATCACCAAGCCTATCTGTCCATTCACATTTCACTTTGAGTCTCTTAAACCCTGTTTTCTTAGAAGTCAAATAGAGGGAAGAGCAACTGTCCTCAAAGTGGGATGTCTGATGACCCACAGCAACCCCTGATACTGTCATCTACCTTGCCTCTTTTTCCAGGAAGGTTCTCTACTGGATGTTCATTTGTGGGGCAATGGCTACTAGGTGTGATCGGAGTCTAGATCATCATTGTAGTGGCCAACAGTAGCATTCGATGGAGGAGTCCTGCTGATGTCTAGGGTTCCGCTTGTGGCATGATGTTTGGAGTGTTCCAATGTGGACATGATGGAGGGATGTATGGATTGTTCCAGGTTTAGAATATCACAGTTTCTGGACTCCATGGTACCAGTGATGGTCATCTGTTTGGGCTGGTCCAGGTTGCCCATAGCTGTGTGTTTGGACTGGTCTATGGTATCAGAAAAGGCTTGCTGTTTGGGATGGTCCAGGGTGCCCGAATTAGCTGTCTGTTTGGACTGGTCACTGTTATCAGCAAAGGTCAGCTGTTTGGGATGGTCCAATGTACCTGTGTGAACTGGGTGTCTGGACTGGTCAAGGGTACCAACATTTGTCAAGTCTTTGGAGTGTTCTAGGGTGCCAGTGTTAGCTGGATTTTTGGGCTGGTCCAGGGTACCAGTAATGGCCAGTTGTTTGGGCTGGTCCAGTGTACTCATGTTATTTGAGTAGTTGGAGTGGTTGGGTTGGTCCAAAGTTCCAGCAATGGTCAGGTGTTTGGAATGGTCCAGTGTACCCATGCAAGATGGGTGTTTAGAGTGGTTGAGGGTGAGAGGGTTACTTGGGTGATTGGACTGGTTCAGGTTACACATGCTTGCCAAGTACTTAGACTGGCCCAGTGCACCTGTAATGGTTGGGTGCTTGGTGTGGTTTAGGTTTCCCATGATGGTCAGGTGTTTGGGGTGGTCCAGGGTAGCTGCCACACCTGGAAGTTTGGAATGGACCCGACCGATTTCCTCTAAAGCACTCGCCAGAGAGTCCAGGTCTCCTCTGTCCTGGTGCTGAGCTTCCCACAGGCTGAGAATGACAGCTGATGGACTTGTTTGTTGTGCAAAATAAACCAGGTTCCTAAGCAGAGATGGAGAAGTGTTACTGAAAAAGATAATAAAAGCCATTCGGACAATAAAAGCAACAATGTACAACAGAACAAAATTTATTAATTACTCTTGCACGGAAATAGAGAGCAAGGATAAAACTAAAGAATCAATAAACTACCTTAGTCAACATAAAATGAAACCTAACAACACAAAACCTGTAAATTAAATAAGTCAGGGGTGATTAATTATTTTGGTTACTGTTGAGTAGCAGTCACAGGGCAGAAGTGTTCCCAAGAGTGGCATCATTGTGGCACAAGGTAATGTGAGCAACCTTGAAGAGAAACTATTATAATTGCGCTGATAATGTTAGTGGGCTACAGTTGGGTTTCACCAGAATTTTTTGGTCTACAATTGGGTTAACTCAGAATTTTGTTGAGCTACAGTTGGGTTTAGTCAGATATTTTTTGGCCTATAATCAGGTTCCATCAGAGTTTTGTTGAGCTACAGCTGGGTTCTGGCAGAAATTTTTTGGGCTGTTGTTGGGTTTAGCCAGATTTATTTTTTTGGTCTACAGTCAGGTTCCAGCAGACTGTAGACCAAAAAAATAAATCTGGCTAAACAGTCAGGTTCCAGGTCTACAATCAGTGATGTGGTACTGTATGAGGAAGTCAGGTGTAGCTGAAAAGTATGTTAGGGTGGTGCAGGACATGTATGAGGATAGTAAGACAGTGGTGAGGTGTGCAGTTGGAGTGACAAATGGTTTCAAGGTGAAGGTGGGGTTACATCAGGGATCATCTTTGAGCCTCTTCTTGTTTGCAATGGTGATGGACAGGTTGACAGATGAGGTCAGGCAGGAGGCTCCATGGACCATGATGTTTGCAGATGACATTGTAATTTGTGGTGAGAGTAGAGAGCAGGTGGAAGAGAATCTGGAGAGGTGGAGGTTTGCACTGGAGAGGAGAGGAATGAAGGTCAGTAGAGACAAGACAGAATACATGTGTGTGAATGAGAGGGAGGCAGGTGGAAAGGTGAAGATGCAAGGAGTAGAGGTCGTAAAGGTGGATGACTTCAAATATCTTGGGTCAACCATCCAGAGCAATGGACAGTGCAGAAAAGAGGTGAAGAAGAGGGTGCAGGCGGGATGGAGTGGGTGGAGACGGGTGTCAGGGCTGATGTGTGACAGAAGGATAGCAGCAAGAGTGAAAGGGAAGGTTTACAAGACAGTAGTGCGTCCTGCTATGATGTATGGTTTGGAGACTGGCTCTGTCTAAAGACAGGAGGCTGAGCTGGAGGTGGCGGAGATGAAGATGCTGAGATTTTCGTTGGGAGTGACAAGGCTGGACAAGATTAGAAATGAGCAGATCAGAGGGACAGTGAAGGTGGAGCAGTTTGGAGATAAAGCCAGAGAGGCCAGGTTGAGATGGTTTGGACATGTGTTGAGGAGGAATAGTGGATATATTGGTCAAAGAATGTTGGAGATGGAGCTGCTGAGTAGAAGGAGAAGAGGTAGACCTCAGAGAAGGTTTATGGATGTAGTGAAGGTGGACATGGAGATGATTGGTGTGAAAATAGAGGAGGCAGTGGATAGGGCAAGATGGAGGTAGATGATCCGCTGTGGCGACCCCTAAAGGGAGCAGCCGAAAGAAGAAGAAGAAGAACTACACAAAGATGTCTTCCTTGCATAAACCCAAAAAAGTTTATAGGACAAACATAAGAGGGGAAGAAATGCAGCACTGATTCTAGGATAAGGATAGAGAAAGGACAAACATAGAATAGACTCAAAAAGACATTTAAATTACAGCAGAAATTTTCATAGGAATAAAATTGGGAAGGTTTCTAGCTTTGGTGCTCATGTGCTTTTACGTGATGATAACTGGATGAAAAAAGCCATGGACAAACAGCCTGTGAATGAAGGAATGGGTGAACAAGCAATGTTGTTGTTGAATAAATGAACAAATGGGTGACAGGCAGTTACAGACAGGTGGTCAAGCTTGATAGGTCTTGGTTATGCTGGGTTAGCTTTAGCTTGCTAAGCTTCTCTGACTCTGAAACTGTTTTGTGCAGGTGGGCCAAGTGACACAGCCTTGTGATTGGTCAGGGGAATGCTTCTGGAAGCCTTAACCAAGATTAGGACTGGCTAGTTTAGATCATATGGTAGAAATATGGTGAAAAATATTGGCCATTTTTGGTCATTAGAAGATTATAAGAACAAACTTATTATAGTACATGTTTACTCTTTGCCTGCAAGGACAAGATTAGCCTAATTATTTATTTTTTAATTTCTTTTTAATTCACCTGTCACGGTTGGCCCCTCCCAGTCTGGTCCATGTGCATTTGTTTTGGTTTTTAGTCCAGCCCCCTTGTTTCAGGACTCCACCTCTGATTGTCTCCACCTGTGTTTCCACCTGTCCCTCGTTTACCCTTATGTATTTAAAGCCTGTGTTTTCCCCTGTCTGATGACTGGTCTTTGTTTGTACTGTTCTGGTTGTACTGTTTGTATGTTTGATTCTGGTTTGTCTGTCATGTCTGCCCACCTATCAATCCATGTTGGCTCTATGACCCTGGAGCGTTTAGACTATGACCCTGGATTTGCCCATAATAAAAGTCGCTTATTACCGCATATGCGTCCGCCTCCTCACTCCCCGTTACACACCCACCACCCCTCCTTGGAGGACAAATAGTGCTTTGTCACTAATAATGCTTTTTTTTAATTATTATAATCAGAATCAACTAAACTTAGAATGACAACAGAGATTGAGAGTAAATTAAACAGCAGAAATAGCCTCTTCTTTGGCCTTCAAGGGGTCAGGAATCCAAAGCCTCACAAATTTACCCTGTGGAGAAAAAGATTAACAATAAACAATAACAATATCAACCATCTGTTGATCCCCATGATGGATTCCGCTCTGCGCTTCCAACTGTTTTTTTTCCCATCAAATAAAAAAAATGACACAAAAAACATTAAAAACAAAAGCAAATGCAAAAGTTTTGGTGTCCTCAGTCAAACTACATGCATTGTAAGTTTGCACAGTGAAATCGTTACAAAATTCAGGCAATTCCACAAAAATGTTACTGACAGGCGGTTCATGATCTGCACTTTCAACACACAAAGCAATTCACATAACAATAACTGCGGCTTCTCAGGGCTAAGGGTTGAGAAGTGAATAAAAACAATGAATGTGAAACGATAGCACTGTGGAAAAGAGAACGGGCAGGTTTTTCACAGCTAATCCAGTGGAGAATGAAAAAGAGCATCCAAATCAATATCGCAGGCCCAGCCTGGGCAAGCTGGGTGCAGGGCAAAAGGGTTGGGGGGGGGGGGGGTGGTGGTGTGCTACTGCTGTAGGGGTGATGTAAACAAATCTCCATCCTCTCCACACATGTTCTATAGAGACCCCCTGCAATCAATGACCTCCAGCTTCCAGAGAGCCTCCAGTAGGTGGCAGTGCTAGATCACTGGTCGCCGTCTGTTCCGCGTGGCTCTTCGGGTAATTGCCCTCTCCGATCCCTCACGTCGCGGGGAGCTAATTGCAGAAATCCGCTTAACAAGACGTTTCTCATTACATACTGCCTGCGGCTGTGGCCGCCTAGAAAATACCCCTAAATCCTCGCTCCCCGACGCTCGCCGCAGGGACAAAGCTCTGGTGTCTCATGGAAGAAAGTGGAAAAGCAACCCCCCCCCCTTGCCCTCCTATGACAGCCTCTGTTTGATGTGGCCCAAAGCTATTGTGCATGCAGAAATCCTCTGATTGCGAGGTCCTGTCCGCTGCTCCGTCGCAACTGCAAAAGCAGGGGCGTCTCCCGGCCATGGCTCCCGGGGCTATAGCCACGTATATTTCACAACCAGACCTGAACCACCTCATAATGTCAACATTTCACCCTATTTCGCCCAACATTCTCATCATCTATGGTTGCCAGGTAAGCCCCCAAAAAACAAACAAAATAGTGTTACTTTATCAAAATGATGTAAACAGTGAAGTCTTGATTTTTCATTGTGCACAATTAAACCTTTCCATCATTTCTACTTGAATGAAATACTACTCATAATGAAAAAAGCCAAATGAAAGGACTCAGCACACATTTACTTGCCTGTTTGCCCAGGCAATTAGCCAATCACAGGAAGAGATTCCGCAACGTGGTGGTCCGGCAGCTGTCGCTTTTCTGTTCTCAGAAGCTGTTGTCTGTAGGAAAATTGCATGAGCCATTATTTTGCCTGTCTCCCCGACAGCGGCTTGTCTTTTCTGCTGGGGGGTCGGATGAGCCTGTAAAGATCCGAGGCTCAGCCCTGTTCACTGTAGGACTGCTTTGGGATGTTTGTGGGGTCTTACAAACAAAATAATCTAAAATAACTCTGTCTGATGATGCTGCATTTAATAATCAGCATATCACTGCTGTCGGAAGAAAACCCCATATCTCCAAATTGGTAACTTTACAGGAGAAGGAAAAAACATGCTTTACTTTTAATGGAAGTCAATGGAACCAGACGTCTTTCCAGGTCATTTTGGGCCGATTCTTTTGGTTCTTTCGTCGAGAAATTTGCACACAATATATAGGACAACAGGCATTTTCAAATTATGTCGAAAACTGAAAATGACAAAAATGGAGATACAAGTTTTTTTCCGACAGCAGCAATATGCTAATTATCAGTCCTACAGGGAACAGGGCTGAGGATCTTTACAGGCCCCGGATCTTTACAGGCTCATCTGACCCCAAAGCGGAAAAGACAAGCTGCTGTCGGGGAGACAGGCAAAATAATGGCTCACACAATTTTCCTACAGACAACAGCTTCTGAAAAGCGACAGCTGCCGGACCGCCACGTTGCAGAAGTAGGCGAAACGGGAGCAACTGACAGGCGTCTCGGAATGGCCGTGATGGATATGCCAGAATACGGCAGAAGGGAAAAAAACAACACCTTCCCACTTAATGAGGACGGGGCTTATGCTGCACAACGTAGTGCAGTGTCTGCATGGCAGCATGACCACAAGCGTGACTGTCCTGTTTGCATCCCTCATTAAAGCTGCATAGCAGGGCTGTGCTGGATGTTCTAGGCTTTAAACTAAACGAGGAGAATGACGAGGAAAAACCCTTCTGGATGCATTCAGAGTTTATGTCTAGCACATATCTGTGCAATGCTGCCTTATCCGGGGTGTTATTGATCACATCATGGTGTGCATTTGTCTTATTTGTGTGAAATTTTGACCCTAAAGTTTGGCGTCAAATCCAATTCAAACATCATGAGCGAGCGAAACCATATGTCTGGACTCGCCCACAGCTATCAAGAATGAATGAAACAGTAATAGCGAGCAGAGAAGTCAAGTGTCGGGCTAATTTTCAGGTGGTTTTCCTTGCGCGGGTAGTTGTCTTTGCGCGAGAGTGTGGTTTTCTCACGCGAGAGTGGTTCTGAATTGGATTTGACGTCATAATAAAGGAAGATTTTTTCCTTTTGAAGGAAGGGAAGTGAGGGAATGCCGGCCCAGGGCCAAAACAAATGACAAAAATCATCCCACCTTTCCGTCCTTTGGTTCAATGCGGTATACTCTATTATTAATATTTTCGTTCCATCCATAAGTGAGATTTACATACGCTCACCTCCACTGTACAAAGAATTCAACATTTTAACATAGAAAAGCAAGTAACCTGGTTGCCTTCAAATCTGAAGTTCACTACACTTCAAGTTCTTAACAGAACAGACTTTCCAAATCACCGACTAGGACTAGTTTGAAAATGCTGTGGCAGGAGAAAAAGATAAAGCTTCAGTTTTTGGTGGACAACTTTTACACAAACATTGGACTGGAGATGTCTGCTGGACCTGGCAACCCTGCCCTGCTGTATGGAGTGCTAAATAGGACATCAAGATCTGTGGACTAGCAAAACAGGTTTTCCCAATGTCCAAACCAGACTAGTTTGACAATGCTGTCATGGAAGAAACTGACTCATTTCTGGTGGGCGGCTTTTTAGTAAACCTCGGGCTGGAGATGTTCACTGGACCTGGCAACCCCTCCCATGTTCAAATAATAAGTTAACAGTTTTCCCAAATTGGCAAGAAAATTCATAAAGACTCGTCAAATGTCTCCACTGCATCACAAATTAGTTTGCTCTTGTTCACGATGAGAAAGTTCAGTAGTTAACTTACGCAAACACCAACCCCCATGCGCACATGCAGAGGAGACCATACGGAACATGTGCTCTTCTGCATGTCTTGCCTTAATGAGGATCTGCCTGAGCTCCCAATCAGCACTTAGACAGATGCTCATGAGTGCCTGTGTGTGCGTTAACAAGGCTTTCACCTGTCTATGTGCAGTTTCTGAGCTAGGAGCTGCCAGTCCTTGCCCTTGGCGTTGGCTGTGTCGAAGGTGGCGCAGATGCGCTGGCGGATGGAGAGGGGGATTTTGAAAGCCCTGGCGCCCGTCTGAGAGGTAATGGTACAGTCCGACTGGGTGAAGAATGGCACTGTGTCCTTTTGGCTCTGGAAGAGACCACCAGTGGGTGAGGACAGGGCTTAAAATGACATTTAGAAGCAGTAAATTACAGCCACATGCAAACTTTTGACTTACAATATTTTGTTGATTTTAAGTGACAATGAGTAAACAGCTCCTCTACAGGCAACAAACTTAAAAACACAATTTTCTGAAAATTTTAGTGCACAATTTCTATTTACTTAGAAAAAATGAAGCATTCAAACGTTTTACACAGGGCACATTTTATGTTATATTTTCCCCAAATATGTTACATTTGGCAACCAAACAGTAATTGTGGATTAAAATGTGTCAAAAGTGGACTTTTCTTTGTAGAGGAAATCATTCTCTCTCAGAAATTCAACAAGACGTAATTCGTCAAGGGGTGCCAAAACTTTTGCATAGGATCGTAAATGTGTTGGTTCTACTTGAATTTAATCTATTTAGATCAATAATTGGCAAAACATGGAAACTGAAAAACAACAACCATCGTACTCATGCTCTATAACAAGTGATGATAGGTTTCCAGGTTGTTGTTTTTTTCTTCAGTATATAAACTATATGGCCAGTATGTGGACACCTATATAAGCTTGTTGGACGTTTCATTCCAGAACAACAGGCATTACTACTGCCCCCCTTTGCATCTACAACAGCTTCCACTCTTCTGGGAAGCTTTCCACAAAATGTTGGCACTTATAGTTAGCACTTACGGCAATAGCACTTACAGTTGTCTAGGGCAGATCTAGCAGGACAGAAATGTAATGAACTGACTTGTGACCGAGGTGGCATCCTATGACAATGCCATGTTTAAAGTCCATTGCACTATTCCACATTACGCTATGTGCTTGATTTTATATACCTGTTAGCAATGGTTGTGGCTGAAAGACCTGAGCTTAATAGTCAATAGAAGGAGGAGTGTCCACATACTTGTGTGTGTGTGTGTGTGTGTGTGTGTGTGTGTGTGTGTGTGTGTTTGCACCTCAGCCACAGTGGTGTAGACCTGCAAGATCAGCTCTTGACCTTTGACCTGCCGGACACTAATTTTGCAGGAGAGCTGATTGGCTGCGTGGCTAAAGCGCTCCAGGGTGAAGGCACACTGCAGAGGAGACTGATTACTGCCCCAAACCTGAGAGAAGCCAAACTCCTGCAGAGAGAGAGAAGGAGAGAGAGAGAGAGAGAGAGAGAGAGAGTGTCAGGGGCACTGGAGTCAATTTCAAAATCTATACATTCATACATTTTTTCCTTTCTTTATTCAATCAGCCAGGATATGTTTGCAGCGGAGCTACAAGGCTAACACAGCTAACAAGTAATGCAAGTTGACACCACACTGATTCATAATGAATAGAGTAATATAGTTCTATGAATATGAATACAACTGCAGTAGCAGCCTGAACTTTGTCTGCAGTTTATAGGCCATATTCATACAGTCTCATGTCCCAAAAAGTTATGACGCTGTGCAAAATGTAAATAAAAATCCAGTGCAATGATACGCAAATCATGGATTTTGTCACGCTTCCTGGATCTCATCGGACTCTCATACCTTCAAGGACTCCGCTTCCCAGAAAGGCTCTGTCAGTCACAAGACTTTTCCAGCCAATCACAAACCACCCAGCCGATCAGTCACCTCAGTGCTAATCATCACCACCTGTTTGCTCTGTATACATACCTGTCCGTTTGAACCTTTCCGTGTTTGGCCTCACTTGTTTTTCCCGTTTACGATTCACGCTCCTGTTTTGGCTTTGTTGTTTTTGTGTTTGTGTATTCTCTGTTTATGACCCTCGCCTGTATTCCCGACTACGCTTTCGCCTATGCCTATGTATTTAGTCTGACTAGTCTGGTTATTGACCTGGTCTGTTTTATTAACCCTGTTTATCTCCATTTGAATAAATTTTCCCAGTTCATTTTTATTCGTGTGTGTCTGATCTGCAAACTCAGCAATACAGATTTCATTATTTCAAATCTTAGACTTCATTGAAAATAGTACAAACGCAACACATCAAATATTGAAACGGAGACATTTTGTTATTTGTTTTCAAAATATACACCCATATCTACAACCCATTTTGCATTTAATGCCAGCAACATGTTCCAAGAAAGCTGGGACAGTTGCATGTTTACCCCTGTGTTTCATCCCCTCTTCTTTTAACAACACTCTCTAAGTGTTTGGGAACTGAGGAGAGCAATTGCTTTAGTTTAGAAAGTGAAATGTATTCTCCTTTGCTGTATTTTATGTTTCATAGTCACCAAACTTTTTCAGTGGGTGACAGATCTGGACAGCAGGCAGGTCAGTTTTGCACCCGGACTGTTTCACTACGGAGCCACGCTGTTGAAATACATGCAGACTGTGGTTTGAAATAAGCAAGGCCTTCTCTGAAAAAGACATCGTCTGGATGGCAGCACATGTTGCTCCAAAACCTGTGTACATCATTCAGCATTAATGGTGCCTTCACAGGTGTGCAAGTCACCCATGCCATGTTCACTAATGTACCTTTACACCATCATGGATGCTGCAGGTTGAACTGTGCGTTAATAAAAAGCTGGATGTTTTTTTCCGTCCATGATTTTCAAAAAGAATTTCAAATGTTGATTTGTCAGAACACTTTTTCACTTCCCTCAGTCCATTTTAATGAGCTTGGGCCCAGAGAAGGTGGCAGCATTTCTGGATCCTGTTTATATATGGATTCTTCTTTGCAATCTGCATGCTAATTGGTCAGGTTTACATTTCAATGAATTGTTAGCTATATTAGCCACATGGCTCCAATGCGAAACTAAAGAAGCAAATTTCAGACATCAAACATATCTTTGCTGATTACATTTAAAAATCTGATTTGCATATGCATCATTTTAATGTAAAAACATCCAATCTAGGAGGACAACATATGAGCAAGTTTATCTTCCCTCTAGTAATATAGAGGGTAATATTCAAGCCTCCAGTTGGAAAGCCGACGTGCTGCAGCTCATTAACATTAGGCTTAATCTGCATATTAATGCAGCGTGTGAATATTCATCCCAGAGGTTGTGTGAATATGCATGAGGGTGGTACCTGACAGGTGGTGAAGGGTTTGATGCTCCAGAGGAACTGTGGGATGTCCTGGATGGAGATCTGCAGGCTGAAGGAGTTTCCCCTGAACAGCAGGGTCTTGGGCTCCTCCAGGAGGCGCCCACCCTGACCTCGCTCCAACCACACCACCTCCTGCACAGACGAGAGACAGAAAATGTAAAATAGACTGTAGACAATTTATTGATACACAGTCAGCGTTAGCCATCCTCTAGCCCCCTATAAATGGTTGGTTTCTGACCATAGAGCTGCTCTTGTCTGGATATTTTTGGATGGTGGGATCACAAGATGACAAGATAATTAACTCGTTACCTCAAGGTAGGAAAGCTATCTTGAGATCACAAGATAATTAACTCGTTAACAACTTTTGTTATCTCGACAAAACAAGATCAACTCACCTTTTCAAGAAAAATATTTTGTTATCCTGAAATATCAATATAATTCTCTCTTTATTTCAAGTTAACAACTTTGCTATCTTGCAATCACAAGATAATTAACTTGTTATCTCAAGATAACTTGCGAGAGACACGCTGGCGCGTTTGGCTGCCGCTTCTCCCCTGTTAAATTTATGTTGAATTAGGTTTAGTTTTTGTTTTAGTTTTTTAGGTTATTTTTAAGTTAAAATTCTACTCGTATTGCTCACCCTGGATTAGGATCTTGTACTCTGTGGGCGACATTTGTTCCCTTGGGTTTGTTTCGTCTGATCTTTTCACCTGTGGCGTGGGCCGGCACCGGTGTTAACACTTGGATTACTCGCCCCTGTCCTGACTCTGCTCGTGCTGCTGGGATTGCCCACTGGACTTCGGGAAGCATTGCTGGCCCGGCGTCTCTGTTTTGGCTCTTACAGATCGTCTGATCTTTTCACCTGTGGCGTGGGCCGGCACCGGTACTTGATTACCCGCCCCTGTCCTGACTTTGCTTGCGCTGTGGGGATTGCCCACTGGATTTCGGGAATCATTGCTGGCCCGGCGTCGCTGTTTTGGCTCTTACAGACCGTTTGATCTCTTCACCTGTGGCGTGGGCCGGCACCGGTGTCAACATTTGGATTACCCGCCCCTGTCCTGACTCTGCTCGCGCTGTTGGGATTGCCCACTGGATTTCGGGAATCATTGCTGGCCCGGCGTCTCTGTTTTGGCTCTTATGGAGGCTTCCAGCATGGCAGTAAGGACATTAAGGTACTCTTTTATTGAACTATATGTTCTACAAAACACTCGGTGTAAACCCCCGGACTCGCTTTATCATCTTCGCAACCTCGGCATTTTGCGGAGACCTAAATACTCTCACCGTGGTTCAGGCCGGACTTTTATGTATAAGCAGCACGCGAATACTATTTCTACACTCTGGACCTCATGTCGTCGTACGATTGCTATGGGAATATCTACTCGAGCTAGTGGTCGGATACTGCACTACGTTAAAACCGTAAATCTGCCTGCTTTGAACACTGATTTTAATGTTAACTGTGCTTTACTGAATGTGCGCTCCCTTAATAATAAAGCACCACTCATTGCTGATGCTATTGTGGAGCGCAATATTGACCTGCTGTGCTTAACAGAAACTTGGCAGCAACCCAATGATTATTTTGCGCTGAATCAAACTTTACCAGCGGGCTTCTTATATGTATGTCAACCACGTTTAACAGGTCGGGGTGGGGGACTTGCGGTGGTCTACCGATCTAATCTTAAAGTTAGAACGATCCCACTTCCCCCTCTGACCTCATTTGAATGTCTTTCATTGCTCATTACTGCCTCTAGATCTGTTTTAATTCTGCTCATATACCGACCACCGAAAATGTCGCCTGTTTTTATTTCTGAACTCTCTGACATGCTCTCTTCTTTTATACCTGTGTACTCAAATTTGCTGCTGCTTGGTGATTTTAATATTCATGTTGACTCCGAAAGCTGCTCATTTGCCAAAAGTTTTTTAGATCTTCTTAATTGTTTTGACATTGTTCAGAATGTGAATTTTCCTACCCATAACAAAGGTCATGTACTGGACATTGTCTGCTCTACTGGCATAACTCCTACTAACCTGCATGGAGTTGAGCTGTTTATATCTGATCATAAGGCTGTGTTTTTTAATGTTGTTCTACCATGTTTTCAGCGTGGGCAGCGCAATTCACGACAGTTCTCATTCAGAAATACAAAAAACATCTCTCCCTCTGTCCTTATGGACATGCTCAGTCAGATAGATCACTCTGACTTTAATAGTGACAATGTAAACCAGCTTGTGACTCACTATGACATTACCCTCTCTGCTATCTTTAATGAATTGGCACCATTAAAGACTCGCAAAGTATCTTTCTCCCAGTCTGCCCCCTGGTTTACACCAGAGTTGCGCAAGCTAAAGTCTGCTGGTCGTCTGCTTGAGCGTCGCTGGAGGAGAACTGGCATGATGGTGCATGCCCTCGCTTATAAGGATCATGTTGGTTACTATAAAGAGGAGCTGCAAAAAGCAAAAACACTTTATTTTTCAAATGTCATTCAGTGCTCCACTGATAATCTGCGAGGTCTTTTTCAAACAGTTAATAAGCTGATCCGCCCTCTGAATTGTTTTCCTTTAACACCTTCGGCTGATCTCTGTTCAAAGTTTATTAATTTTTTTAATCTGAAAATCGACTCTATTTACTCTCAGTTTGCTTTTACGCGGCCTATATTGAATCATCAATCTCTCTCTGTTCAATTCTCTGGTAGTTGCCTTTCTAATTTTTCTACTGTTAATGAGAGTTTTGTTGGTGAGCTTATTATGAAATCTAGAGCCACTACATGTCAGTTAGACCCCATTCCAACACAGTGGGTGAAATCTTGTCTCCCTGCTATTTGTCCCCTTATCACCAAGGTCATAAATGCATCACTCACTGCAGGCTTGGTCCCTCCCTGTTTGAAATTAGCTGCTGTTACTCCTGTGCTAAAAAAACCTGGCCTTGACCCTGAGAATTTTGCTAACTTTAGGCCCATTTCTAATCTTCCACTCCTGGCCAAAGTATTAGAGCGAACGGTTGCTTCTCAGCTACACGAACATCTGGAATCGAATGATTTGTATGAAGTGTTCCAGTCTGGTTTCAGGAGGAACCATAGCACAGAAACGACTCTACTCAGAGTTGTGAATGATTTGTTATTAGCTGCTGACCAGGGGATGCTAAATGTATTGATTCTTTTAGACCTGACTGCTGCGTTTGATACTGTTTGCCATAACCTGCTACTTACCAGGCTTGAGACACTTATAGGTATAAGTGGCACCGCTCTTTCCTGGTTTAAGTCCTACCTATCTGATAGGCAGCAGTTTGTTTCTATTGGTGGCTACAAGTCTGATTTGTGTGCGCTGTCCCGTGGTGTCCCCCAGGGATCTGTACTTGGCCCTCTACTTTTCATTTTATATATGCTTCCACTTGGCAACATCATTAGAAGGCATGGGCTCCAGTTTCACTGCTTTGCGGACGATGTGCAGATCTATGTTTACTCTAAACCATCTCATACCTGTCCGCCTGCTGTGCTAAGTGACTGCTTACTTGATGTACGTGCCTGGCTGGTTGAAAACTTTCTAAGCCTTAATGGTACTAAAACTGAGGCCATACTGATTTCCTCTCCTGCTACTGCCAGAAAGCTCAGTAGCCTTGCTTTCTCTATACCAGGGTTTGTTGTCTCCTCCTCTGCTCAGGTTCGAAATCTGGGTGTAATTTTTGACACAACACTGTCGTTCGAACCCCACATAAAAAATGTCTGCAAAACAGCCTTTTTTCATTTAAAGAACATTTCCAGAATTCGCCCATTTCTGTCCTCTGCTGCTGCTGAGATCATTACTCATGCATTCGTGACCTCTAGATTAGACTATTGTAATGCAGTGTTGCATGGTCTCCCTACCCGGCTTTTAAACAGACTGCAGTATGTGCAAAACTCTGCTGCTAGGGTGTTGACCCATAAAAGATCTTGGGAACATATTACACCAGTATTGAGGGATCTCCACTGGCTTCCAGTCCAGTTTAGAGTACAGTATAAAATACTGGTAACTGTTTTTAAATCTCTCCATGATCTTGCCCCCACTTATTTGGGTAATCTACTTCAGATGTATGTTCCAACTCGCACTTTACGCTCCTCTTACTCTCATCTCCTAATTGTGCCTTCTACAAAATTCCGTACTCTAGGTGATAGAGCGTTTGGTGTTGCTGGCCCAAAACTCTGGAATGGGCTTCCACTACAGCTCCGTACATCATCATCTCTATCATGTTTTAAAGCCGGTCTTAAAACCTATCTCTTCCAGCTAGCATTTGAGTGAGAATTTCTCTCGAACTTCTATTTATTTTAGTTAAGTCTTTTATTATTGTTTTATTTTTATTGTTGTTATTTTATATATATTTTTTTTTTTTCTTAGTTTATTTTATATATTGTTATAAATCTTAATGTATTATCTGTTTTACTTTTTTTGTATTGTACAGTGTCCTTGGGTCTCTTGAAAGGCGCTTTATAAAATAAAAGTATTATTATTATTATTATTATTATAACTTATCTTAACTTAACAAGATAAACTATTTTTTCATGAAAACAATTTTGTTATCTTGAGAAAACAAGACAATTAACTCATTACCTCAAGGCAACAACTTCTGTTATCTCGACATAACAATAACTAACTCGCTATTTCAAGATAACGTTTTTTGTTAACTTAACATGATAACTAATTTAGTTTGATATTTTTGTTATCTTGAGATAGCAAGACAACACGGTCATTTTATTTCAGGGAAACAATCTTGTTATCCTGGGATCACGAGATAATTAACTCATTAACTCAAGGTAACTTTTTTGTTATCTTGAAATAGAAAGACAATTAACTCATTATCTCAAGGAAACAATCTAGAACATTATAACTACCTCATGGTTTCTCAGGACTTCCATTCCATTCAGTACATGTCTCTCACCCCTTCTTTTTTCCCCTCTCTCTTTCTCTCTTTTTCTCTTCTGCCTTTTCACTTTCTCTCTAGGTCTCACCCTCCCTCTCTCTCCCTCTAATTTCCTTCTTTCTCTTTCTGCTCATCCTCTTTTTCTCCTCATTTATACACGCCCTCCTTTGGTTTCACCCTCTTTATTTCATCTCTCTCTCTTTATCCTCATGTTCTTCCTCTTCTTCTCTCTCCTCATCCTCTCTCCATTCATTTTTCCTGTCTTCATCACTTTCTCCCTCTCCCCTCCTCTCTCTCTTTCTCTTTCTCTCTCTGTTTCTCTATTCCCTCATCTTTGCCCTCCCTCCTTCAGATCACTGTCGTTCTTTGATCTTATCCCTTCTGCCCATTCACTTTCTCTCTCTCGCCCCTCAGTTCTCTCACTCACTCACTCTCTCCTCATGCTCTCCCCTCTCTCTTTCTTCTTTCTCATTTTTTATTCCCATTTTCTCCATTTACTATTTCAATCTCACTCTCTCACTCTGCCTCTCTCCACATGCTCACCCACTCTTTTTGCTTTCTTCTCCTCATCCTTTTTTATCTTTTTTCTCTTTGCCCCATTCCCCCTCTCTCTCTCTCTCTGTCACCCCTGCTCTTTTCTCTTTCTTATATTTCTTTGCTGTTACTCTCCCTTTTTAACCTCTTTTCACCTTCTCCCTTCTCTCTCTCTTTCTCTCTCTCTCTTTTCTTCATTATCATTTTCTTTTATTTTCTTTCACTATTCTCTCTAAGTCTAGGCCCTCAGTTCTCTCTCTCTCTCTCTCGCTCTCTCTTTGTCTCTCTCTCTCTCTCTCTCTCTCTTTTCTTCATTATCGTTTTCTTTTATTTTCTTTCACTATTCTCTCTAAGTCTAGGCCCTCAGTTCTCTCTCTCTCTCTCTCGCTCTCTCTTTGTCTCTCTCTCTCTCTCTCTCTCTCTCTTTTCTTCATTATCGTTTTCTTTTATTTTCTTTCACTATTCTCTCTAAGTCTAGGCCCTCAGTTCTCACAGTTCTCTCTCTCTCTCTCTCTCTCTCTCTCTCTCTCTCTCTCTCTCTCTCTCTCTCTCTCTCTCTCTCTATTGACCCAGAGGCAAGATGGGAATACGTTTGCTTTCGTGCGAGACACAAAAACACCCACAGAGACAACAAAAGGGTCCAGAGAAGAAAAGGAGGGCGATGAAGAAAAAGAGGAAGATGAAGGGTTGAATAAACAGAGTGACAGTCGGTGGTTTTGCTGAGGCAAAAAAGCAATCTAAGCCCATTCACTCCATTACAGCCTCTCTTTCAGCCGGACACACACACACACACACACACACACACACACACACACACACACACACAGTCCCTAACACTGCGCTGATGTGTTCAGCTTTAACGCTTCTAACTGTCTATTTGTCAGTGCGATACTAGTTTTCCATATTAGCCCATAATAACAATTATCACTAATCAACACATTGTCTACTACACCTGTTACCTGAGGAGTTCCTCAGGGATCTGTTAGAGGTCCCTTCACTTCTTAGTGAACAAGTTAAGCCTCAGCCTAATTATCCACAACCACACTCTTAATTTCCATTGCTATGCTGCCAATATCCAGATATATATATATTAGCACAAATACCACCAGCATTCTACTACCATGCATCCATGAATAAAAATATATTATTACATAACACGAATTATAAAACAAACTATTCATTAACAAAAAATATTCAGTATCTACTATCAATTATCCGTTATCTGTAATTATTGAATAACTAACAAATTATTCAATATATCATTTTATTTTCTGATGATGTTTATGAATTGCTTAGTAACTACTAAAAATGGTTTAGTAACCACTATGAATTATTCAGTAATTACTAAAAACTATTTAGTAACCACAATGAATTATTCAGTAATGACTGTAAACAATTCTGTAACCACTATGAATTATTCAGTAATGACTATAAACAATTCTGTAACCACTATGAATTATTCAGTAATTACTAAAAACTATTTAGTAACCACAATGAATTATTCAGTAATTACTAAAAACTATTTAGTAACCACAATGAATTATTCAGTAAGTACTAAAAACTATTTAGGAACCACAATGAATTATTCAGGAAGTACTAAAATTTATTTAGTAACCACAATGAATTATTCAGTAAGTACTAAAATTTATTTAGTAACCACTATGAATTATTCAATAATTGCTAAAAATGATAACCACAATGTATTATTTAGTAAGTACTAAAAATGATTCAGCGACTACTATAAATTATGCAGTAACGATTATAAATTGTTCAGTTACCATGATGAATTATTCAGCAATTGCTATGAATTATTCAGATACTACTAAAAATGATTTAGCAGCTACTACGTGTTAATCCGTATCTACTATGCAAACTGCATCATGCAGTTCACACTTTGAATTATTCAGTAACTACTACTGACATTCTGCAGTGACAAGGACAAGTGAACAGTAAACAATACTCTGTAATGTGCTAAATACCAAGGTAAAGTGGACTGTCCTGGGATAAATGGGGAGCAACACTGATCCCATGTCTGACCTGGAAGGCGTGCGGTGTGTCGTCCACACAGTAAACGCGGAGGCTGTAGGTGAGGGCGTCGGCCTCCAGGCTGCCGAACACAGCGAGGCGGAGCCTTTTCACTGCGGCCTCGCTCAGCGGCTCCCCCACCAGAGCGTAGCAGCCTGGACGGTCCACCAGGAGGTGGCAGCACTGAGGCTCCAACAGGCAGTAACAGGAGGCACACTCGCCGTCCACGGACATCACATCCTGGGACACAAACATACATACGTTCCTTGTTAAGCACTGCTGTGACACTGACGTGGTGGTGGTGTGTTGGTGTGTGTCCACCTGTTGTTGCATAGTTGGTGTTGGTCATCCTCTAGTCCTAAGTCAGTGGTCACAGGATGCGGTTTGCTGGATGTTAGGCAGGTGGTCATAATAATTTGGCTCACTGGTGTTTACTATATTTTCCTTTACTACACCAAACAGGTAGCCAGTGCAGGGAGGCGAGTGGAGGAGAACTGCTCTCCCTGTACCTGTTCATGCATTTCGGACTACTAGCAGGGGCGACAAGCTCGACTAACAGATACCCACTGAAAAAAACATCGCTTTCTGACCATTCAGAAAAAAAAGGAGAAGAAAAAGAAGAAGAGGATAAAGAAGAAGGAAAGTGAATTAGACGTGTGTGCTGTCTCACCTCCCAGCTGTCCTGCGTTTGTCTCCTCAGTTTTATGCTCCAGTCGTCCGAGCTCACATCTGCACAGTGCGCGATTGTCAAGGCGACGGGACATGACAGGTCCAGCCCTGGTGGACCATACGAGACCTCCGGCCCTAACAGAACCTCCTGAGACTCTTCTAATGAGACACTGGAGAGAGGGAGAGAGGGAGAGAGGGAGAGAAGGAAAGGCAGAGAGATATTGTTATAGCAGTTGACACTGTACACAATAAATGCTGGAAGTCATTGCACTTGGAGTCATTAGCATAATAATGCATGCTCATGAATCAGTAATTCAGTTAAACTATTTTGGTAACAGCTCAAAACAAATGAAGCATGTTAAACGACAACTGAAAGAAAATCAGCTACACAATCATGTTTCTTATCAAATAACACCGAAACAAAGTCTAATCCAAAGGTTTGGCTACAGTCGGCACATTAGTACAGTTAGTAAATTCCCAGTTTTACAGAACACTGGCAATAATCCCAATTTAACAGATCACTGGCAATCATGATAGTCTTACAGATCACTGGTGAATTCCCCGTTTTACAGAATGCTAGTAATAATCCCAGTTTTCTAAAAAAAACATCAAAATTTCCTGGTTTCTGTAACATTGGAATATTCCCAGTTTTACAGAACACTGGCAATAATCCCAGTTTTAAAGAACATTGGCAATAATCCCAGTTTTACAAAAAACATTTGAAATTCCCAGTTCTCTGGAACACTGGGAAATTTGCAGTTTTAGAGACTACTGGCAATAATCCCAATTATATATATATATAAAAAAATCTAAATTTACAGTTTTCTGTAAAACTGGAATATTCCCAGTTTTACAGAACACTGGCAATAATCCCAGTTTTAAAGAACATTGGCAATAATTCCATTTTCATAAAAAAAAGAAGAAAATTCACAGTTTTCTGGAGCACTAAGAAATTCCCAGCTTTATAGATCACTGGCAATAATCCCAGTTTTACAGATCACAGACAATGATTATAGTTTTACAGATCACTAGCAAATTCCCTGTTTTACAGAACGCTGGTGTAATCAGTTTCACAAAGCACTGTCAAGAATCTCATCTTTACAGAAACACAATCTCAGGTTTACAAAACACCTGCAATAGTCCTATGTTTAGGGAAGGCTGCCAATAATCCTTTCTTTAAAGAACAATAGCAAAATTCCCAGTTTTACAGAACTCTGGCCATTATCACAGGCGTACGAACTGAGTACTACTACAGAATAAGGGCATTACTCCCAGTTTAACAAATCACTGCCAATAATCCCAGTTTTACAGAACTCTTTTGTGATCAGAACAGCACCATCAAACATCTTATCTTTAAAACACTGGCAATAATCCTTTCTCTAGAGAACAATGGCGATAAACCTAGTTTTACAAGACACTGCCAATAATAGCAGTTTTACAGTACACCATAAATAATGCCATTTGCAATAATGCACTGGCAGTAATCCTAGTTTTACAGGACACCGCCAATAAACCCATCATTACGGAACACTGGCAATCATTCCAATTTTCAGTACACTGGACATAATCCCAGTTTCACAGAATGCTGTGAATGATCCTAACTTTACAGGACACTGGCAATAATCCCAGTTTTCAATAACATTAGAAATGATCTGAATTTTACAAAGCATTAGCCATAATCTCAGATTTACAGACTGCTGACCATAATCCCAGCCGACCATTCAAACTGCAGCGCACAACTCATGTAAACGATTTGCACTGGAATACGGCCGTGCTCGAGTCACGGCAAAGAACACTGGCAATGATCCCAGTTTTACAAAAAACATTTGAAATTCCCAGTTCGCTGGAACACTGGGAAGTTTGCAGTTTTAGAGAACACTGGCAATAATCCCAATTTAACAGAATGCGAGCAATAATCCCAATTTTATAAAAAAAAAATCTAAATTTACAGTTTCCTGTAACACTGGAATATGAATAATGAAAAAGCATTTCCAGTGTTCCTGCCTTCCGCCCGAAGACTGCTGGGATAGGCTCCAGCACCCCCGCGACCCTGACGGAGAAGCGGTTTAGAAAATGGATGGATGGATGGATTTCCAGTGTAAAGTGCTACGCTAACAAGCTTGAATCTTGAAATAGAAATGTGCTGCAATGCTCATGTTAGACGATGCTACAACAACACACACATACAAAATAAATATCATTTGAAATAAATAACAATAATAAGATGCGGAATAGTTACGCTAGAAGGTTCACAACTAGTCAGCGCTAATTCCTTGTAACTAACTGTCAATCTAAAGTGAAATGTTAGCATAATCTCTGATCTTAGAGCAAGGAGTCATATTATAATGATGTTTCATGCGAAACCAGGTTTTATAAAAAAATCCTTTCAAGAGTCCAGACAGCTCGTTTTATATTCCAGGGCTCCACCAGTATCAACCGGCTAGCCTGCCGGCAGCTAAGCCTGACATTGCTATCGCTCCAGATAACTCTTTAGCTTCACTGCTAACGCAGACACATTGCCTGAGATCAAAACAGTGACTGCAGGTGCTGTATGACTGAACAGGCGAGTGTGTGCGTGGGAGATGTAAGGACTCGCGGTCAATGGCGTTCTTTGAAGTGCTGTCTGAGGACTCCTCCGACAGATGGAGACACTTTGGATGCATTTGCGCGGATCAATATGTCTCGGAGCACTCCAGCCAGACTCAGAAATCTAGGGCCGTGGGGGAGAGAGTGGACACGGCTGGACCCGCTAGCGGTACAGTGACCCTAAGGGCGGGCGCACACGCATGCACACACATCTCCTGCACTCCACTGAAGAGTTTGCAAAATAATGACGGCTCCCAAAAGACAGACAGGACAAAGTGTTAAAGTCCATTCGCTGGCACGGTGCTGCGACGGTGGTTAGATAAGTCTACAGCTTCAGCCAGCACAGAAACATTCGTTCAAGGCTAAGAGGGCTAAATATTGAGTGACTCGAGGTGCCTCCAGGAGTCCAGCAGAGATGTTTATGCAAAAAGATATTATTAACCAACTAACAAACTTGCTAAATAGCAGTAAATAAGGTCCTGCAAAGTTAGCAATATGCACAACATTACTAGCAGTAGAATAGGTTGTACTGAAAGTACCTTAAGTCAGTTCATGAAGGTTCTGCCCTGCTAGGTCTGCCCTAGACAACTATAAGTGCCATTATTGTTAAATGGAAGAAAAGGAACAAGCGCTATGACAACCTATGACAGGTAGACCATGCACACTTAAAAAGCAGGCAGATAAGTGCTAAGGCATATTACTCACTAGGCTAGTGAGGCAACATCAGCAATGTGTCAAGAGCTTCATGAAATGGGTTTCAATGGCTGAGCAGCTGCATGAAAGCCTAAGATCACTTTGCGCAATGCCAATTGTCAGCTGGAGGGGTGTAAAACATGGTGTCACTGGAAATGTGGTCTATGCAGCCTGATGGACGTCTGGGCTTGTCATTTACCAGTAGCAAAATTACTTAGAAAATAAATACAATAAAGTCTTATTTCATTAAGATTACATAATAAATTGTATTGTTTCTATATTTACATTTAACTTCCAACAACTATGAGACATTTGCACTGAGTTAGCAGCTAAATATGTACTCTTACGTTCAGTTAAAGGCCATTTTATCAGAAATGTATGCTGCACAGGGGCACTGCTTTTCTGTAGCCCATCTGTTGCCACCTTTCACCAGCTTCTGACATTCAAAGCTCAAGTTATGACATAACTTGACATGTCTCAAGTAGTTATATATATATATATATATATATATATATATATATATATATATATATATACACACACACACACACACACACACACACAGACACACACACACACATATATGTATATGTAAAATGGGTCATACTGATGACCTCAGTGACTTGAAACATGGCATTGTTATAAGATACCACCTCTGCCACAGGTTAGTTTGTGAAATTTCTGTTCTGCTAGATCTGCCCCAGACAACTGTAAGTGCTATTATTGTGAAATACAAT
>NC_051226.1:35306998-35309498 GCF_015220715.1 Pygocentrus nattereri | reverse complement strand
GAGAGAGGAAGGAAGTAGGCAGGAGTTCAGTGAGGCTAGTCGCATAGCGAAAATAATGGTGGCAAAGGTAAAGGCTCAGGCCTGTGATGATCTGTATGAGAGGCTGGACAGTAAAGAAGGAGTAAAGGACTTGTATCGTTTGGCTAAACAGAGAGATAGAGCTGTAAAGGATGTACAGCAGGTTAGGCTGATAAAGGATAGAGAGGGAAATGTACTAGTGAGTGAACAGAGAGTGTTGAGTAGATGGAAGGAGTACTTTGAAGAACTAATGAATGAGGAAAACGAGAGAGAGAGGAGGACAACGGGGGAGAAATAGTGGATCAGGAAGTGCAGAGAATTAGTAAGGTGGAAGTGAGGGCAGCTTTAAAAAGGATGAAGAATGGAAAGGCAGTTGGTCCAGATGACTTACCTGTGGAGGTATGGAGATGTTTAGGAGAGAAGGCCGTGGACTTTTTAACCAGGTTGTTTAACAAAATCCTGGAGAGTGAGAGGATGCCTGATGAGTGGAGAAGCAGTGTACTGGTCCCCATTTTTAAGAACAAGGGTGATGTGCAGAGCTGCAGTAACTACAGAGGTATGAAGTTGATGAGCCACACCATGAAGGTATGGGAAAGAGTTGTTGAAGCAAGGCTAAGGCGAGAGGTTCAAATCAGTGAGCAGCAGTTTGGTTTCATGCCCAGAAAGAGCACCACAGATGCAATTTTTGCGTTGAGAGTGTTGGTATAGAAGTACAGAGAAGGTCAGAAGGAGCTACATTGTGTCTTTGTGGATCTAGAGAAGGCATATGATAGGGTGCCAAGAGAGGAACTGTGGTACTGTATGAGGAAGTCAGGTGTAGCTGAAAAGTATGTTAGGGTGGTGCAGGACATGTATGAGGATAGTGAGACAGCGGTGAGGTGTGCAGTTGGAGTGACAAATGGTTTCAAGGTGAAGGTGGGGTTACATCAGGGATCAGCTTTGAGCCCCTTCTTGTTTGCAATGATGATGGAAAGGTTGACAGATGAGGTCAGGCAGGAGGCTCCATGGACCATGATGTTTGCAGATGACACTGTAATCTGTGGTGAGAGTCGAGAGCAGGTGGAAGAGAATCTGAAGAGGTGGATGTTTGCACTGGAGAGGAGAGGAATGAAGGTCAGTAGAGACAAGACAGAATACATGTGTGTAGAGGAGAAGAGGTCGTAAAGGTGGATGACCTCAAATATCTTGGGTCAACCATACAGAGCAATGGACAGTGCAGAAAAGAGGTGAAGAAGAGGGTGCAGGCAGGATGGAGTGGGTGGAGACGGATGTCAGGGCTGATGCGTGACAGAAGGATAGCAGCAAGAGTGAAAGGGAAGGTTTACAAGACAGTAGTCCGTCCTGCTATGATGTATGGTTTGGAGACTGTGGCTCTGTCTAAAAGACAGGAGGCTGAGCTGGAGGTGGTGAAGATGAAGATGCTGAGATTTTCGTTGGGAGTGACAAGGCTGGACAAGATTAGAAATGAGCAGATCAGAGGGACAGTGAAGGTGGAGCAGTTTGGAGATAAAGCCAGAGAGGCCAGGTTGAGATGGTTTGGACATGTGTTGAGGAGGAATAGTGGATATATTGGGCAAAGAATGTTGGAGATGGAGCTGCCGGGTAGAAGGAGAAGAGGTAGACCTCAGATAAGGTTTATGGATGTAGTGAAGGTGGACATGTAGATGGTTGGTGTGAAAGTAGAGGAGGCAGTAGATAGGGCAAGATGGAGGCAGATGATCCGCTGTGGCGACCCCTAAAGGGAGCAGCCGAAAGAAGAAGAAGAGGAGAACCTTCTTGTGGATATTCATTTTATTAAAATCTTATTGTACATATCAATTCTATTAAAACTTCACCCCAAATATTAATTTTTGCTTCAACTAGTTCTGATATTCATTCTAATGTAACTTACTAGAACTTTTCTTTGCATGTTTCATTATTTTATTCGTTTTTTATGTGTAACATTTCTGCCTTTTGTTTCTGTGTAAACCTGTGTTTAAGTATCATCATCACATCTAATGACGTTATGATGTTATGACTGTATCAGTAAGTGAACTGAAGCAGCTCTGAACCCGTGATTGGAGCGTCTGAGCTGAGAGCTGATTGGCTGATTGTGTTACTGAGGAGGTGAACAGAAGGACCTGTGTTATCAGTGCAGCCTACGCAGCTCAGAGACTCACAGGAGGCCACATTAATCACTGCCTGAACCTCTTTGATCCTGATCATCACACCTCTACTCAGCACAGCGCCGGCGCACTCACAGCCAATCAGGACGCAGGCCTCGTCATTTCCCACAGGCCTCTTTCACTTATATGAGCTCACGCATACATTCACCTGGACGTTCACCCAGCCCGCCGAAGACGTCACGACCCCTAATAATACTGCGATAAAGTGAAACTACTCTCTCTCTTTCTCTCTATATATCTCTCTCTTTATATATAACTTTCTCTCTCTCTCTCTCTATATATATATATATATATAACTCTCTCTCTCTCTATAACTC
>NC_051226.1:35244498-35304498 GCF_015220715.1 Pygocentrus nattereri | reverse complement strand
TCCCTCTCTCTCTCCCTCTCTGCTGACTCTTCTGTCTGAAGATGAAAAACCCGACTAGGTTCTCCTCCTTCAAGCCCCACGCACATCCGCTGATAGGCATTTGATTGACAGCTCCGCTCAACAGATGCAGTGTGATTGACAGGTGGCTGATGGTGGTGTATGTGTGTGTGCGCGTGTGTGTGTGTGCGCAAAAAGACAGGGAAAGCAAACAGATCTGAGCTCATGGGCATTGGGCAGAATTGTTCACTGGCCTTTTTGGACTGACCTTTCGAGCATTTTTAGTCATTTTCATTTTTAAGTGTCTACATACATTGTGTTCATTGTTGGACCCTTAGGCTGCCTTTGTACAGGGAAACTTTGACATTTGTTGCTTGCAACCTACAAGCAACTAAATTGCACTTCATTTGCACAATGTAAGGCATCCCACAACTCATCATTTTCTGTATAAAGTGTCTACATACATTGTGTGGGTTGTTTGACTCTTAGGCTGGCTTTGCACAGTGAAACTTACATGTGACTTTAATTGCTTGCAACCATACAGGCAACTAAGTTGTACTTGAGTTGCACAATGTAAGGCTCTGCAACTCCTCTGAAACTCAGCCACAACAGGTTTGAAAGGAGAATTGATTTGCTTTGTATAACTGTACATTGCATGAAACGTATATTTCAGGCAACTCACAGCATGCAACTAGTTGCATGCAAGTTTCACTGTGTAAAGGCAGTCTTAGAAGTCAAAGTTACCACTGACGATGTATATAGTAATATATTATATAACAGTTAGGACTGAAGACGCAATCTGATTGGATGCCAGGCATTCCATGTTTTGCGTATTTGTGTACTTGTATCGATGCTTGAGCTGAAGTGTCCAGTGTGAGGTGGCCTTGAGTTTCTGCTTTACCACACACAAACCCAGAAAACAGACATACTAGAACATACAACTTCTATTCTCTTTACTGAACGTTGATGTTGCTAGGGTATAGGAAAGTGGTTGCTATGGTATTTTACTTGCTGGGGTGGTGCTAAGCAGCTGCTTGGGTGCTTCAGGTGGTTGCTAGGATCTGGCTAGGCAGCTCCTTTGTTATCTCATGTGGTTGCTAATGTGTTGCTATGTGGTTGCTGTGGAAAAGAATGTGGTCACTAGGGTGTTACTAAGAGCTTTCTATAGTATATCTAGTGGCTGCTATGGTTTTCCAGGTGGTTGCTAGGGAATTGCTAGGTGGTTGTGCAGTACACAATCATGAATCAACCCCTTAAAATCTCAGGCTTATAACATACTAAGGCTTGTTATTCAGTGACTACAGAGGCATCCATGCAAACTGGCTGAGCTATTGTATTATTAGGTTCTAGAAGTGTGTAGGAAAACGGTGGGCTAGTCGGTCGCCCTGGCCATTTAAAGGGTTAATTTTGACGTATGTAACTATGCAGTTACATAAAAATCATTATTTGATTTGAGTCAAATGTATAGCAAGACAGCCCGCTGCTCACACACAGACCCTAAACCCCAGTTGACCGCTGTCTGACCTGTTTTTGAGAGATTTTAACTGCAGCTATTCCCCAAAAGACACGTGCTAATCGACAGATGTCAGCTTACGGCTCTTTAAGGAATTCCACAGCACTTAAGTCTCTTTTACTGAGCTCTTATCAGCGATGCCATTTGTTCTGAGAATAATAGCACCAAGAGCCCTCAGGTTACAGGAGAGTGAGAGAGAGAGAGAGGGAGAGAAAGAGAGAGAGAGACTCTTAGTTTGACACTGGAGCTACAAAGCTAATGTAGCTAATAAGCAATGGTAGATCATACCCCACGAATTAGCATGGTTGAGCCCCGGCCTAAAACTAGCACTGAATATGTTAAGTGCCACGCTGTGCAACATTCGGAAACTCATTGCATCCGTCAGCCTCATCGGTTTGATAGAACTATATCAATAATCTCGCACTACAATACCCAGCATGCATTACGCAAATACATTATACAGCCACTCGGAATCCATGCGGCGTAGGTTTGTGCGGATAGCATTTCCATCATTTGGTATTCCTATCAGGAAAGGAGATAGAGAAGCCTTTGATAATGGTATTCCTTTCAAGATATTAGCATGTGATAATGGTATTCCTATCAAGATATTAGCATGTGATAATGGTATTCCTATCAAGATATTAGCATGTGATAATGGTATTCCTATCGAGATATTAGCATGTGATAATGGTATTCCTATCGAGATATTAGCCTGTGATAATGGTATTCCTGTCAAGATATTAGCATGTGATAATGGTATTCCTATCAAGATATTAGCATGTGATAATGGTATTCCTATCAAGATATAGCATGTGATAATGGTATTCCTATCGAGATATTAGCATGTGATAATGGTATTCCTATCGAGATATTAGCATGTGATAATGGTATTCCTATCAAGATATTAGCATGTGATAATGGTATTCCTATCGAGATATTAGCATGTGATAATGGTATTCCTATCGAGATATTAGCATGTGATAATGGTATTCCTATCGAGATATTAGCCTGTGATAATGGTATTCCTGTCAAGATATTAGCATGTGATAATGGTATTCCTATCAAGATATTAGCATGTGATAATGGTATTCCTATCGAGATATTAGCATGTGATAATGGTATTCCTATCGAGATATTAGCATGTGATAATGGTATTCCTATCGAGATATTAGCATGTGATAATGGTATTCCTATCGAGATATTAGCCTGTGATAATGGTATTCCTGTCAAGATATTAGCATGTGATAATGGTATTCCTGTCAAGATATTAGCATGTGATAATGGTATTCCTGTCAAGATATTAGCATGTGATAATGGTATTCCTGTCAAGATATTAGCATGTGATAATTGTATTCCTTTCAAGATATTAGCATGTGATAATGGTATTCCTTTCAAGATATTAGCATGTGATAATGGTATTCCTATCAAGATATTAGCATGTGATAATGGTATTCCTGTCAAGATATTAGCATGTAATAATGGTATTCCTATCAAGATATTAGCCTTTGATAATGGTATTCCTATCGAGATATTAGCCTTTTATAATGGTATTCCTATCGAGATAGTAGCCTTTGATAATGGTATTCCTATTGAGATAATGGCCTTTGATAATGGTATTCCTATTGAGAGATATTAGCCTTTTATAATGGTATTCCTATCGAGATATTAGCCTTTGGTTATGGTATTCCTATCGAGAGATATTAGCCTTTCATGATGGTATTCCTAGATATTAGCATGTGATAATGGTATTCCTGTCAAGATATTAGCATGTGATAATGGTATTCCTGTCAAGATATTAGCATGTGATAATGGTATTCCTGTCAAGATATTAGCATGTAATAATGGTATTCCTTTCAAGATATTAGCATGTGATAATTGTATTCCTTTCAAGATATTAGCATGTGATAATGGTATTCCTTTCAAGATATTAGCATGTGATAATGGTATTCCTATCGAGATATTAGCATGTGATAATGGTATTCCTATCGAGATATTAGCATGTGATAATGGTATTCCTATCGAGATATTAGCATGTGATAATGGTATTCCTGTCAAGATATTAGCATGTGATAATGGTATTCCTATCAAGATATTAGCATGTGATAATGGTATTCCTATCGAGATATTAGCATGTGATAATGGTATTCCTATCGAGATATTAGCATGTGATAATGGTATTCCTATCGAGATATTAGCCTTTAATAATGGTATTCCTATCGAGATAGTAGCCTTTGATAATGGTATTCCAATCAAGATATTAGCATGTGATAATGGTATTCCTGTCAAGATATTAGCATGTGATAATGGTATTCCTGTCAAGATATTAGCATGTAATAATGGTATTCCTATCAAGATATTAGCCTTTGATAATGGTATTCCTATCGAGATATTAGCTTTTTATAATGGTATTCCTATCGAGATAGTAGCCTTTGATAATGGTATTCCTATTGAGATAATGGCCTTTGATAATGGTATTCCTATTGAGAGATATTAGCCTTTTATAATGGTATTCCTATCGAGATATTAGCCTTTGATTATGGTATTCCTATCGAGAGATATTAGCCTTTCATAATGGTATTCCTAGATATTAGCATGTGATAATGGTATTCCTGTCAAGATATTAGCCTTTGATAATGGTATTGGTATTGGGATATTACTCTTTGGTATTGGTATTGGGATATTAGTATTGATATTGGTACTGGTTTTGGGATATTTTGTCTGTGATGCTGTGTATTGGTATTGATATCCGGGTCTTTGATATTGGTATTGATATCAGGACATAATGTTATATCCTTTTTTTCATTCTCACACTACAATACCCAGCATGCGTTATGCAAATACATCATATAGCTACTGGGAATCCCTGCGGTGCCAACCAATCCATGACTAATAGCCTAGCAACGGATGTAAAGGTTAATCAATATGGATGTGGATTCTACACTTGGTAGCTGCTATGCTAACTTCAGACACCAAACATGTCTTTGCTTATCCAGGACACTCAAGACTAAAAGAGAAACGACTGTTTTATTGTTTTACTTTGGCAAACTATTGTTTGAATCAGGCATAGTAGGAACGCTCACATGGGCACACGCACCTGTAGGTTTGTGCAGATTTTTCCGTTGGGCCTCTCGAGAACAACTGGCTCCTTGAGAGCCTTAAGTATGTTCTCGAGAGAGAGAGAGAGAGAGAGAGAGAGAGAGAGAGAGAGAGAGAGAGAGAGGGGTATTCCTGTATTCCTACCAGGTGTCGTCTTGATTGATGCTCATATGCATCTCCCAGCTTGTGTTCTCTGCAATCGCCCCATGAGGAACCAGCAAACTCGCACCTGCAAACGCACACAGACAACCATGTGAGCACCTTTACGGAGATGCAAGTGATTACACAGAATTCACAAGAAATACAGTATCAAGCGAAAAGTGTAATAACAATATTTTAAGAAGACAAGCTGAGCGGCTTGCATTACTCAATACATTGTATTAGCATCAGTGTTGGCATTGATATTGGCAGTGATATCACAATATTAGTCTTGGGCATTGTATAAATAGTTGTACTGCTATCAGCATCGGTATCGGGATATTAGCCTTTGATAATAGCGCTGGTATCAGGATATTAGCCTTTGATATCAGCATTGGCATTGGGATACTAACCTTTGATATCTGTCCCGGTACCAGGATATTAGTCTTTGTTATTGGTATCTATATTTCTGTTATCAGTATTGGTATTGAGATATTAGCCTTTGATATTAGTTCTGGTATTGGGATATTAGCCTTTGATATTAACATTGGCATTGGGATACTAGCCTTTAATATCTGTCCTGGTATCAGGATATTAGAATTTAATATCAGCATTGGCATTGGGATACTAGCCTTTGATATCTTTCCTTATATCAGGATATTAGTCTCAGTTATTGGTATCTATATTTCTGTTATCAGTATTGGTATTGAGATATTAGCCTTTGATATCAGTATTGGTATTGAGATATTAGCCTTTGATATCAGTATTGGTATTGAGATATTAGCCTTTGATATCAGTATTGGTATCAGGATATTAGAATTTAATATCAGCATTGGCATTGGGATACTAGCCTTTAATATCTGTCCTGGTATCAGGATATTAGTATTTGTTGTTGGTATCTATATTTCTGTTATCCGTATTGGTATTGAGATATTAGCCTTTGATATTGGTAATGGTACCGGGATGTTAGTCTTTGAAACAGGTATTAGTGTGGGCATATTAACCTTTGATGTTGATGTTGGTATGAGGATATTAGTCTTTGATATTGGTACTGGTATCAAGATATTAGTCTTTGGTGCTTGTATGAGGTCTTTATTGATATTTTTTATTGTTTTCAGCATTGGTATTAGGATATTAGCCTTTAATATTTGTATTATATTGTAATGTAATATAATAATAATATAACGTAATATAACTCTTTGATATCTGTTTTGGTATCAGGATATTAGCATTTGATATCAGTACTTTTATCGGGATATTTGTCTGTGATGTTTGTATTGATACTGTGATACAATCTGTGATATTGGTACGTGGGTGAGATTTTAGTCTTGAATATTGTTATTGGTATTAGGGTATTAGTTGTTGATAATGGTATCTGTATCAGGATATTAGTCTTTGATAGTGGTATTGGTATTGCGATATTACTCTTTAGTATTAGTATTGGGATATTAGCAATTTATATTCATACTGGAATTGGGATCTTAGTCTGTGATATCGGTATTGGTATCCAGGTCTTTGATATGTTTATCAGTATCAGGACATTAGTCTTTTATATTGGTGATGGCATCAGAATATTGCACATTGATATTTCTATTGGTACTGGGATATTAGTCATTGATACTGGTAATGATATCAAGATATTAGTCATTGATACTGGTAATGATGTCAGGATATTACTCATTGATATTTGTATTGGTCCAGGGATTTAGTCATTGACACTGGTATTGCTATAAGGATATTAGTCATTGATATTTGTAATGGTACTGGGATATTAGTCATTGATATTTGTAATGGTACTGGGATATTAGTCATTGTTACTGGTATTGCTATCAGGATATTAGTCATCGATACTGGTAATGATATCAGGATATTAATAATTGATACTGGTAATGATGTCAGGATATTACTCATTGATATTTGTATTGGTCCAGGGATTTAGTCATTGATACTGGTATAGCTATCAGGATATTAGTCATTGATATTTGTATCGGTACTGGGATATTAGTCATTGATACTGGTAATGATATCAGGATATTACTCATTGATACTGGTATCGCTATCAGGATACTGGTCATTGATACTGGTAATGATATCAGGATATTACTCATTGATATTTGTACTGGTACTGGGATACTAGTCATTGATATTGGTATTGCTATCAGGATATTAGTCATTGATATTTGTATTGATACTGGGATATTAGCCATTAATACTGGTATTTTTATCAGGGCATTAGTCTTTGACATATGTATTTTTATAGATAGATATCACCCCTGGCACTGATTTAATAAGAAAATCATTGGTATCTCCAGAGTGTCCAAACACACCCACAGAGTAATATTACCTTGGACTCCACAGAAGGCTGAAAGATACTTGATAAGTATTTGTTATTTCCTAGAGAGCTTTTCAGAATCTCAGCTCAGACACCAAAACATAAACATCCATAAACAGCTTCACTGATCAGAAAGCACACACACTGCCTGTCTATGGCAACAAACAAACATACATACAAACATGTGCACACACACACACACACACACACACACATACACACACACACACAAATGTGCACCTGTCTAACTGTCAAGATGCATTACTGTAACCGATAAAAACAGAAGTGACATTGCTGAGATACGAGAGAGCGAGAGCGAGAGAGAGAGAGAGAGAGAGAGAGAGAGAGAGAGAGAGAGAGTCTGTCCATCTCAATGTGTCCTGGACTGAAACACTTTGACACCTTGCAACAGGCCCTTGAGGAACTCTCTTTCTCTTTCTATCTCTCTCTGTAGCTGCCATCATTTAACTGTTTCCAAGCAACACAGTAGAACATGTTGTCAACAACACATGTTCTTTACTAAATAGTTTGGTTTATCACGTCAGAATGAAATAAATACATAAATGGATTAATAATGAAAATAAGCGACATCTTCTTAAACAGCTTGATCCAGCTATGGTTGTGGTTGCAGTAGGGAAAGCGGAGAAGCCCAGAGGACACTGTTCCCCTGCAACTTCCTACAGCTTATTCTGGGGATCCCGAGCCACTCCCAGGCCAACTTGGAGATATAATCCCTCCAGGGAGCCCTAGGACAACTTCAGGGTCTTGTCCAAGTCAGCCATGCCTGGTAAAACTACAAAGGGAGGTGTCCAGGGGGCATCCTGATCAGTCGCCGAAACCATCTCAACGGACTCTCAATGTGGAGGAGTTGTGACTTTAACCCTCCTGAAGGACCAAGCTTCTCACCCTATCAAGTAGAGTGTAGCCCGCCATCCTGCGAAGAGAGCTCATCTCCACTGCCTGTATCTGCAATCTCATTCTTTCTGTCATTACCCAAAGCTCAGGACTACAGGTGAGGGTGGGAATGTGGACAGATGGGCAACCAGAGAGCTATACCTTACAGCTCAGCTCCATCTTCACCATTACAGTCCGGTACAGCAACTGCATTATTGCTGCAGCTTGTCCCTCATCCCTCCTCCCATTACTCGTGAATAAGATCTCCAACATACTTGAGCTGCACCTGTGGCAGATCCTGTCTCCTTCTCTGGAGGGGGCATGCCATCCTTGAAACATTGACTGAGACTTAGACCTATCCCTGGAACCAGGCTGCCCACATAATCCGGCCAGGCCAAAAAGGCAACATGGAGGGGACCATGTGGGCCCACCATCCGCAAGCTTTAGTGTGTGGAAGGGGGACTGGTGCCTTATAGGCAGTGGGAGATGGCAGGGTGGTCCTTGGTAGCATGGATCCCTGCAGCAGAAACAGGCTCTTAGCACCTAATGTAACCTAAATGGGAGAAGGAGCTGGAGCTTGTGTGGGAGGTTGAAAGGTATCAACCAGATATAGTTGGGCTCACCTCCATTCACAATGTTGGCTCTGGAACAACACTTTTTGATAGGGGTTTGCCCCTCTCCTACTTAGGAGTTGCACTTGGTGAGAGGTGCTGGGTGGGTGTGGGAAAACTCACAAGCCTCTAGTGGGCTACCATGCAGTTGGAGTTTGTCCCACTGGATGAAAGCATCACTTCAAAGTGAATTAAAATTGCAAGGATGAAATCTCCGTGTGCTTATGCACCAAACAAGAGTATTTGGCCTTCTTGAAGCGAGTAGGTGGGGTTCTGGAAAGGACTCCATAGTCTTGCTAGGAGATTTCAATACTGATAGACTTTATTGTTAGCTTCATCTGACTTGGGACCATGTGCTCTGGACACTCTGATGAAGACAGGTGCTGAGCTGTCAACCAATCACCATCTGGTAGTAAGTTTGATCAGATGACAGGGAAGACTGGCGGTAATCTGAGTGGACCCTGTTCAAAACCTCCATCGTTGAGGATGCCAGGCATATCTATGGCCAAAGTTGGTGCTTGTCAGGGCAGCAACCCAAGAGCCCCCTGGTGGAAACCAGCAGTAACGGGGCCATCAAGCTGAAAAAGGAGGCCTTTAGGGACTGGCTGGCCAGGCGGACTCCTGACTCAGCAGGTACCAATGGGCAAAAAAAGCAACAGTGTGGCAGGAGCAAAATCAGGAACATGGGAGGAGTCTGGGGAGGCCATGGTAAAAGCATGGGAGTACGAGGGCTGGGGCCACTACACCGGACCATTTCAGTCTCTGTAGACCCAAAGTGAGAGCTTTGTCAGTATAAGTCAAGCTCATTCATTGTGGGTGTTGGACTTGGCCAGGGCTGTGCCTCGTCTCCACTCCTGTTCATAATATTCACAGACAGGGTTTCAGGCCATAGTCAACGTCAGAAGGGCATTATGTGTTGAGATGATGTTGTTCTTTTGGCTCCATCCTCTCCTAAAAATAAAATTTGCATTGTACCTCAGTAAATTTGTTATCAGCTGCTTTTTGGTGCAGAAATTCATTTTATTTTACTGTTGTCGAGCATTCAGCTCTGAGTGTGTCATCTCTGCTCTCTCTGTCTGACTTCACTGCTTTCATCTTTTTCATCTTCCTCTCTCTGGCTTTCTGCCTCACAGACACACACACACACACACACAGACACACACACACACACACAGACACACACACACACACACACACACACATACACAAAGACACACACAAAGGAAAAACGAGTAAGAAATACAAACACGAACACATACAAACATACAAAGACACACACAGACACACACACACACACACACACACACAACACACACATACAGACAAACACAAACACATACAAATACACAAAGACACACACTCACACACACAGAGAAAAAGGAGTAAGAAATACATAAATAAATGAATAAAGAAAGACAAAGAAAGAAAGAAAGAAAGAAAGAAAAAGTAGGAAAGGAAAAAAGAAGTAAGGAAAAGAAAGAATTAAAGTAAGGAAGTAAGGACAAAAAAGGAAGGACATAAGAAAGAAAGGAAACACACACAAACACAGACAAACACACGAAGACAAACACACGCACAGACACACACACAAATACACAAACAGAAACACACACAGACACACACAGACACACACACACACAAATACACAAACAGAAACACACACACACAGACACACACACACACACACAGACACAAACACGCACACACAGAAACACAAACATACACAAACACACCCACATACAAACACGCAAACTCAAACACATACACACAGACACACAAACACACACACAGACACACAGACACACAAACACACACACAGACACACAAACTCAAGCACACACACAAACTCAAACACACACACACAAACACATACAAACACACAAAGACACACACAGACACAAACACACAACACATACCCACACACATACAAACACAAACACATACAAATACACACAGACACAAACACACAACACACACCCACATGCACACAGACACAAACACACAAACACACACACACAAACACATACAAACACACAAAGACACACACAGGCACACACACACACACACACACACACACACACACACACACATGCACACAGACACAAACACACAAACACACACACACAAACACATACAAACACACAAAGACACACACAGGCACACACACACACACACACAACACATACCCACACACATACAAACACAAACACATACAAATACACAAAGACACACACACACACCCCGACTGAGGCAGGTGTGTGGAAATACTGTATTTGATCTCCAGTAGAAATATTCACCCAGTACATATTAAATTAGAAGCAAATAAATTCCTATGGTGACACTTCAGGACTGGTTCAGCATATGGATAAAGACTCTCCCCCTGGGCCACCACCATTTAACTGGGCCAGTGTTACCTGATTGGCTGCTTTTCTACAAAATTAAGATTTTAGTTCAATTTTGCTGAAAATTTAACAGACATATTTTACCCCTGCACTCAAACACCAGAATACTGATTGATACACATTTCGTTCACTCTCATCAAAGGACATTGCCACACCCTCCTGGGGTGTTTGTGGATAAGCTACATGAATCAAATATTAAAACAACGAATATCCAGAATTAAGTTCTAATAAACTCAATATCCGAAACAAAGTTCTAATAAAATTAACATTCAGAATGAAGATCTATTACTGGGCACATTGAGAGAGCTCTAATAATATTCATATCTGGCTTTAGGTTCTAAAAACTGAAATTCTAATTCCTAAAATTCAAAATGACATTTTACTAAATTAATATTTAGAATACAAAAATCATAAGTAATGAATTTTTTTAAGTTTTCAGAACTGAGTTCTAATAAATTCTATGATATTTATATAACACATGTCTATACTAAGTTGTAAATAAAACCAAGTACAAAAACAAAAATAAGTACAATCATATAAAATCCTATAAAAATAAACATAATAACATTTTAAAAGTGGAGATGAAATCAAGGGCCAGATTTAGGTAGAAGTTAGATAATCACGGCACATTAATAATCATTTAATAACGTCTTGTTCCCAAAATACTTTGGGGAAAATAAGATTAAAGACCCATCTGTCTCTAGTTCATAACGGTTAAATATATATTATGAAAGTTATATTTAATATAATCATATATGATTGTAAATAAAACCACATCCACACCCACTGACCTGTGTTTGGCAGCACCAGTCGTCCTCCACCATGACCAAACAGCCCGGTGGTCCTGAGGAGGGGTTTTTCAGCAGACGTCCGCGGCTGAAACCCCAAACTCGGGCCGAGCAAACTATTGCCCCTCCCCCCCAGCATCCCGCCCCTTCCGGCCAGATCCTGCACCACCCCCCGGGGGAAGGTCTGGGGTGGGGCTTTGGGGTGATACTCCGCCCTTTCTGACACGCCCAGGGACACCATGAAGGAGCTGTGAACTTTGACCTTGACGTCAGGCAAGGGGTCAAAGAGCGAGGGCTCGGACATGAGCTCCTTATCCATGGAGTCGGGGAAGCAGATGGGGCTGGTGTAGGTCCTGGACATGGTGAGGTCCGGCGGCATGGACGAGTTCATTAGGAGGGGGTTACCTGAACAGAGAGAGAGAGCAAAATCAATTAAACCGGACTGAATTTACTGAATTCAAAACAAATGAGAATAATACCATAAAGAAGGGAATAAAGAAATAAGGAAAAGAAAGAATGGAAGTAAGGAAGTAAGGACAAAAGAAAGGAAGGAAGGAAGAAAGAAAGGAAGGAAAAAGGAGTAATAAATAAATAAAGAAAGAAAGAAAGAAAGAAAGAAAGAGAAAGGAGGGAAGAAAAAATGGGTGGGGGATGCGGTGGGTTATGGGGTGGGTTATGGGGTAGGTTAAGGGGTGGGTTATGGGGTAGGTTAAGGGGTGGGTCGGGGGGGGTTTGCGTGCTTCATTTTGTTGCTATGTATCTTGTTGCTTATTGTATTTTGTGTTATGCTGGAGAACTATCTTAAAAAATAAAAATAAAAAACATTTGATTGCAAAAAAGAAAGAAAGAAAGAAAGAAAGAAAGAAAGAAAGAAAGAAAGAAAGAAGGGAAGAAAAAAGAAAGTAGGAAAGGAAAAAAGAAGTAAGGAAAAGAAAGAATGGAAGTAAGGAAAAGAAAGAATGGAAGTAAGGAAGTAAGGACAAAAGAAAGGAAGGAAGAAAAAAAAGAAAGAGAAAGGAGGGAAAAGAAAAAGAAAAAAATGGAAATAAGGAAGTAAGGAATAAAGAAAGGAAGGAAGGAAGAAAAGACAAAAGGAAAGAAGAAAGGAGGAGAAAGGAGGGTCGAAAGAAAGAAAGAGAAGGGAGGGACGAAAGAAAGAAAGAGAAAGATGGGAAGGAAAAAGATGTAAGGAAAAGAAGTGGAAGCAAGGAACTGCGAAAGAAAATAAAAGAAGGAAGGAAAGAAGAAAGGGGAAAGAACAGAAGAAAGGAAGAAAAGCAGAGGGAAGAAAAAGTAAAAAAGGACGGAAGACAAGAAGAGAAAGAGAGAGAATGAAAGAACGAGAAAGAAATGATAGAATAAAAGAAAAAGAAAGAAAAGAAGGAAACTTTATATGAAAACACAGTCCTCGGTCTGGAAACTCTGCAATGTGATGAAAATCCAACTGTTCTGCCATCATTCGCTTTTCCATGACTGCACTGAGACGCAAACATCCTAATTGTCAGGCCGAGCTAAAGGTCCTGGCCCTCAACACCTACGGTCACTAAGACGGTCCTGGAGCCAGTCAACACAGCCCTCAGCTCCTGTCATCTCTGCTGACCGCTGCATCATCACAAATAGGTCAACAACACTACAGCTCTGCTCATATTGTCACTGAGACATGGTCAAAAACGCTCTCAGAGCAGCTGACAAGTTTATTTATTTCCCTGAACGCTGACCTTTATATATGTGGGAAGACCTGCCGATGTCAACGTTTATGGATTTGAAATGGCAGTGTAGTTTAGTGGTCAGAAAAAAGGTACGGGGGGCAAGCCAGGCCCCCCCAGATTAGAGAAAAAATTCTGATTCAAACGAAAATATTACAAACCTCATTTCCAAAAAAGTTGGGACAGAAAAAAAGAAAGCAGTGGTCAGTGAATACTGTTTGATTAGTTTTTCGATTGAAACATTTTAAAAACAGGAGCCTGTTTAACTTTTTTGCTACATCACCTTTCCTTCAAACAGCACTTCAGTCATTTGGAGGCTGAGGACATCATCTGATCCAGTTTTGGTCCAGCCATTCTTCTGTTGCTCAAGACCTCAGCTGCACAACTGAATCTTTATTATTGTATTTTGCCTTTCAAAACGTGCTAAATTTCCAATAGTAGATAGTTCTGGACTGCAGGCAGGTCAGCCTACCACCCGCACTCTCTGATTATGCAGCCACTGTGTTGCAACGCATGCAGAATGTTTCTTGATGATGCTGAAATAAGCATGTGCGCCCTTGAAAAAGACGGAGTCTAGAAGGCAGCATATGTTGCTCCAAAATGCGCTTTGAGAAACTTTCACAGATGTGCAGGTAACTCACTAACCCCCCCCCACCCCACCTCCATGCCCCCCAAAAATGCTGGATTTTCAACTTTATGCTGGTATCAATCTGGATGGTCTTTCCTTCTTTGGCCCGGGGGAACACAACATCTATTGTTCCCATAAAAAATCTGAATCGGAAACATCAGACCACAATACATGTTTTCACTGAGCGTTAGTCCATTTTAGACAAGCCCAGAGAAGTTGCCAGTGTTTCTGGGTGTTTCAGTGTTTCAGTTTCAGTGTTTTCTGGCCATCTAAAGGGTCAAAGGTAATAGGCAATCAGCTGTGGTTTTGCCCTTTATGCTTTCTCCAAATGCCCTGAATCTTCTGATTATATTAACAGATCTATAAAGAGTAAAATACTTAAAAGTCTTTGCCATGGCCTGTTGAGGAATGCTGTTCTTAAAATCCTGGACAATGTGCTAGTGCATTTTTTGCCAAAGTCTTGACCCATCTTTGCTCGGGACTACGCCTTTCCTGGATGCTCCTTTTATACCCCAGCAAGACTGCCTCACTTGTTTAATTTTTTTTTCATAATATTCCTAGCTTTAAATTGATCCTGTCCCAACTTTTTTGCAACCTGTTGCAGAGATCAAATTCAGAATGAGCAAAAAATGATGAAAAACAGTTGATGCATGACCCACCACCAAAAAATACCCAGCCAAGAGCCCCTCCATGGTCACAATCTCAGCATGAAGGGCCGGACGATGGCTAAGACAAACTATGCACAGTCAGTACAACTGTACACCAGAAAGAAGGAGGGGGTTCTAATGAAATGGATGCTGAATGGATTGTGTAAATTGGGTTTTTTCCTGTTTTGATAACCAAATAAACGGGAGTTCTTACCCTGTCTGGTGCTCTTAAAGCTGAATGACTGGAATCCTCCGGTCAGGGCAGAAGAGTCAATGACGTCCACACCATACTCACTCTGGCTCCGCCTGTACAGCATTACTGCAATGACCAGCAGCACCACAGTGACCACACCTGCTGCTAAGCCGGCATACAGGGCAATGTCATTGTTGCCCTCCACCTCAGCTATAGAGAGTTAGAGAGAGAGAGAGAGAGAGAGAGAGAGAGAGAGGGAGAAAGTGGTCTAGGGGTCGAGCCATATAGCTTCACATACTTGAGCAAAGAGCAGCATCAAAACTACAAAGAAACAGCCAGTTTCTTTATGAGACAAGGATGGAGCTTAACATAGAGAGTTTCACAGAAATTGCAATAATTATGTACTTTATGACACTTTATGACGCCTTATAACTAATGAAAATAGATGAAAGTATCCTGAAAATTCCAGCTACAGGTTAATTTCATGTTCAGCCCAAACACTGAGTACAAGTTATTTGTTAAAAAAGGGAAAATTTAATATCAAAATTATAAAATGAACTATAATGTTACATTTTTCTGTATTTATTGCCTTTATTACAGTGTCCATTCTTCTCAGGAGACTCACTTTCAGTTTCCCAAGTAAATCTGCAGACACACCTCCAAAGCTCAGTCTTAGAAGCCGGTTAGATTTTCTGAAGTAATCAAGCACATTCAGTGGTGCTGAGGTCTGGACTCTGGGGAGGTCAGTCCATCAGCTTCTTTGTTTGATGTGTCTGTCTCCTTTTCTCAGTGAGGTTCTTCTTGATCAGCTACACATCCTTTCAGACCCACAGCACTGAGCCTTCTTCTCACAGTGGAAGGATGGAGAGAAACACCTGTGGATGTTTTCAGATCTGAAGCCGCTTGACTTTCTCCTCTCTCTCAGAGATGAAAGCTTTAAGAGCTGTTTATCTGATGGGGGACTGTTTTGGTGTCGACCAGGTCTTCCAGGTGGTTGCTAGGAGTCCCATTGTCTCTTTAGCTTTAAATCATTCTTTTAACTCCCGTTCTGTCACCTTCCTTAATCCAATATCTAATCTCCTGAGGAATTCCTCCTGAACCTGGTCTCTATTTTCTCTTCTGAAATAATGAGCAACGGCCACCACAGCCCCGGCTGCCAGCGCACAAACACAGATGGCTATCTTGCTCTGGTATGCTGTGTGCATTAGGCATCATCTTCACAGGCAACACTGTGTTAGCTCATCAGCGATGATCACACACATTCGTACCCAGAGCAGACAGTGCGAAACTGTTTCTGAACACTAAGTGGGACGGCGTGGGGAGAGCGCTACAGCTCGCGGCTATGAAGAGCATGCAGGAAATGAAAATACCGGCCAAAAAACACGCAGAGCCACATAAGCCGCTAACGGCGCAGGTTAATTGGGAGCTCGGAAAAGTCTGGCAGGATAATGAATCTTCCATTTGTCCCCACACACGTTCTTTTCCTCGCTGTCAGACGCTCCTTGTTTATCCCACCTCTCCTCTCAGACTGTTAGCAGATTGCGCTACAGTGTGGTGTGAGATAAATTCGACTGCATGGAATGTTCATTCAAATGGCTGTACTGTGATTAGCATAGAGATTACAGTTAAACCAATTACCAACAGTCTGACGCAATTTTTACATGCTGGCGCGGTTTTTTCCAACGGTTTCCAGTGGGACTGATGCATTTTGCTTGCTGTTTTTGAGCACCAAGTGCCTTGTGTTTAACTTGAAGCAGTCAAGTAGCCTAGCATGACTGTTTTTCTTTTTTTCCTGTGCTGATGAATAACGTTGGCTTTCAGTGATGGCTGTGATGGGATTATCGGTCACAGGATCGAAATCATAACAAAAAGTAACACATTTTTTAGCCTGTTTTTGCCAGCAGCACCATGTTTGCTAGTTACCAGCAGTATTTAAAAGTACAGTGTTTGAGATTTAGGGGCGATTTATTAGCAGAAAATGCATGTATACTATACAAAACCAAGTTTTCATTACTGTATAATCACCTGTAGCTACAAATTCATTGTGTTTTTGTTTTGCTTAAAATAAGCCCTGCAATCTACATAAGGAGCAGGTCCTCTTCCCACTAAGGTTGTTAAGTTGCACCACCGTTTTTCTACAGTAGCCAAGTACAGCCAAACTAAACACTGGCTCTAGAAGGTGCCACATTTCACACATTGCAACACCAGCGTGAATTTGCTGGCATGAACCCAACCCCTGGGCACCAACGATGGCTGTGAGAGCTGGCAGGAAGGCAGGGTCCGAACTCCAAGCTCCGCAAAGACAGTGGGGAGAGGCACCGCCTCTGGTTCTGTGGTGAGGCTACTTGAATTTGCCTCACATTTGATCCCAGTGAATGAGTTGGAGAGCAGGAACAGTGACAGAGGCAGAGCAATAAGCTCATTCCCTCTCAGCTCAGGTGCTTATGCTGCCCTTAGAGCCAACTTAATTAAAAGAGAACAAAAGCTTGTTAAATTTAAATGGTCTTGCTGTGGGACCAGAGATGGTGCCCAGGAGACGGGGCTCGGGACTCACTCTCTGACCTCTGATCTCTGCTGTCTGTGAGGGGTTTTGTCTGGGCTCAGAGTTCGGAATCCGCCATCCTGATGGCTCTCACGGCCATCATCGAGGCCCAGGGGATGGCCGCATGCCACACACTGGTTGGAAAGTAGTAAGCAGGAGAATCAGTTGCTGCTGATAACCATTTTGTGTTGTGAGCAGTTGTGACGACCCAAATTATGACAAATGAAAGATCAAAAAACATGCAAGGGTGAATCCTCATTGTCAAAGAAGTGAAAACATGAAGAAGAAAACAAACTTGAGACAGACGACAGCAGAAAACCTGACAGTCACCGTAGATTCTACCACTTCCTTGGAATGGAAGGGTTAAAGGAGGGAGATTCAGTTGGTTGCAATCTGCTACGTAACTGCTAGATGCCACTCATCGAAACTATAGCTTGCTAGTAGCTAATTTACAGCTACAGTTCTCCTGTTGCTTAGCTATGGGGAGACGTGCAGCCCAAACCAGCCTTAGAAAAGGTCAACATAACAGTATGGTGCACCTCGCATCTTTTATGCCTTCAGCGAAGTGTGACCCCCTACTCAACCGACCGGGGAACAAAATGAAAAATGTTACCTTCACTACATCTGTTGTAAACATCCTCATTTGCATCCTATAGTGGTTCTGCAGTCTCTGGGGCAATGACCACCAACCCTATTCCCGGAGATCTACCTTCCTGCAGGTTTCACCTCAAGTTCAAATCTAACACACCTCATTTAGTAAACTGAAGTCTGCTGAAAGCAGTAATTAGATGATTCAGGTGGGGTTGATTAGGAAGCTAAAATCTGCAGGAAGGTAGATCTCCAGGTGCAGGGTTGATGACCACTGCTCTACAGTGTGATTTTCCAGTTTAAAGGCTCTTTCTAATGGTTTCTTGAAGGTTGGAAGAACTGCTCAAAAACTACAACTGAGGCTCTTAGAAATGTCCTGTTAACTTGTTAATAAGAAAAAAGCCAGATAGCTAACATTACTGCTAGGACGGCAAATATCATGAAAACAACACATTAAATGCTAGTTTTAGGCCTCCTTCAAAAAGACAAATAGAACCACTATAAAACAGTGTTTTGGTAATCATACCAAAATTAAACAGCCCTCCCTTAACCCAAATGTAATGGATCAGCTAAGACAAGTTTGTATCATCCAGAGAAGAATGGGTTCTTTTCAAGACTCGCTCCCTCTCAGTGATTCTTCCCTATGCTTTCTGGGAGTTTTTCATTTTGAAACCTGGTTTCTCACAGTTGTTCTTCCTCATGATCTTAAAGTTCTTCTTTTGAGTCTTGGTTCCTCTTAGTCATTGTTTCTCACATTTTAGGTAGTTTTCCCTTTTGAGTCTTGGTTCCTTTCAGTGGTTCTTCTTCATGCCTTAAGGAGTTCCTCCTTTTGAGTCTTGGTTCCTCTCAGAGGTTCTTCCTCACACTTGAGGAAATTCCTCCTTTTGAGTATTGATTTCACCGAGTGGTTATTTGTCATGCTTTTAGTGAGTTATTCCTTTAGATTCTTGGTCCTACTCAGTGGTTCTTCCTCATGCTTTTTGGGAGTTTCTAGGTTTGAGACCTCGTTTCTCACAGTAGTTTTTTCTAAAGGTTTTAAGGAGGTTCTTCTTTTGCACCTTACTTTCTCTCAGAGGTTCTTTCTACATACTCTTAGTTTCTCTTTTTGAATATCGATTCCTCCCAATGGTTCTTTCACATGCTCTTTGGGAATTTTTCATTTTGAGCCCGGTGCCATTTTACAGAAACTTCCTATCTTTCCGACCCTTTTGAAAAAAGGCCAAGGTAAGAGTTTTCATAAATTCCTATTGGAGAAGCTAATCTTATCTTAATCTTCTTAATGTGGGAATCTTATTCTGTCTTACAGCATCTTATCTCAAGTTAGGAAATCTTAACCTACTTCACAGAAGTCGACAAAAGGTCAAACAAAACTGAAGTGCAATAAACTTGAAGTTAAGGTTACTGTGAAAGTGCCCCCTACTGTTTAGTAGAGCATCGCCACTCCTCAGTTTCAGTTTCCAAAACACTTTAGGTGAGCATTTTTCCTTAAAGTTAGGACAGAATTTAGGTAATTTCATCTAGCTATGGTGTTTCTGTAATAGTGTTTTCTTATCTGGAGTTAATGGATAAGATTATGAACTTAAAGTCTTAAATTCAGTTATAACTGAAGTCGTCATGGACACTAAACAGATAAGATTTTAGAGTTTCTGTAACAAGGGCCCAGGCTCCTTATAGTAGTTTCTCCTTATGGTCTTAACGAGGTTCTCTATTTGAGCCTTGGCTCATTACAGGCTGCAACCACATTTTTGTCTGCTTTGAGACACTGACTTTTGTAGTAAGTGCTACACAAATAAAAAAAGAATTGAACTGAATTTACAGCAACATCCAAAGCGATAATCTTGTGACCGTAGCCTTCTGAGTGAAGCATGGCAATGACTTTCCATATAAATCTCTCAATAATGTCTCCTGGCCAAACAGCTTACAACTCTCTACAACAGGATAAGAGATGAGAGAAGAGATGGAAAAAATAGAGAGTAGTGGCATCTCACCTGGAGGAACCTTCATATCATGCAGGAGCTTTTTATCTGCAAAGATAAAGACATACACAAATATGCTATGTATCACATCAAGGGAATGCAATGATTCTGATGCAACATGAAGCACTGCAAACTGCAGATGATGCTATGATGAACTGATCAAAGATATCAGCTGAATTTCATCATTGATCATTGAGTTGATGGACTGTGGAGAAAACAGGCTTTGACTTTCATTGCATTCTGGGATATGCAAAACTGTTGGCTCCAGTCTACAACGTGACACTTCTTCTGATATTCACCTATCGTTATAATTCTTCATAATGCCACACTGCAAAGGGACACTAAAACACATCTAATTCAATTCAGCTAATGTACTTTATGTACCATGCAGACTGTCTTTTCATATGAGGATGTGCAACTGTTTCTGTGCACTATGTGGAGGCAAGAGGTCTTTGAAGTGGAAATCAACATAAAGCTCTTCTTAGCAGTAAATTATGTAGCACTATGACCCCGACAAGCCAATTCTAGCCCTGTGACTTGCACCTTTTACCCCTTGGCACCTCTTGCAAACCTTGACCCTTACTGGCAACCAATAACACCCTCTGGTCCTCTCTAGTGCCTTCTGGATCTTCTGCCCTGTTGAATCCCCTCAGGCTCCTTAGGCCCATTGGTACCCTCTGATCCCTTTCTCGCCCTAGCCACCAGCTCTATTAGAATCCTCTGCGTCCCTCTAGCCTTCACTAGACACCACTCGCTTCCTTTGGAACCCTCTGTCCTCCACTAATTCCCTCTGACCATTACTAGCAACAACTAGCTCTTCCTGGACCCTCTATTCACCTGTAATCCTATCTGAACTACCACTCTGGCTTTACAGCCACTCTGGCTCCTTTTGATTCTTAATAGCTTCAATTAGCTTCCACTAGTCTCTTTGGCACCCCTGGGACTCAACCGGTAGACACCACTAGCTTCCTGTAGACCCTCTTCCCATTTTAATCCCCTCTGACCATTACTAGCAACCACAAGCTCCTTCTGAACACTTCTAATCCCATCTGATGTTTACTAACCATTACTATGTCCATCTGGACTCTCTAGCAACCCTCTTGCCCTTAATATCCACCACTAGTGTCCTCTGGATCCTCTGACCCTTGTTAGCCATCTTAAACTCCCTTTGGTCCCTCTGGCACCCTCTGGCCCCTTCAAGCCCTTCCCTCTGGACACTCTGGACCTGTGGTGAGCAAGCCAGACAGGTAGTACAAGAGACATTCTCTGCCTCTTACACTGAATGCAAAGATGGCCAGTCTTGGACAAAGCTAGTGTATCTGCCAGCACAGAAGACTGTTTTGTTAAGTGCATGTCAGCTTTTGATGAGGACCTACCTCTTCAGATTAACACATACAGTTCAGGTGGCTAGGATGTTACCTTCAGAATTGCATATAGTGACAAGGAGTAGCAGCGATGTGAATGATGAAGGTGGTGATGGCTGTCAAAGTAGCTGATATTAGTGATGATTAGTGGTTGGTTGGTGTAGTGGTTGACACCTTTGCCTTCTACGCTGTAGACTGGGGTTCAATCCCCCACCAGGGCAAGCACCCTACACTATACCAATAGGGTCCTTGGGCAAGACTCCTAACACCACCTTGGCCTACCTGTGTAAAATGTTCAAATTGTAAGTCGCTCTGGATAAGAGCATCAGCAAGATGCCCTAAATGATGAAGTCCTACAGGACTTTCATTTAACTCTGAACATGGACATGTTTTTGGATGTGTAAGCCACCGTTCTGAGCCATATATCCATTCACACAGTCTGGGATGACAATGATGGTGATGAAGAAAACAATGACGATAAAAGATAATAATGGTGATGAAGTTTCTAGTGATTTTGCCTACCTAGAAATTAAGGTGATGATGTGGAGATGTGATATCAAGGTAATGATGGCAGTCTTGATAGCTTAATCAGAGCCTACTGATGAAATTTCTGATGGAGTTCCACAGGGCCCAGCACTATGTTCACTTTAATTTTAGCACTGAAGACATGCTTCTGGGTATTTGAGCCTCATTTTTGAGCCAAATCTTCAAGGTTAAGAAGAAAATGACAATGGAAAAGGATGATGATGATTATAATGATGATGTTGAGGGTGATGATGTTGAAGCTAATCATGATCCTGCTGCTGATGACGAAGATTATAAAGGTCACTCACCCTGAGTACAGAGATCTCCGGTGCAGTTGTCGGTCTCCAGCGCTGCCCCATCACACAGTCTGCCCCCGTGCTTGGGCTCAGGGTCTGTACACTCTCTGCCGCGTTGCTTCTCACACTCCGCACTGCACACTGACCACTCTGACCAGTTAGCCCAGCCGCCGTCCACTGTGCACACAAATCCAGGCCTTCATTAAAAATACACCACAAAACACTACCTTTCGGATCAGTTCTCTAAGCAATCCCATTATCCCGTCCCCCTATCAGAATAATCCCTGTATCTGATCCAAACTTCTCGGAACTTTCTTTTGTCCCAAAGCTTACAGACTGGCAGCTCATTTCCCAGTTTCTCCCTCAGGGTCCAGCTGATAAATCTGATGCTTTTTCCTCTCCACCTCTGAAACCCAAAGACAATTTACTTTTGCCTCCCTCAATCAACCACTCCCCCACCCTCCTCGCTCGGGACACCACTTCGGCTTCCTCCGTGGCTAATCTAAATGCAAATGCAGGACAAATGCGGGGTGAGTGCTGGACTGGGGAACAAGATTCTGAATGGGACAATGTATCCATGTGTATAATATCCACTGCACATTTTGAAAAGTCTAATGAATGAACCCCTAATCCATTTCATAAGTCATTACTGTCACTCAAGCATGTATCTATCTATAAATCAATACCATTGATTATGGCTGCAATGACTGATCAGTCGTTCGACAACACTGATTATGGAAATAGGTTGACATGTCAGCTTTTCATAAAGCTAATTCATCTTTCTTTTGTGGGTGAATTTGTGATGTCCACTAGGCGTTGCACAGACTAGATGCCTTGTCAACTTTACTACTTGGTGATGATGCTTTAAGCCTGATGTTGACTAGTCGCTGATCATGGGATAATGACACTAACAACATGGACACCTCAGCAAAGACAACAGGTGAGAAACCTGGACATTTCGGGGTCCGTATCTCAGGTTTCCTGGATTGTGATCCAGGGCTCGTTGGAGACCAGAGGGAGGTCACATCTCGCTCTACTAACTTGTGGAGTACTTTGTGGCTTCATTCTAACATTTCTCTGCCCACAGTGCTTCAAAGCTCAGATGTTAAACGTTATCTCTGATTTCCCAAAGACAACGATAAAAAGTCATGTGCTGTTGGAGAGAGCCTAATCCTGTGACGTTTGAAGTTGATCATTCTTATATTTGCTGAGTTTTGCTCGAAGTTTCTCTGGATCTCTGGCTCTCCACTGCGGGAGAGCGCCTCCGCAAGAATGCCCAGGGTGAACCTACATCGGATATAAACTTGAGATTCCAGGGCCCGTATCTCTGGTTCTCTGAAGGGTAACAATGCGATCCAGGCCTTGTTGGAAAAGACACATCAAGCTCTACTGACCTCTGGAGTTTGGTTTCATCAAGGATTTTTAAGGTCAAATTTTTGAACCCACTTGTTGCAAAACGCAATCCTTTCTCCTGTGGTTTTATTCATGACTTCATGAATCAATATTGACTCAGCTTTCACCACATAACTGTCGACTATACAGCTGTAATAGCTGTAACGGTCATATCTATTCAATGTGTTAATATTCATATCATAGGTATAAATGACAAAATACATTCTATGTTAAATAGGATCATCAATTTGACTACATTCAGGAAATGTCAAGGGGTGCAACAACACATTATATACTTTATATATTTATATATAAAAAGTTATTTGCCACGGTTGAAAATGTATAAAAAACAGTCTTTGTACTTGGACTTTTGGCCTAGAACTCAAGTTATGCACTTTTTTCAAGTGAAAAAATATCATTTTAATAATGGCACATTGTCCATGGTTTTCCTGGGGTCACACCACCTGCAGTCTAACCATAACAGAAAAATTAAAACGGTTTTCAATATTCGTGAAGGGCTACTGACTTTGGCAATGCACCATGAAGGTCAGTAGAGGTCTTTTTAAAACTGCAAAACACTGTCCACTTTTTCATAAAAGCATTTCAGAAAAAATGTCCTTTGTTGTTGGTTGTACCCCATGACATTTGAAGAAATCAGAACTTACAGGCCAAAGTTTTTAAATGATTGGAACATTTTGAAAGCTTTTGAACAAAATCAGGCCAAAGTATTTTGTTTAGGATGTCATTTGAGTGAAATAATATTTTAACAGTTTATTCAATCTGCATATATACAGGTTGACAGATGAGGTCAGGCAGGAGGCTCCATGGACCATGATGTTTGCAGATGACATTGTAATCTGTGGTGAGAGTAGAGAGCAGGTGGAAGGGAATCTGGAGAGGTGGAGGTTTGCACTGGAGAGGAGAGGAATGAAGGTCAGTAGAGACAAGACAGAATACATGTGTATGAATGAGAGGGAGGCAGGTGGAAAGGTAAAGATGCAAAGAGTAGAGGTCGTAAAGGTGGATGACTTCAAATATCTTGGGTCAACCATCCAGAGCAATGGACAGTGTAGAAAAGAGGTGAAGAAGAGGGTGCAGGCAGGATGGAGTGGGTGGAGACGGGTGTCAGGGCTGATGTGTGACAGAAGGATAGCAGCAAGAGTGAAAGGGAAGGTTTACAAGACAGTAGTGCGTCCTGCTATGATGTTTGGTTTGGAGACTGTGGCTCTGTCTAAAAGACAGGAGGCTGAGCTGGAGGGGGCGGAGATGAAGATGCTGAGATTTTCGTTGGGAGTGACAAAGATTAGAAACGAGCAGATCAGAGGGACAGTGAAGGTGGAGCAGTTTGGAGATAAAGCCATAGAGGCCAGGTTGAGAGGGTTTGGACATGTGTTGAGGAGGAATAGTGGATATATTGGGCAAAGAATGTTGGAGATGAAGCTGCCGGGTAGAAGGAGAAGAGGTAGACCTCAGAGAAGGTTTATGGATGTAGTGAAGGTGGACATGGAGATGGTTGGTGTGAAAGTAGAGGAGGCAATGGATAGGGCAAGATGGAGGCAGATGATCCGCTGTGGCGACCCCTAAAGGAAGCAGCCGAAAGAAGAAGAAGAAGATGAAGATGATTCAATCTGCATATATAGGTGGACGGTCGCACCACCTGACACTTCCATGCCTTAACATATTGTACTGTGTTCACACAAAGCAGGTCCCGTAGAATAGTATGACACGTCATGTATTTATTTAATTATCATTAAAAATGTTATGTGTAACAAAGTGATGTGTAGTTACAGGATCATGTTGCCTTACGCACAAGTCACTGCACACCCCCCTCCCCAACACCCCCTGCCCAAACACTCTCAAACAGAGGTAAATGCTGTAGTGTACCTGGGCAGGGGGAGCTGCAGGTGCTTTTCTGGACAGACATGCCATCGCAGAAGGCCCCCCCATTCAGTGGGGCAGGGTTGGTGCAGGTGCGTGAACGTCTCTGAACGCCCCTCCCACAGCGGACACTACAGTCTGACCAGTCCGTCCATGATGACCACCCGCCATTCACTGAGGAGAGAGAAAGACAGGGTTATAATAGTTTTAGTTTCAAGCGCTGATGATAGTTTTCATGGTATTTTGTTGTGTTTTATTCTCTGGAAAGTGAAACTTTTCGTTTAGTTTTAGCGGAGTTTAAGTTTTAGGATTAGTTCTGAGTTTTGTGATGAACACTGTGGCAGCAGGTATTTGATAAGAGCAGAAACAAACGAGCAGAACAGTGAACTGAACTCGACTCCAGCTTTCCTTAAAGCTTAAACACGCTCATTAACACACTGACAGAAAAATGAGTTTTATTCAGTGATTTTGTTTGGAATTAGTTTTGCTTTTGACAGTTTGGATTTATTTGAAAACTTCTTTTTTTTTTAAGTTAACAAGCACATTTTTTCACTGCTAGGTTTCATTTTAGTTAATTATAATAAAACTAGAGAGAGAGAGAGAGAGAGAGATAGAGAGAGGGGGGGTAGAAAGAATGGAGGGAGAGAAAAAGGAGAGAAAGAGACAGAGAGAAAGAAAGAAAGAGAACAGAAACAGAGAGGGGAGAGATAGAGAGGACAGAAAGACAAGAGACAGACAGAGAGAGGGATAAAGACAGAGAGAGATAAAGACAGAGCAATATATATATATATATATATATATATATATATATATATATATATAAAGAGAGAGAGAGATAAAGAGAGAGAGAGATAAAGATAGAGAAAGGGATAAAGACAGATAGATAGAGATAAAGACAGAGAGAGAGAAAGACAGAGAGAGAGAGAGATAAAGACAGAGAGAGATAAAGACAGAGAGAGAGAAAGATAGAGAGAGATAAAGACAGAGAGATAAAGACAGAGAGAGAAAGAGAGAGAGAGATAAAGATAGAGAGATATAAAGATAGAGATAAAGAGAGAGATAAAGAGAGAGAGAGATAAAGATAGAGAGATATAAAGATAGAGATAAAGAGAGAGATAAAGAGAGAGAGAGATAAAGATAGAGAGATATAAAGATAGAGATAAAGAGAGAGATAAAGAGAGAGAGAGATAAAGATAGAGAGATATATATGTATATATAGAAAGAGAGATGGAGATAAATGGATGATTTAGATCCTGATGGTACTTCAGGGACAGGAAGCAGCAGCAGTAAAGCTCCGCTAACGACTCCTGCTGCTCTTCAAACCAACGATGACTAGCCGATCAGCTAATTGGTCCACAGAGGACTGGAGGGCCACACTACAGGCTAACCGCGTGCTTCACACCTCACAATCACACTTCTAACAACACACTCACACACACTTCCACACACTTTCTGAAGTCTTACCAAAGAAAGTGAACAGGGGGTCAGTTATTCTTTGGGGAATGACAGTGGCGTCTGATCCACTCGCATCAGCACAAACTAACAGGCCACCACCATGTCAGAGTCACTGCTGAGAACGACGCACCACCAAAACAATACCTGCTCTGTGGGGGTCAAGGGGGGTCCTGACCATTGAAAAACATGGTAATAAAGTCAGAGAAACTACAGTCTGTAACTGTAGAACTACAGAGTGCACTTATATGGTCAGTGGAGTTGCTCAAATGGACAATGAGTGTAGAAACAATGAAGTGACCAGTCGGTGTTTGTGTTACTACATCGTCTGGTATGACTTTACAATAAGACTATGAATTTATTAATGGTTGAACATTAATTCATTAACATTTACGGCATTTGGCTGACGCTCTTATCCAGAGCGACTTACAATTTGATCATTTTACACAGGGAGGCCAAGGCGGTGTTAGAAGTATATAGGAGGTATAGTGTAGGGAGCTTAACCAGGTGGGGATTGAACCCCAGTCTACAGCGTAGAAGGCAGAGGTGTTACCCACTACGTGGGCAGCCCTATCCTCAGCGCCCAGGGAGCAGTTGGGGGTTAGGTGTCTTGCTCACGGACACCTCAGTCATGTGCTGTCGGCTCCGGGGATCAAACCGGCAACCTTCCGGTCACGAGACTTCCGGTTCCCTAACCTCCAGCCCATGACTGCCCCCATTCATTAATTGTTTTTGTTCAAACTGCGGGGCTGGCGACTTATGTTCTTAACTAGAACGCCTAGGGAGCTAGCAAACGAGCTAACAGCCAAAACAGCTCCATCAGTAATATCACAGGCTTCAATTAAAGCAGTTGTGCTCTGATTAACTGTAAAACGCCAGAATAAAAGTAGGAAAATGTTGAATGTCTTACAGGCTTCAAATGTCTGTGTTTCGGTCAGGAGTCACGTCAAACCCAGGCTGAATCCCAAACGGCGCCGTACTCCCTAAATAGTGTTCTACCTATGAAAGTTTCGAAAATCTGGCCTCTACAGCCAAACTGTGCATCATTTATCGAGTCTGGACGTGCCGAAGTCCGAGATCACCGTTTCTTAGCTGTGTTTTGCTCTGTTGGGCTGCAGGATCCAGTAGGAGTTTTATTACTCTGCTTCACGTCGTGCCTAATAACCTCGCTTTCCCGTGACAAAGTCGCAGTAACACACGGCCTCTCATGGCTTAATACTTAACCTTCCTGACGTGTTCGGGTCAAATCTGACCGATTTACAACTTAAAACACTCATAAATATTGTGTTTTACATCTGAACGCCTCAAGGCCTCATGATGTCCTCCACACTGTGCACTCGAACATATAAAAGTGATGATCACCTCTTTCATTGGATTTTGAGTGTTTAATCAATCAGTCGTTACACCCGTGGGGTTCCCGGTCAAAAGTGACCGCCATAGGAAATGAATGGGTATCCAGACTATATTCATCCATCAGACAGAGAACATCCTCATACACACCCCCCCAACTCACTCATCCTCATACACACCCCCAACTCACTCGCTCATCCTCATACACACCCCCCAACTCACTCGCTCATCCTCATACACACCCCCCCAACTCACTCGCTCATCATCATACACACCCCCCCAACTCACTCACTCATCCTCATACACCCCCCCAACTCACTCACTCATCCTCATACACCCCCCCAACTCACTCACTCATCCTCATACACCCCCCTAACTCACTCACTCATCCTCATACACACCCCCCCAACTCACTCACTCATCCTCATACACCCCCCCAACTCACTCACTCATCCTCATACACACCCCCCCAACTCACTCACTCATCCTCATACACACCCCCCAACTCACTCACTCATCCTCATACACACCCCCCAACTCACTCACTCATCCTCATACACACCCCCCCAACTCACTCACTCATCCTCATACACACCTCCCAACTTACTCACTCATCCTCACACACACCCCCCCAACTCACTCACTCATACACACCCCCCCAACTCACTCACTCATCCTCATACGCACACCCCCAACTCACTCACTCATCCTCATACACACCCCCCCAACTCACTCACTCATCCTCATACACACCCCCTCAACTCACTCACTCATCCTCATACACACCCCCAACTCACTCACTCATCCTCATACACACCCCCCCAACTCACTCGCTCATCCTCATACACACCCCCCCAACTCACTCGCTCATCCTCATACACAGCCCCCAACTCACTCACTCATCCTCATACACACCCCCCAACTCACTCACTCATCCTCATACACACCCCCCAACTCACTCACTCATCCTCATACACACCCCCCTAACCCACTCACTCATCCTCATACACACCCCCCCCAACTCACTCACTCATCCTCATACACACCCCCCTAACCCACTCACTCATCCTCATACACACCCCCCCCCAACTCACTCACTCATCCTCATACACACCCCCCCAACTCACTCACTCATCCTCATACACAGCCCCCAACTCACTCACTCATCCTCATACACACCCCCCCAACTCACTCACTCATCCTCATACACACCCCCCCAACTCACTCACTCATCCTCATACACACCCCCCTAACCCACTCACTCATCCTCATACACACCCCCCCAACTCACTCACTCATCCTCATACACCCCCCCAACTCACTCACTCATCCTCATACACACCCCCCCAACTCACTCACTCATCCTCATACACCCCCCCAACTCACTCACTCATCCTCATACACACCCCCCTAACTCACTCACTCATCCTCATACACACCCCCCTAACTCACTCACTCATCCTCATACACACCCCCCCAACCCACTCACTCATCCTCATACACACCCCCCCAACTCACTCACTCATCCTCATACACCCCCCCAACTCACTCACTCATCCTCATACACACCCCCCCAACTCACTCACTCATCCTCATACACACCCCCCAACTCACTCACTCATCCTCACACACACCCCCCAACTCACTCGCTCATCCTCATACACACCCCCCAACTCACTCGCTCATCCTCATACACACCCCCCAACTCACTCACTCATCCTCATACACACCCCCCCAACTCACTCACTCATCCTCATACACACCCCCCAACTCACTCACTCATCCTCATACACACCCCCCAACTCACTCACTCATCCTCATACACACCCCCCCCAACTCACTCACTCATCCTCATACACACCCCCCCAACTCACTCATCCTCACACACACCTCCCAACTCACTCACTCATCCTCATACACACCCCCCAACTCACTCACTCATCCTCACACACACCTCCCAACTCACTCACTCATCCTCATACACACCCCCCAACTCACTCACTCATCCTCATACACACCCCCCAACTCACTCACTCATCCTCATACACACACCCCCAACTCACTCACTCATCCTCATACACACCCCCCCAACTCACTCACTCATCTTCATACACCCCGACAACTCACTCACTCATCCTCATACACACCCCCCTAACTCACTCACTCATCCTCATACACACCCCCCCCAACTCACTCACTCATCCTCATACACAGCCCCCAACTCACTCACTCATCCTCATACACACCCCCCCAACTCACTCACTCATCCTCATACACACCCCCCCCAACTCACTCACTCATCCTCATACACACCCCCCTAACCCACTCACTCATCCTCATACACACCCCCCCAACTCACTCACTCATCCTCATACACACCCCCAACTCACTCACTCATCCTCATACACACCCCCCAACTCACTCACTCATCCTCATACACACCCCCCCAACTCACTCACTCATCCTCATACACCCCCCCCTAACTCACTCACTCATCCTCATACACACCCCCCTAACTCACTCACTCATCCTCATACACACCCCCCCAACCCACTCACTCATCCTCATACACACCCCCCCAACTCACTCACTCATCCTCATACACCCCCCCAACTCACTCACTCATCCTCATACACACCCCCCCAACTCACTCACTCATCCTCATACACACCCCCCAACTCACTCACTCATCCTCACACACACCCCCCAACTCACTCACTCATCCTCATACACACCCCCCAACTCACTCACTCATCCTCATACACACCCCCCAACTCACTCACTCATCCTCATACACCCCCCCAACTCACTCACTCATCCTCATACACACCCCCCCAACTCACTCACTCATCCTCATACACACCCCCCAACTCACTCACTCATCCTCACACACACCCCCCAACTCACTCACTCATCCTCATACACACCTCCCAACTCACTCACTCATCCTCATACACACCCCCAACTCACTCACTCATCCTCATACACACCCCCCAACTCACTCACTCATCCTCATACACACCCCCAACTCACTCACTCATCCTCATACACACCCCCCAACTCACTCACTCTATTTGTATTTACACTGCAGTTATTTTATGTCTAATTCTATAAATTCAGGTTAAACACTTTTGACCTTGTTCACAGCTAAAGGATGTTGAATAAAAATATGGGGGTGAAAAATGGTTTTTGTGCTAATTTAAGAGCAGTTAAAACAGACCGGTCAATTTTGACCGGGAACACTAAAGTAAGGGGTGGGAGGTGAAGAGGACAGGAGGGTTAATCAGTTACATAAAGTCACATAAAGCAACTTCACTAACTAGCCAACAATATGTTGTGGTTGCCCTTTATACATGTGTTATTACTGCTTATTAATGATCCTACCACCTTATTAATAATTATTAATCATCTCCTTTTAAAATATTCACCAACCTTTTCTAAGCGTAGACTTGTGGTAAAGTGGCACCTTGTTAATATTTTTAAGTTAAGCAGTAAAACTAAAGGCCTTCTATGAGTGGGTGTGTCCAAACTTTTGATTGCCTTTCAAAAACAACCCACCCACATCTGCGTTGCCGTGATTTGTGCCTGTGAAAAAGTATAAAAAGGTGCGTTCTGTAGGGCAGCCATGCCAGCCTCTGGGCACCATGGTGACTGTCGTTGACGAGTTTTGACAGCTCATGTCAAAGTCCTTCGCTAAGTTCAATCAAGCTTACGGCGCCACGCTTGCTTTAGCTGCCGACATCTGTTCCGCACTGTTTCAGGAACGCAGCACGAGCATGCGTGGGTGTATTTAGCTCTTTGTGGGGACCATGTCCCCCCAGGGTGATGAAAACATGAACATTTAGTGGATGTGGGGACCTAAGCTGCAGCCATTGTCAGGAAAAGTAAAAGAGAGCAAACTTGGTATTTCAGTTGACAAAGTTTAGGTCAGGGTCGGGTCAGCTGGGGCGCAGCAGGAGACCCTGGACATGCACCACAAGTACACCAATACATGCGGCAGTGTGAGCGTGTGTGTGTGTGTGTGTGTTACTTAACCATCTCAACATTGTAGCAAAACACCGTAAGGCTGTCACAATTAGCCTAATGGGGCTTGAAGTCTGTAAAGCACAGCCACGCAGGGGGCAACAGAATCGTTAACTCGTTAGAAACACTGCCAAAATAACCAATCAAAACTGTGCTGACAGACCCAGAGACCAGATATGGGTCTGCGAATGATGAAGCTTCGCCATTCCCCATTACACCTTTCATGATAAACCATTAGGTGTTTGAAAAACGAGGGAGCCGTGTCATGCAGCATGGCAGCCATGATGATTTATAAGCAGTGTTTTTTTTCTCCTTCATGTGACAGTTTCTGAAGGGCAGCACAGGTCAGTGGATAGACGAGTGCTGGGAAGTAGCATTTCGAGCAGCTTTTCAAACAGACTCATCTCCACAAGGACAAATCTTTGAATGGCACCAGAAAGCTTAAAAGGTATCATGACAAACTCTAAGAAAGAGACTGACAAGGTGACCCCTAACTGGAAGCAACAAACTGAAAAAGAACTCTGTGAACATGAGAAGTGGTTGTCTAGTTGTAGTAAGTCACGGCATCCACACTTTCCTCTCTATCCATATTAGCAGAAATTTTCCACCCAATGGCCACTACCTTGTACTACCTCTATCTGGCCACTTTATTAGAAACACCCACCTTGTACTTCCACTCACTGGCCACTTTAATAGAAACACCTACCTTGTACTTCCACTCTCTGGCCACTTTATTAGAAACACCCACCTTGAACTTCCACTCACTGACTACTTTATTAGAAACATCAAACCTAAACTTCACGCTCACCGGCCACTTTGTGAGCCCCACCTACCTTACAAATGAACTATATGTGCGTAATTATAGACTGCAGTCCATCTGTTTGTACTTGCTTTACTACTGCTTGACATTTAAGTGACTGAAATGTGACAGAAAACATTCACAGATACAAAAGTATTAAATCTCACCAAATACAATGACAGTTGCTGGGGCACTGCGTCTTCTAGCGACGATGTTGCTGGCCAGACAGGTGTAGTTGCCCGAGTCTGAGAGACGAGCTTCACTGATGATCAGGTTGTGGTCTGCTCGAGTGTCAATGTTAACATCGTCAAGTGTGCTGATGGGCTCATCATTCTTAAGCCACTCCACCTGCAGAAGAACGGGAAGGAAAATGCTGCAGTCAAGGACCAAACCAGGAATATCTACACCTGGCAGAGAACTTCTGTACCAAATACATCTCTCCTCAAACAAAACCTTTGAAAAGACTACTTGGATTAAATCTTGGAGATCTATCAACATATAGTTCAGAGATCTCCACATCTGGATCTTGTATCCAATTTCCAGTCCAGTTTTTTTGTAATCTCTGGTTTGTCCAACACTACATGGCCAATCATTCAACACTAATTAACCTTTAACTATCGCCCCATTTGAGTCTGAAATAGCATACCCAAAAATAAAGGAGTACTATTCTCACATACTTTGGGCTACACAAACGATCTTGGTCTCATTTGAAATGTAATACTCTAAAGTTTTTCCCCAACCATCAAAATAATGGTATGAATTACTGACACAGAGTTACAGAGGCTGGAATGGTGGAATTTATTTCCACATGACTCTAAACTGATCTCTGACTCTTACTGTTATCAGACCACATGTTTTGTATTTTGGTGTCTCTGTGTAGAACACTGAGGCTTTGAAGTTAAGGACCCCCAGATTTGCTAATGTTTGCTCATTCGGTGATGACCTAGAAAAAGTTAACTACCAATGAAGTACTTGGTTTGAGACACAAGGTAAGATGCCATCTAGCAATAGATTGGATATTGTGGAGATACCAGTGAATTGCTGTGGCTGAAGTTCCAAATAGTGATACCCAACACTGTTAGAAATAAATGTTCCCTCAAAAGTACAACGGTGGTTTTAAGGTGCAATTGTGAACTTTAGATATGTTTTTCCCAGTGAAAATGTACATATTTGTACTTTTCATAACCACATGTTTTAAAACAGAACAATAAAATAAAAAGCCTGGAGACAAGTTGGGGTATGTGGAGTCAATACAACTTAGACCAAAGGTACTGAAATGTCTCCTTAAGGGGCATCACCCTAGTGACAAGTTTGTACCCTTTTTCTGAGAGTGTAGAGCAGAGGTTTCAATCCTAGTCTTGAGGACCTCCTGCCCAGCTCATCAATGAATAATCAAACTTTTCAGGAGCTGGATCCAGAGAATGCCTGAAACTGTGCAGAGGGGAGGGTCTTCAGGAATAGGATTGTTAACCACTGCCTTACCTGAACTATAAATCTTTGGAAGAGCTCATTTTAGATTTTTTGGCCTGATGGGGAAACTGAGAGGAAACAAGAATCATGAGGTGAAACTTCCTAGGAACACGAGGAAGGAACATATAGAGGATCCAAGATCTAAGAAAGAGGACACATCTTCTGAGCTGTAGCATTTAGGATACAAGTACAGCAAGTTGAGGATAAGGGATTGCCAGCTGAAGAGAGAAAGAGATTGTGTTAAAATGTTACTTATGAGCTCTAATTAGTCACAAAACCAGCAGGAAAATGAGTCAGTCAACAGTCAGCAAGGCTTGACAACTAGCAATACCACAGTCAGAACCAGAAATTAGCATTCCATGAGAATCTCTCCAAGGAGCATGAGGAAGATATACAGGAGCCACGATTTCAGATAATAGAGATGTTTCTTTCCTACTCCATCACTTCAGGTCAGGTCGGAGTTTGTGGTAGAGAGGCAAAGTGATTTATCTGGGGCTGAGGTATGGGCGTCTCAACCCATTTGGGACTGGTTCGGGATCATCGCCGACGCAATGCCCCTCCATCCGCACGGCTGGACCGGTTAGATTACAATCGCTGGACAGCCGGGGCCGGAGGTCCTGAGAGAGTTCAGCAGGGGAACGTCAGGGACAGGGTTGATTTATGTCTGTGTGTTTGAGAATTAAAAACACAGCATGGCTCTGGGGAGGAACTGCGTGTATGTGTGTGCGTTTGTGTCCTTGCCCTGTGTAAGAAAACACCACAGCTGCAAACAATAAGATTGCCTTTCTCTCTCTCTCCCCCTCTCTCTCTGAAGAATAATGGATTTCAGAGGATCGATATATCAGCCGTCAGCTGCTGAGCGGATAAATGTTTTTCGCTCCCTGTTTGATGGCCGGAGAGAACTCTTTCATCACAAGCTTTTAATTTCACTCTTTTCTCTGTTCCACTCCGCAGCTCCTTGAGAGCCACTGGTCCACCCTCCCTGTCTATGTGTGGGTCATCTCTGTTTGACTCTCTGCCTTAGATCTACCTCCTCAACCTTATTTTATTTAAACTATGTTGTTGCCGAACTCTCTTTTATTACAAATCCAAGCACTGAAACCTGTTTACCTTTCTTTTATTATGGGTTCAAGCTATTGTTATTGTTCAGTTATTGTTGAGTTTTATTATTTTTCTTCATCCTGACAGCTTCCATAGTCTTGTAAGGCCAGACAGGATCTCATAATGAGAATATCTTTCAAAATCCACCCAAACAAGGGTACGCCACATCTAAAACCTGCCACCCAATTCCTCTTGTCTGTGCTCTTTTAACATCTGTACAATCAATAACACAAGCAAGCCAAGCTAGCGAGTGAAGTGCTATTGTTGGACAACTTTCTTTCTTCAAAATCAATATTTCAGAAACATTCAATTTAGTTTTGTTGGTTGTGTCTGGCCCCGCGACCCTGACAGAGAAGCGGCTTAGAAAATGGATGGATGGATGGTTTTGTCTGAAGAGAGTAAATCAGGTATCTGATATCCTTTAAAATAAAGGTGTAGTCTGATTTAACAGAACCATTTTCCCTTGCAAGAGGTAATGTTTCTTCTTTTTACCACATACAATGTGCACTCCACACTCAACCAAGTTTTCAACTTACATTATAACCCTGGGCCAGCAACAGGTTTGCCATCCCTCTGATAATGTTGATCATTGCACCATCACTTCCAACTTTGAACTCCTTTTTTACTTCAGGGTTGCTTTAGAAAGTTTGATACCATCTCACTCAGATACCAAGTCTATCTTCCCAACATTTCTTATGGTAGTCTTCTGCCTGGGTACAGGTTCCAAAAAACACCTGTAGGACACACAGACTTGCAACTTGGTGGACAAGTATTATGTCCTATCTGCTACTCATAAACAAGTCTTAGTCATTCAATGGGGCAATTTCTGAATAGTGAGATGTGGAACTAAGAAGTGACTAATTTTGATATTCCAGGATCTAGAGTTCACAGACATAGAACAGACATTCAGTTAACTGCAAGGTTGTCTAAAATTAGTATAGGGGTGCAGGCGTACTTTATGACTTAAAAATAGCCGAGGAAAATGGGTCAGTTTTCATGTTGGACAAAGTATTGGAACCTGCCTCTTCAGATGACCTATTGAGCTAACACAATAGCTAACTGGAACAATGTTGGATGCTCAATGAATGCAGTACCAACAGGTTAGTTTGCCAGGGCTATTTGCTATTTTTTCTGGCCTTAGCTAACATCAGCTAACCACATCCACACCATAGTTGGCCACGCATACTCTGGCTGTTCAGTCAACAGATAACAAGTATGCCCATTTTTTTTTTGGGGGGGGGGGGTTCTACAGCATGCAGACAACTGTATCAAAAGTTTTCATATGTGTGTATACTTTGACCAGTTCTCTCCAACCCCAGCAGTCATGTTTCGTATATTGCGTACACTGCTGTCAATAGGGGGCGATGTCAATGCATTTTCCTAGTTTGACCCTTCAATCCATCCACAATGCAGACTGAAATACAGCTGCAGTGCACTTTATGATGGAATTTTGGATTGTAGAACTGTTCATCAAATACAGGTTATTATAGGTTTTTAAGTGAAACTTCAGAACCTTCTGCAGACTTTGATGGACAGGGATGAAAGGAGACCTATGGTAAATCAACAAGCAGTGAACTAACAAAGAAAGAATTGGCTGTATAAACAAAACAAATTTGTAATTCATAGTTGTGTATTTAGTTGTTTGACTGAGAACTGTCTAAGCGTTCCAATACACAAGTGATGCAAATGGCAATAAAGTCACCTTGATCATGATCAAATTTGAGCAAAAAGGACAAATGCAATTATTGTGATTAACTACACAAAATAACATGGTTAATCACAATTAATTACTTTAAGCTTGACAGCCTATGTATCTTTCTGTACCTTCTCTCTGGAAAAAATGTCTTGAAGCGCAGTAGTTTCTGAAACTCTCTCTTTCTCTCGCGCTCTCTGATTAGTATTCATGGGTTGTTTCTGGGTCTTTGTGGGCCTCTGGGGAGGTTGGAGCTGGGATGATGAGAGGAAAGATGCAGACAGTGGGACAGACTTGCTATGAGGCCCATAATCCCTCCTCCTTCCCTGCCCCAGGAACAGAGGAAATGCACATTTGTCTAATTGGCACATTTGTTTCCATTAAAGTGCCGCCAACGTGGAGCGCTGCAAAGGCACGCCCACCAACCACGACTTCCTCCACTGCCAACACTCTCTAAACACACTTTGATGGCAGCGTCAGCCAGCATCGACCTGCTGCGTGGCGTGGTTGAAAGAGCGGGGTGGATTTCTCCACAGCTAATGGTGGCCTCGGAGGTCTGAGAGAGGTCCAAGGCTTTGATGTCACCCGAGAAGATGAAAGAGTGGAGCTCTGAGTTCACAGCCTGTTTTAGAAATGAGCGCAAACGTCAAAGCTATGAGATTGCAAAAGGATCAAACCCAACTACAAAACATTCGAATAGTGACCGAAATGGCTTTCAAGAGAAGGAGAGGGCCTTGAGAATCTGAGGCAGGAAACCACTGAGATGGCCATAGCGAAGATGAGACTTGGACTGTGGTAACATCGTCTCAGATGAGGGCAGAAAAAGCATGGTGGTGAGAGGTCATTCAGATCCATATCTGCTGAGGGCTAATGATGCAGAGACATTCAGCAGGTGCTTCATTCTCAACCTCTCCCGGGAAAGAATGGATCAGGGTGAACCTTGACATCAAAATAAGGTGATAAAACAGGTCAATTCAATGAACCCTGAAACAAGTCAAATGGCTTATAACGGGATGTTGCCAGAGCTGGAATCATTTCCCATCTTTACTTGTAACCAGAGAGAGACAGTCAAAAGAAGGCGTAAAAGGAGGGTATCTCGCCCACTGCATTCAATTAATTTCTAATTCTAAAGCCCACCTGTGTCATACTTCTCTTCATTTCCTTAGGGATGAGTCAGGATTTTTAAATGGTCATGAAAGTGTAAAGAATTTCAACGGTAAAATACAGAGATGTACGATGATTTCGGAATCAGATTGTATTGACAGATTTAGCTTAATGACGAGGACCTATCAAAGTCAGGTGGAGGTCTGAAGAAACAAGGCAGTGACTAGCACCAGTCTCAGGACAAAAGAGGCAGTTAGTAGGACCAGTCACAGTCAGGGGGAGGTCTCAGATCAAACAGGGTGGTTGTTACATGTGAGCGCCTTGTGCATGTTGTTTTTCTCAATCGCTCTCTCTCTCTTTCATGCGCCCTCTTTTACTCTTTTCTCTCCTCTTTTCTGCGCCAGTCGGTCTATCTTTTCACCTTATAGGTGGACCGGGGTATCATTCATCATCCTCATCACACTCGTCACTTACTGGCCAATCAGAGTGTAAACATTGTTGTATACATTTGTATACAAAATGTTGTAAACATTTCTGTCCATTGTATAGTGGTGTGTATGACTGTGGATGTCCTTGAATTAAATCTGTTTTCTATATACTCTGGTTTCCTCACTGGTTGGCCATCTCCACCTGCTCACACCACACATGTTACTGTCCGCACACTCTCCCCTGGACTGTAGCCTTTTGTGGGAACATAACAGTGGTGATTAGGACCAATTATAGTCAGGGAGGTGGGTTCTCAGGACAAAGGTGATTTGGACCAATCACATTCAGAGGGTGGCCTCAAGAAAAATGAGGCAGTAATGAAATCCAATCACAGCCTGGGGAGGTCTCAGGACAAATGAGGCAGTGATGAGGACCAATCACAGTCAGGGGAGGTCTCAGGAAGAATGAGGCAGTGATGAGGACCAATCACAATCAGGGGGAGATCTCAGGACAAATGGGTCAGTTATTGGGACCAATCACAGTCAGGGGGAGCTCTCAGGACAAATGGGGCAGTTATTGGGACCAATCACAGTCAGGGAGAGGTCTCAGGACAAATGAGGCAGTGATTGGGACCAATCACAGTCAGGGGGAAGTCTCAGGACAAATGAGGCAGTGATTGGGACCAATCACAGTCAGGGGGAAGTCTCAGGAAAATGAGGCAGTCATTGGGACCAATCACAGTCAGGGGGAAATCTCAGGACAAATGGGGCAGTTATTGGGACCAATCACAGTCAGGGGGAGATCTCAGGACAAATGGGGTAGTTATTGGGACCAATCACAGTCAGGGAGAGGTCTCAGGACAAATGAGGCAGTGATTGGGACCAATCACAGTCAGGGGGAAGTCTCAGGACAAATGAGGCAGTGATTGGGACCAATCAGTCAGGGGGAAGTCTCAGGAAAATGAGGCAGTGATTGGGACCAATCACAGTCAGGGGGAGATCTCAGGACAAATGGGGCAGTTATTGGGACCAATCACAGTCAGGGGGAAGTCTCAGGACAAATGGGGCAGTTATTGGGACCAATCACAGTCAGGGAGAGGTCTCAGGACAAATGAGGCAGTGATTGGGACCAATCACAGTCAGGGGGAAGTCTCAGGACAAATGAGGCAGTGATTGGGACCAATCACAGTCAGGGGGAAGTCTCAGGAAAATGAGGCAGTCATTGGGACCAATCACAGTCAGGGGGAGATCTCAGGACAAATGGGCCAGTTATTGGGACCAATCACAGTCAGGGAGAGGTCTCAGGACAAATGAGGCAGTGATTGGGACCAATCACAGTCAGGGGGAAGTCTCAGGACGAATGAGGCAGTGATTGGGACCAATCACAGTCAGGGGGAGATCTCAGGACAAATGGGGCAGTTATTGGGACCAATCACATTCAGAGGGTGGCCTCAAGAAAAATGAGGCAGTAATGAAATCCAATCACAGCCTGGGGAGGTCTCAGGACAAATGAGGCAGTGATGAGGACCAATCACAGTCAGGGGAGGTCTCAGGAAGAATGAGGCAGTGATGAGGACCAATCACAATCAGGGGGAGATCTCAGGACAAATGGGTCAGTTATTGGGACCAATCACAGTCAGGGGGAGCTCTCAGGACAAATGGGGCAGTTATTGGGACCAATCACAGTCAGGGAGAGGTCTCAGGACAAATGAGGCAGTGATTGGGACCAATCACAGTCAGGGGGAGGTCTCAGGACAAATGGGGCAGTAATTGGGACCAATCATACTCAGGGGGAGGTCTCAGGACAGACAAGGTAGTGATTAGGACTTTGGATCCACCCTGTACGAAGACATTGTTTGCTTTGAAATGGTACCATTTAAAGGACGCAGCCAAACTCACGTTTAACATTTAGTAGCACGTCTTCGCTGTTAATAAGAGAGTTTTTGTAAGTACCTGCATGGTTTTTTCCCTTTTCATTACCATGACTAATCCAAGTGAACTTTAGTTTGACAGTTAATACGCCGCTTTCATTTCCATGATGCCGTAATTGTTCTTATTATGCCGTGCTCATTAGTCATCGGAGAAGATATCACAGCCCGGGGGGGTGTGTGTGTGGTGGGGGGGGGGTGATATTTTCACACAACTTTCTTTTCAACTGGGAACAAACAAAGGACAGTGGCTCAGAGTGCCAAAACAAACAGCGACCAAATTGTTCTTGAGCGAGCCAAGTGGTCGACCTTTTAAAGAAGAAATCGCTTTGGCGAGTGCGACATTTTGTGGCTTTGCTGCCAAGAGCGAGAGAAACGCTACTGGGGTTCATTTCTGGCTCTGGTGTTTCTCCTGCTCGACCTTTTGCCCCGGCGTGGCCATGATTACAGATGGAGCCGCTGGAGCTGCCTAATTGTCATTTGTCATATTCAAATGTTGGATGGGACATATTTTCTTTTCTATAGCTCTCTAAACAGCAACCCTTCCATTGTGCTTTATGTTAGCAGCAATGTTGTAACCAGACCTCGCTTCTCAAAAATGGCAATGTGGCATGTATCCATCCTCCGGGCCATGATCACACAGCATGAAGGCAGGGCACGAACCCCGAGTGAGGACCAAGCTCCACCAGGCTGGCGGGAAGAGGAGAAACACCTTCCTGCCGGCTCTCACGATCATCATTGGGGCCCAGGCGACAGGTGGATGCCACAGGTAACTTTTAGCAGAAGGGAACAATGTAACCCCTTAATTATTATTCAGTTATATTAGTTAATATACTTTACTTCTTAATTACTATGAATTATAATAGTACTGTAGTACTCGAGTCCCGGTCTTGAAACCATACACTGGCCATCTCAGCCTCGTCTCGGTCTCAACCTCATTGTGACTCTGTCTTGTCTTGGCCTCTGGGTGAAGTGGACTCTGAAATCATTGCTGAGACCGGCTAAGTACGATACCTCCATCTGAGATAACTAGAAGCGGAGTCGCTATTGAATACTAAAACAAAAAAGAATAAGCAGAGAAAGTAGGTCTTTCTTTCTCTATATCAATCACAAACTCACAGCCCAAACAAATGACCACAAAATCTTCCACCGATTTGAACGACCAGGTCCACTTTTGCTGACCCTGCTAATGAGAAGCTTTGACAGCTACCGAGTGCTGGATGTCAGGCTGACAAGAGGAAAGCTGAGGAGTCCTGTCTCAGTTTGATCCCTCAGCGGATAGCACAGAGCTGTAGTTACTCCTTTTCAGTTCCCACACAGAGGAAGCCCAGTTCTGCATACTGACTGCGGCATTTCCTTCATTTCAGTTGTGCTTGCGCAGAAAACAAAAACATAATTTGCTAACATTTTGCCAGAAAAATCAAGGAGCTTGATATAGAGCATTTTCTTTATGCTAATAATTAGTAACTACTAACAATCACAATTGTCATATTTTAAATTATGCTTAGTTAAATGTCTGTGCTGCAATGATTATGAAATAATAAAAAAATGCAGTACCATTACAGCCCACTGGGGGCTGCAGCACCCAGGCTGAAAAGTACTTTTGCATAGGTTTAAATAAAATCTGTCGGCTGAGAATCTAATTGATCCTTTCCTTTAACTTAGTAACTACTATAAATTATTCAGCATCTGCTATGAATCATGCACCTATTTTGAACTATTTATTATCTACTATACATTACTTAGTCAGTATCAACTAGAAATGATTCAGGACCAATTAAAAATGATTCTTTAATGCACATGAATGATTCAGGATTTACTGTGAATTACTCAGTAACTACTACAAATTGTTCTATAACTATTACATTTACCTTGAACCTAATGTGTAAGACAAACCACAGTGGACTGAAGAATAAAAGAAGTCTTGAGCATCTTTTACTCAGTGATAGAAAACATGGCAGCATGCAGAAACCCTCAATCCTCATATGTATTACCATCAACAACATGGACATGCACTATAACTCTCTGGCAGCCGAATTATACAACTTAAAACTGCACTATTTGAGGTAAATTTGAAAGACGTCACAAGGAAAAACAACTGACTAACATATATATATATGTCCATACAGGCTCAGAAAGAAGGTCCGGCTCGATATTTAGGCCTCACATGTGTCCTTCACCAAGTTTAAACTGAATTCGCTTTGAATTTACTTTCAATTATCAGATTCATCCGCTTGGGGAAGAGGTTCTTCTGCATGTAGTGTGCAATTACACATTTCCCCCCAGAGAGGTCTCCAAATCCCCAAATCTTACCAAGTGTAGCTTCAGCGTGGCCATTGCCCTGGTCTCAGAATGTATCCCCAACTTTTGGATTGACAGGTTCAAATAGTTTATTTAGAAAGTCTACATTGGTGTCTGTGACTCCATTCCACTCATCATGGGAAGCCAAAACACCACTCTATTTGGATAAGAAGTGGAGCACTGCTGTGTTGGCTGCTGACCCACAGTCCTCTGGGACGGCCCTGTCCATGCCCCAGGGGCCGAGTCGGGCCTGGCTCGCATTCACGAGGCGCCTTTCTCCTCACACGGGGTGCCATGTTGGCTCTGGTGGACGTTGATTAGCTCTAGTGGCTGTTTTTTTTTGTTATCTTGAAATCACAGGCCACAGCCATTTTGGCTTGCTTTCCAACATGGCAGATGGCATGAGACTCTCTCTCTCTCTCATTCGTTTCAGCTGGCAAGAACATGCCCACATGGCCCGGTTAATGCTGTGGCTCTCTCCGAGATGGTTCTAAAAACAAGGCAAGCAAAGCTTGCAGATGCTAAAAAGCCAGCTGTTTCCACTGTTTCTGTGGAGATCCAGAGACGGAGATTTCAATCATCATCATCTTCTTAGCTGTCTCAGTGCAGTACCTGCAGGGAAACTGTGCGAGCAGTGGTGGCTTTATGGGTGGATTTTGGGGCTCTAAGAAAAAAGACAGGGATGGGGCCCTCTGAAAGCACAGATTTGACCTAAATTAGAGATGCAAAGGTCTACACTGCAAGTAACGACAGCTTGGCAAGTGAAATCATCTCAAATCTAGTCATTACATCTGATATTCTTCATTTCGCGAGTGCTATAAGAATATCCATCCATCTATCTATCTTCTAAGCCACTTATGTTTCTAGGTCACAGAGGGTGCTGGAGCCTATCCTAGCGTTTATTGGGCGGAAGGCAGAAAATATCTGGGACAGGTCATCAGTCCATCACAGGGCAGTCAGACAGACATACATGTTCACCTCTAGGGGTCAATTTCTCCAACCGGCCTGACTGCATGTCTTTGGACTGTGGGAGGAAACCCACGCAGACACGGGGAGAACATGCAAACTCGGAACCCTAGTTGCCCGGCCAGGGAATCGAACCCAGGCCCTTCTTGCAGTGAAGCAACAGTGCTACCCACTGCACAATAGTAGTTTATGTAATGTATTATTTACTTAAGTCATTTTATTAAGAGGAATTATCTCACTGTATAGACTCATTTTGCTTGTTTTGAGAAAAAGCACTTGAAACAAACAGTATCGTTTAATACTGTAAGATAATTTGGTACAGATTAGCATAGAAGTATCAAGTATTGAGATTTCTTTTCCCTGCAAATAGTAATTAACATAGTCATGACATTTTGAGAGTAATTACTAACTTTTTTGATTCATTATTACCACTATACCACCCGTTGTAGCCTTATGTATGGCTGAGGCTGTGCAGTGCTCTGTTCTGGCTGGAAAAAACATTAGCTTTACATGTGCAGCGACAACATTTTTGCTTCCCTGTCTATTTTTTCCCACTGCACTCGTATACCTTTACTAGATTTTCCCTCTCAACATCAAGTAAATCACATAGAAGAACCTCCTCTCCATAGTTTAGACTGGTGGTCTTCAACCTGTAGGCATCAGCCACCTAGTGGGCTGTGGTGGTATTGCTAGAACTGCACTTTGTAATTTACTTAAAAAAAATTGATTGCAACTTATAGACATTTAGCTAAGTACTATTGGTAAGATAAGCATTTCCATAAACAAGGTCCAACTCATAGATTGGCCAAAGTGCATGACACAGAAACTAACATAGCCACCTAGTTCTATTTATATATTATTGACTTCTTTCAGAACGGGTAAACAGCTACAAACAGAATTTTTTGTTCTGTGTTGTGTGATTGTACACTTGAGAGAAATTCCACAGGCTACACTGATTATTGCGTTTTCATTTGAAGCAGTAAGGTTCGTTAAATCTTCTTGGGGGCTGCTGAATTTTCTGTGGTCAGTTGTGTGGGCCATGAGCTACAAAAGTTTGGGAACCTACTGGTGTACATTATCGGTTTGAAATTATTCAATTCTTGTCTTATCAATATCAATACTAATCCATGTTACTACATGACAACACTATAAAAGATCTGTCATGCAACAACATGGAATAGTCCCTTATGAGGTGCGATCAAAAAGATCTGGGACTGTTCCTGTTGTGAAGGAACAGAACATGGCACAGTAATGTGCATGAAGCAACTTTTGTGGGTTAGTGTTCCACGGTACATCACAGAATATCAAGATCAGGACCTGTGTTGGTCCATTTCTTTGATCATTTGCAGGTGTGCATTTGTGATTTCACCATGGAGCAAACATCAAGTTCTGTGTCCAACTCGGGAAAGTGGCAATGGAAATGTCTATGGCAATGAAGCCATGAGCCAGACAAGGTGTTTTGAGTGTCGTTTACATTTCAAGATGGGCAGAATGTCACTAGAGGATGATCAGAGGTCAGGGTAACCCCCCTCCCCCCTCCCCCCCAAAAAAAGAATACACCCCTGAAAACATCCCACAAATGTAACCATTTGTATGTCAGGACCGTCAGCTCCCCATCGAGGAAACTGTTAATATCCTTTAGAACAAGAACATGTCCAAATTTAACATGCACCGCCAAGATCTCTGTCAACAGGTCTGACCTAACCTTCATATTGAGGACCATCACCAGTCGGGTCTTTGTAGTGGAAGAGCTCAGCTCACAGTCTCCAAGACAGGAGAAGGTGCATCAGTTCAGGAGCACCGATAAGATCATGCTCGCCTTTTTCATCCACATTCATGAGGATGTGTGCTATGAATTTGTCATCTAGGGTAAAACTGTCAATGTCGATTTCTACTGCACTTTTCTAAAGCATCTGAGGGAGCACATTCAGCTCAAATGGCCTGAACTAGGTGTTCAAGCTGTTTACGTCTTCTTACTTGTTGTTAATAATACATCTGACTTGCTTGTTAAAATAAGTCAGGCATTGGCAAGCCAAATGTTAACAGCCCTTTTGTCAATTTTTAACAAAATCAAACCATTTTACTGAAGTAATGTTTTACCAACTTGGCTGTATGTTTCAGTATGTGCTAATGTGCTAGTATAGACTAAAGAATTTGAACAAATACGTGGACTTATGTTGCTCAACTTTAAGCTTTGGCTCAGCTATAGATGCTTTTCTCGCATCTCCAGCAGGAAACTTTTCCTCTAAAGTAGAACAGTTTCTTGCAAAACATCTCTCAATGTTCGACTTTTGATGAGGCTGAAGCCGCTTCTCATTCGCCAGCTTCTTGTGAGAATTTTACTATTCTACCTTAAATGGTGCCTGAGGCCCCAGAATGTATCTATCTATGTAGCTAACTATAGCACCATTTAAAGTGGAATGTGAAAAATTGATTGAGGGCCGACTTCAGCTTTGCGACGTTTGAGTGTTTGACATTTTCTCATTGCAGATTAAACGTATCAGGAAACCAGCTGGAGTGATTATAGCCCATACGTCTTCAAATTATCGATGTTCGTCTTAAATCTCTCTCTTTACCATTTCATAGCTACTAGCTAGGTGAGATTGTCTGTGTTGCTATCGTGACCAGCAGTCTGTGCTGATCTTCTGGGTTGAAGGGTGAATTAGCAGTTCTACATTAACTCCTGCGTTTAAGACCATTTATTGTTAAACTGTGCTGCAATGATCAGCAGAGCTTTATTTTAATGTAAAGGAGGATAATTTTATTATTACCTACTGATCTAATTCAGCTGTGGAGCCATAACAGGACAGTAAAAGAGCCACATGTGGCTCCTGACATGCACGTTGCCGACCCCTGAAATAAGTGGAGAATGAAAAATACAGATTCTATACTTTCACTGTTTACCACAGGTGTGTCTGTAAGTAGACGAGGAGATGCTTCATTATGATTTGCACATTTATTGTGAAATGAAGAGTCAGTTTTTGGTGAGTCAGAAAAGTCAGAAGTGCAGACCTGGATGTTTGGAAAGCGAATGGAAAACAAATGCAGACGCAGAACTGAATGAACTGCATGCTCAACAGTAATAACTCTGCAGGTTAACAGCTCATCTCAACTTTTGTGAAATAGATTCTGAACTGAGAGCAGGAAAGGAAAAAAAAAGATCAAAGGTGGACGAAAGCGGCGGACTGATCTCTGTCCAGGAACAAAAATCCTCATCTGGGTCTCAAATCGCAGACTCAAAATCTGTTGCGCGTCGATACTGATTCACTCACAATGAACTAAAGCTTGCTGAGTTTGGATTAAAGTGAAGGGGGGGAGGGGTAGAAGAGAGGTAAACAGATATTGAGAAAGGGAGAGGAGAGGAGAGATACCCAAGACAGAGAGACAAAAAAAGATACATATAGAAGAAGGAAAGAGAGACAGAAGAGAAAGAGTGGGAAAAGATAGATCGACCTACAGACAGACAGATAGATAGATGGATAGATAAATCGACTTTAATGTGGGTCACCTCCTCAAACGCTCTCTCTCAGGATGAAACACGTTCCACTGGAGAAGATGAACCCACCACTGTTTCATCATGCCAAGTATCTTAAAATATCTCAAAACATTACAGAATGACCGTGTGAACTGACCTCCGCTGGAGGCACCCCCTCCGGTGGGCGGCAGTGGAGGACGATCATGCCTTTGATTGGCACCTCCCGGCCCTGCGGCTCCTGCTCGAAGTTCTTCCTCAGATCTAAGAAAAAAACAGCAGTCCTGTGCTCAGAAACTGACCAATGATAAATGGTAGAAGGGCTGATAAACTGTCCAGCAAAGGACAGCCTAAAGTCTGAAACTGTACACCTATATAGTGGACCTAAAGTGGCCAGTGAGTGGAAGTACTTGTTTCTAATAAAGTGGCCAGTTAGTGGAAGCAGAAAGTAGGTGTTTCTAATAAAGTGGCCAGTGGGTGGAAACACACGGTAGATGTTTCTAATAAAATGTTGGAAAAGCTAAAATATCTGTATACAGTCAATAGCTTCTTATACTGAAATGTAAAGATAGACTGATGTATCCTGACACTCACATGCGATGCGGACAGTGGCCTTACGGCTCTTGGAGGTGCCCAGGTGACTCCAGGCCACACACAGGCACCAGTAGTCCTCAGGACCGTGGAAATCTTCCACCTGTTGCCGAGACACATTGATCATCACCTCACGGATCTTCAGACCTGCAGGGGAAGACAGAGATCACCAGCCTGTTCTTATGATTACTTCTGGGTAAATGGGAGGGTCAAATGCAGTTTAATCGTTCAGGAGCTGTGAATTTATGAGCGCTTTCACATACAGCTAGGACGTCCGTAACTTAACTAGCACCACTGAAGCAGAGGACAGATTAATCCTTTTACAGTTTGTTAAATTCTAGTTGCTGGCATGTAGCTCCAGTTGTCGCTATGCCAACAGCAGAGACAACAGTAAATGGTCAACTCAGTTCATGCCAGCTGCAAACATTTGCAACCATCAAACAGAGGCTGAATAAAATAATGTTACATTATGACCATCTGTAAATTTATGGTTGGTGTGCAAGATATAATCAGTTATCGTCTTCTGTAACTAAATCATACATATACTGCGCTGTTGCTAGGCCACTGCCTTAGAATCCCAGGTGCTTGCTAAGGCATTGCTAGGACTTTGCTATAGAATTCCAGGTGGCTGCTAAGGCAATGCTAGGCCTTTGCTATAGAATTCCAGGTGGCTGCTAAGGCATTGCTAGGCCATTGCTATGCTATCCCAGGTGGTTGCTAAGGCATTGCTGGGCCATTGTTACAGAATCCCAGGTAGTTACTATGGTATTTTTAGGCCATTGCTATAGAATTCCAAAATTCCAAGTGCTTGCTAAATTGTTGCTAGGCTATTGCTATAGAATCCCAGGTGGTTACTAATGTGTTGCTAGGCCATTGCTATGCAATCCCAGGTGGTGGCTAAGGTGTTTCTAGACCATTGCTATAAAATCCCAAGTGCTTGCTAAGGCATTGCTAGGCCTTTGCTATAGAATTCCAGGTGGTTGGTATGGCAATGCTAGGCCTTTACTATAGAATTCCAGGTGCTTGCTAAGGCATTGCTAGGCCTCTGCTATAGAATTCCAGGTGGTTGGTAAGGCAATGCTAGGCCTTTGCTATAGAATTTCAGGTGGCTTCTAAGGCATTGCTAAGTCATTGCTAGGCCATTGCTATGCTATCCCAGGTGGTTGCTAAGGCATTGCTGGGCCATTGTTATAGAATCCCAGGTAGTTACTATGGTATTTTTAGGCCATTGCTATAGAATTCCAAGTGCTTGCTAAGTTGTTGCTAGGCTATTGCTATAGAATCCCAAGTGGTTACTAATTTGTTGCTAGGCCATTGCTATGCTATCCCAGGTGGTTGCTAAGGCATTGCTGGGCCATTCTTATAGAATCCCAGGTAGTTACTATGGTATTTTTAGGCCATTGCTATAGAATTCCAAGTGCTTGCTAAGTTGTTGCTAGGCTATTGCTACAGAATCCCAGGTGGTTACTAATTTGTTGCTAGGCCATTGCTATGCTATCCCAGGTGGTTGCTAAGGCATTGCTGGGCCATTGCTATAGAATCCCATGTGGTTGCTAAGGCCATTGCTATAGAATCCCAGGTGGTTGCTAAAGCATTGCTAGGCAATTGCTGTGCTATTCCATGTGGTGACTAAGGTCTTGCTAGGCCATTGCACATTTTATGTTTTAGTTTTTTTTTTCTCTCTTTGTTAAACATAGCAAATAAATTGAAATTGTGCAGAACAACAGGCAGGGAAAATATTTGTGATTGATCTCTGTAAAGGATATGCTCACTGATTTTCACAAGGCATATTATTTGACTGGGGGCATTCAAACATTTGCATTCAACTGTATATCAGTGTTTGATGTTGTTACAACTAACTAGAGTACATATTTGTAAAAGATGGTTCTTTAAGGGGTTTTGAGTAAACACAATAGCTCTGTATAGAACCAAGAACACTTAAACAACACTTTGCATGATTTTACATCATGAAAATTTCATGGAAAAGAATGTGCTGAAGATGGTTCTATATAGAACCTTTTTGAAAAGGGTTCTATATAGCACCCAAAAGGTTCTTCTACTGTTCCAAGCTTGACATTATAACAACAGAAGAACCTATTAATCATGCCATGGGTTCTTGAAGTGGTTCTTTATAGGACCATTTTTGTTACCTTGAAGAACCATCATTTTTAAGTCTGTACACTACAAATGCATGTCTGACATGGTTATCTCAATGTTATGTAGCAGAGTTCAATTAAAACCCTTAAAGCAAAAACAGCTCTCCTTTGGAGAAGGTTGGACAAGAACAAGTCTGAGGTCCTCAAGAAAGAAAACAAATGTAGTTATCTTCTATCTGAAGTTTGAGGGGAGGAGCATGCCTGAAACCCCTCCTTCTTCCAATCTAACGCCCTATAAATTTATACCCTCACCTTCCATTTTCATGACAAAGTGTTGGAAATCCCCACCGCCACTCCATCTGCTCACTGTTCCTCAGTCCTGCATCAGTCCTACTGCAGCTATGAGGGGATCTGGCCTTCTAGCTACAAGCAAAACCTCCCCGGAACTCCAGTCCAAGTTCTCAGAGTTCTCACCATCAGTCTTCCCTCATACTACCACCGCCATGTTGAAGGCATGATCTGACCTCCCAAACGAGAATTCTTGCCACATTACATTCAATGTTGTATTTCATTGATCGGCCTTGAAAGGTCAGCAGGAAACTACCTCAATATTGAATTTGAACTTCAAGGCAAAAAATCCAAGCAGTGCATGATGTCCAAGGTAGCGCTGCCTCAAAACTAAGCACCACCTCAGGAACACAGCATTGGCATCAGAAGAAAACAACAGCATAGTGCCTCTCATCATCTCAGCCTAACTGTGATTTTCCGTCGGAGACCCAGGATGGGATGATGGGAGAACCGTTTGAACACTCACAGCAGTGCGGTTTGAAAGTGATTATCTGAATGTGATCTCATCGACTTTATTAAATTGAACATTTCCTGCGCAGTCTAAAATCACTGAAACGTGCACCATTGTGAAACTGTGGCTGTACCATAAAAACTCATTAGAGTGGAGAAGCATGAAAGCCAAACTAGACCTTTGAGGTTACTGCAGCACTTTTCTGTGGAAAATGAGTGGAGGTCGGATGCGACTTTATTGGACCTTTCCAAAACAGACGCAAATCCTCAGCAGGGGGTCAGCAGACAAGTCCATTACCTCTGCAAAATAATCTCCCGAACAAAGGAAAATTCAGTAGAAGAAGAACAAGAATCGATGAAATGTCTGAACTAGAGCTCATTTTCAGAAGTTTAATGGTTCTAAAAGCTCCCTCAGATGAAGTTATTACAAAAACGTTTGTGAACGTATTGCATGATGTCTGACACATTATTGTATGATAGATTTGAGAGAAAGTTTTTGCCTAGAACATATCGCTGTTGTCGGCAGAAAACCTTGTATCTCCATTTTAGACATCCGGTTCTTTGAAATGTGTTATTTATTTGAAAATACACGTAGTCCTTCACATTTTATGTAAATTTCATGGTGAATGGACTAAATGAATGGACTAAAAGACCTAAAATTCTGATTCCATTTACTTGCATTAAAAGTAAAGTAGGTTTTTCCTTCTTTTTTTCAGAGATACAAGGTTTCTTCCTACAACAGCAACATATTTTTAGCACATTCATATGGAGCCCTATTAACATCATGCATGGCCACTACTTAGTATGGCATGGGAATAAGATAATTAAGTCATGGCCACAACTTCGTAAGGCATTGGGACAAGCTCCTACTGCGTGGTCACGATTTAGTAAGGTGTGGGAATGAGAGAATTAAGCCCTGACCACAGCTTAACAAGGCATGATCTCGTTCCGAAGCCTTACTAAGGCCTCATTCCCATGCCTTGCTAAGTTGTGGCCATGCAGTAGGCTCTTGTACCCATTTGTGAACACAGCGTGGCCACATATTATTTCTATTTATATAGGATGTAACCAGCAGGGCTCTATACATTTGTGGTGGAGGGGTATATGTGTTGTTTATCAAATAGCGATGATGTGAAGATGATGAAGGAATCTCTGCTGGCACCATCTTACTTGTACATAAAGAGGTTTATTACAAAGAAGACCAGCATCAAATCAGGCACCATGGATTGCCTGAGAGAGGCTTTGCAGCCAATATGAATTCCCTCTGTACAACAACCACAACCACCCGCTTTATATAGGTTGGTTGTTTTTGTGACCTTTGGATCAGGGGCCCCTAACTTAAACATACCAAATGGAACTTCAGATACCACACATGAAAGATGTTGCGAGGCAAAATAGTCCCCAAAGAGATCTTATTTTCATTATTTTACAATCAACATTCCATGTTAAGCTCAGAAAGCACATGTAGGTTCACTGGTGGTTTAGGATAGTAAACAAAATGGCTATATATGTGTTGTAGTCATGGCGTCCCCTGGTTCCTATCACCACCACTGTAAAGAGATATTTACCATTTCACACCAAACAACTCTGAATGACTTTAGGAACACCTGAACACCAATGCAAAGAATGGACTAGTGTTCTTGGGACTTGTTACCTTGCAAGAACACAAGCACGGATGATGCACATGCAGGAGTTGTGATGCATACTTGCAATTGCACAACCGCCCAGCTGATTTTACTAGCATTACGATACGACGTCAGCAGTAATGTTGTTTAAATGACCCGACAACAGGAGAAACTGTGATTGCAATCCTGGATTAATACATGATCACAGCTGCAGGGTACGGGACAATCTGAGTAAAAGTAGGAGAAACGTAGAGGGAGAAGGTCATTGCTAAGCTGAGGAGAGCCAGGCTGAGGAGAAAGATGAAGAAAGGTCCACCCGCTATGGTGTCACCTGGCTCTAATATGTAAACACAGCCATTTAATTCTTTCCTTGTTTTCTTGAATATTGCAATGTACCTTGGGAACTTGAAGTCGAGCAAGAACACATACTGAGAAACAGCCTTGGTTTCCATTTCAAGCTGCTCCTCAGAACCGTGTGGGTGTGTCAGAATGCAAAATGTTTAACAGAGGCGTCTCCCTGGCAATGTAAACAACGCAGCGCAAGTGGCAGTGGGGAGCGATGCCACCAGTCGGTGTGGTCCAGCCCTATGCGTTTGAGCCTCCCTGCAGGACAACAGACCACTTTGCTCTTCTTGACTTGAATAAAAACTATAAAATGAACAACAATGCAATGAACCATGAACATTCAAAGAACCCTTTGCATAAATAAAAGGTTCTTTGCATTTGCATTCAGATCAATGGAGAACATGCTGTGGATGGTTCTATATAGCACCTTTTGAAAAGAGTTCTACATAATACCAAAAAGGGCTCTTCTGTTGTATGACAGGCTTGTTACAATAGAGGAACCCTTTATGGTGCTATATAGAACTCTTTTCAAAAAGGTTCTACAGGCCACTCTCCATCAGTCTGACGAACCCTGTCATGATGCAAAAAAAACCTTTAATCATGGAAAGGGGTCTTTGAGTGTTCGTGGTTTTGTCTAGAGCCATGTTCTTTAGTAAAGAATCCTTGAGGAACCATGGTTTGTGAGCGTGTGGCTAACTGATGGACCATGCTTCTGAAAATGAGGTCACACAAGCTCCCATTATGAGTCAGAACTTTCTCGACTGCCTTATTGTGCATCACCACTGTGAAGTACAACTGCGGGTAAACACTGTGGGACTTGATGTTGGGGTAGCTAACGTAACACCAAGCTAACATCTAGCTACACTACGAACAGCAGTGCAATAAACCTTCGAAACCCATCAGCTTGTCAATTTGATGTTGCTGCTGTTCGTCCAACTCCTCCCTCTATTTTACCTTTCTGCTTTTTTAAAGGTGCCCATGCTACCAACATATAGGGCAGTCATGGACTGGAGGTTAGGGAAACGGTCCTGTGACCAGAAGGTCGCTGGTTCAATCCCCAGAGCTGACAGTACAGCCTGAGGTGCCTTTGAGCAAGGCCTAACCCCCACCTGCTCCCCAGGCATTGTGAATAGGGCTGCCCACTGCTCAATATGTGGTGTTTCACTTCATGGAAGGGTTAAATGCAGAGGTGAAATTTCCCCATTGTGGGACTAATGAGGGTCTCTTAATCTTAATGCCTAGAGGGTAAGAAAGTTTGTTACTGCACCTCCCCATTGCTGGGATTGAATGAGAGGCACATGGGAAGGCCTCCCTGTGGGACCGGAGGAGGTGTCCAGGAGGCAGGGCTCGGGACTCATGCATTGTCCCCATGCCGCTCACTGCTGTCGTCACCATCCTGCTGTTTTTGGCAGCTGACATCCTCCTCTCACCTCCTCTCACGGAGGGTTCAGGCACCCCGCTTTCTCTTGTGGCAGTCACTGGTACCCCAGGGACAGGCAACTGGCACAAAAACCTTAAATTAGCTATTTGCAGGGGGTATTGTTTGAGACTCGGAGCAGGGGAGGATCAGTCACTTGAGGGAGAGGAACGTGAGTGTGATGGGTACATTGGCAGATCAAATGTAGTCCAAACAATAACAAACGAATAAAGGTTCACAACAATCTCTCACCAGAAAAGACCAACAGCATCCTTTCTCTGCCAGTTCGGAGTAAAACGTCGCAAAAACTGCAGATCATAGGTAAAACAAAACCATAAAAATGAGTAGATGAGACTTAAGACACTTGAAAAAGCCTCCCTCTCTGAGCAGAGCCAGTACGCTTCGGAGTAGACCGAGCGCCCCAACACACAAACAACCCACTTCAGATCAGCAGCATCCAAGCGACTTGACACAAGTTAAAGAGCTAAAGACGCGTCTTGTTGGCACGTAATTACATTTACAAGTCAAAGGGCTTTTTCAGACAGATCTGGAACTGTTCCAAGTCGTGGCGTTTGCGGAAAGCTAATGAACTATGACAATATTTGGCTCACTATTAGACCCACGCAAGGAGTGAATTCAATAATGATGGTATTTGATGAGGGTGATGTCTTAAGCCTTTGCTTTATTTGCATGTCGTTGACAGCTACACTTGTTTTGGAAACAATTCTCTGTGTGTCTTTGACCAGCGCGCGTGTGATCGAGCAGGTTTTAATTATCGCACACATTATGTAGGCTGTCAGTTATTTCTGGCTTGTTTATTGTTCTCGGGTGTGCTGGGTGTGCTTTGAAGAAGACGCGAAGCTCGCAGGGGAACACAGCAGAGCTCTCTGCCCTAGTTGTATTGCTGTTTCATAAATATAGGATTATATGCTTTGAACGCTTGTTTGTGTGTGTATATGTGCGTGAGATGGAGCAAGACTTTGTGTTTGTGTCCGCACAGGTCTCAGAATAGAAACAGCAACGCTTATAAGCACTTCATAACTGTTCCAAAACTCTTTCTGTACTACTTTGCTTGAACTCTGCTACTTGACATGTCGCATGCCATCAGGACAGATTTTGTTCAGTAATGTAACAGTGTCACGTTACCATTACTGGTAGTTGTTATGTAGTCATTGGCTTTCTTTGATCTATTTCTCATTTGTTACTGTGATAGGGGGGTGTTTCTAATAAAGTGGCCAGTGAGTGGAAGCGCAAGGTGGGTGTTTCTAATAAAGTGGCCACTTAATGGAAGCACAAGGTGGGTGTTTCTAATAAAGTGGCCAGTGAGTGGAAGCGCAAGGTGGGTGTTTCTAATAAAGTGGCCACTTAATGGAAGCACAAGGTGGGTGTTTCTAATAAAGTGGCCAGTAAGTGGAAGCAAAAGGTGGGTGTTTCTAATAAAGTGGCCACTTAATGGAAACACAGGGTGGGTATTTCCAATAAAGTGGCCAGTGAGTGGAAGCACAAAGTGGGTGTTTCTAATAAAGGGGCCACTTAATGGAAGCACAAGGTGGATGTTTCTAATAAAGTGGCCAGGGAGTAAAAGAACAAGGTAGGTGTTTCTAATAAAGTGGCCAGGGAGTAAAAGAACAAGGTAGGTGTTTCTAATACAGTGGCCAATTAATGGAAGCACATTTACATTTACGGCATTTGGCTGACGCTCTTATCCAGAGCGACTTACAATTTGATTGTTTTACACAGGTAGGCGAAGGTGGTGTTAGGAGTCTTGCCCAAGGACTCTTATTGGGATAGTGGAAGGTGCTTACCCAGGCAGGGGATTGAACCCCAGTCTACAGCATAGAAAGGCAAAGGTGTTACCCACTACACTACACCAAGCACAAGGCGATTGTTTATAATAAATTAGTAAACAGATTGTTTACTAATAAAGTGGCCAGTGTGTAAAAGTACAAGGTAGGTGTTTCTTTTCAAACAATAAACAAGTTGTCCAAAATGATCAAACAAACTGCCGCCATTATCGGCTGCTGCATTTCTCCTGAAAGATTCACTGCATTTGTATAGTGTTTTCACCACTGAGTACCCCAAACAGAAATGTAGGCCTTTAATGTTTTATTAAATTCCAGGCACTCAGCTGAAAGCAGTCGATTGGTAAAAGCCCATCCACGGTATTTATGGCTATAATTAGTGTTTACTGAGCGACTGTGTGCTGAAGGATAAAACAAATGACGCTTTTGTGAGCCAGCAATCCTACTGGGATGCACCAGTATTAGGAAGGCTGGCACAGACTGGCACAGCTGGCGTGTGATTCAAAAGGGTGGCACTACTGTACATGCTGCTATTGGCTGATGTGATTGCCTTTGGGAGGGAAATGGTTTCCAAGACGAAGAAATCACTATAAATAGTCAACACATTCATTCATTTATTCAGTCAAACCATGCAGTACCAGGTTCTGTATTTTATAAAGCACCAGTAATTGCCAGTTCTGCTCTTATACACCAATTAAAGAACCTGTTTAACTCAGATAAGCAATAATCTACCATAGGCAGAGTGCATTTGTAGGTTTTTATGAGATAACTGGTCTAGTAAGGACAGTAAAACACTTTTTTTGGAACTCTGTTTAAAATCCATTTTTTAGGCATATTGAAAGTTTTATATTTAGGTGACATTTTTTATATGATGTTTCATTTTATATAAGGTGTATTTGCTGTAATGAAGACAAATGAAAGCTGAAATCTAAACAGCTGGCGTTTCTGCTGTGCTACTCCAAACTGCACCCTAGCACATTGAATAGTATGCAGAAAATAGTGCACATACCATCAGAAGTGCACTCATTGGTGTAGCAGGTGACGTGCAGAAGTGCGTGGTTTGGTGTGCAGCATTAGATCAACCAGCGAGTTGCGTTCAACAGTGCAACAGGTCCAGTGGCCGATTATAGTTCTGCCAAGCTGTTCGATGGCTGCTCATTAAACAGAAATCAGTTCTACATATAAGGCACATGTAATTGCGGCACCATTTAAGGTGGAACGGAAAATTCAAATAAGAAGAACTTCTGCTTGAGTTTATTATTTCATAGTTTTGGTTGCCACTTTTATTAGTTTTTGTACAATCTCATGCACCGGAATGTTCTAAACTCTAGTTAGTGGAAGTACAAGGTGGGTGTTTCTAATAAAGTGGCCAGCAAGTGGAAGTAAAAGGTGTTTCTAGTAAAATGGCCATTGAGTGAAAGTATAAGGGGTTTCTAATAAAGTGGCCAGTGAGTGGAAGTATAAGCTGTTTCTAATAAAGTGGCCAGTGAGTGGAAGTGCAAGGTGGTGCAAGGTGGTATTCTGCTTGGCCATCATTCACCTGCAGGCTTATAGCTGCAGCAGCAGTGAGGAGACGAGCTCTGTGAAAGCACAGAGTTACGGTTGCCTGCCAAGATGGCGGCAGGGTGTTTTTAAAGACCTGATGGAATAATATGAATAGAGCAATAAGTTACGAGAGGCCATCATTTACAAAAATTTCATGCCATATGTAATATGGTAAAGTGCACAAATGCTTAATAAATAATTGCATTTGCTATTAATGGACTGTCGGACTGCTGAAAGAGGACAATTAAAAGTATTCCAGTGGATGGCAACTTCAAGCTGTGGCTGTTTTTAATGAGATAACGAAGCCATCACTGATCCAGCACTGATCAGCAAAACACCTTTTTATACCTTTTTTAAACCTTGAAAGCACATTAACCAGAGTATTCGGGTGTACTGACTTGATTTTATTTGATTGGTGGTTGTAGTGATGACCAACAAAAGCTAAAATCTAAACAGTTTTCCTGATTATTTTCACGGTCCAATCTACATAGTTTCACTACAGCACCAATTTAGGTGGAATAAAAAATATGTAAAATGAGAAGCTGGCGAATAAGAAGCTGACTTGAGCTTAATGTGTATGTATGGGTTTATTATTTGAGAGCTTTGGCCGCGTTGGTAGCCACTTTTATTAGTTTTTATAATATATCACACACTGGAATGTTCTGAACTCTGGAGATATGCAGGTTATATAGATCCAGTCCACCAATCTAACTAATCCTCTCCTTGTAATGTTTTCCAGAGATGCATATAAAGCAGCTACAAGTCTTTAAATTATTTTAGTGGTCATTCTGGTCTACTTTGCTTGGTTTATATACACTTGCATTCCAAATTGGCGATGTGGTCTTCTTAATGATGTAAATGAATACTATGAATAGCTGCATTCGTTCCAAAGGGTCTCTAAGCAGTACTGTTATATTCCCTGTGTACCTGAGTAGGGAATATTGGTTAAGGCAACTGCAGTTGAAAAATGTCTTCATTCAGAACTTCCTACAGCGTCATAATCAAACACATAACTTCAAGAGACCTGCAATGACTGATGGGCACACTTTCCTACAGCTTCCTGTGAAGTGATAACCCTCTCTTCACTACTCCCTGTGCAGTTTGAAGTTCCCTTCCACTGGAACTTTTTCACTCCTTATTGTTTGGAGTTTTAAAATGTCTGAATACCATGTTCAGTACACTTTGCAGGGAACCTAGAGGGTGATTGGAATGCACTTAATAACTTTCAGTCAACCATCCCAGCATATTGTAATCATGAATTTTTCAGTTTTTGTCATAAGCATCCCAGACCAAAAAAATTGTCACCTTGCATGTTTAAGGTGGTAGTAACATCAGGCTCCTGCAGATGGTGATTGGTCTATAAATACCTGCGGGGTGTGCAACGGGATTCATAGATTGAGAAAAGGTGGTACAGGGCAGTGAATGTCTTGTCTGATGTGTGGAAAATGGGTCACAAAGCAGATGTTAAGGAGTGATTGCATTCGGGCCAAAGGCCTCAGTTTGAACAAAGTACCTGAATTTGCAGGTGTATTGAAGTACACAGTCATACAGGTCAACCAGCAGTGGAAAAGTCTAGAGGAAATTCTTGTCAGAATTGCAGCCAAAAGAAGAAACTGATGGACCACTGGCGTGTTTCTCAGCTTGTAAATACAAATTGCTTTCCTAAGTTCTTTCAGAAATTAGTTGTGAAGGACCTTCAGGACATCAGGGAGCAATTATTGCCTGAAAGTGAAGAGATTTTATTCACCTTAAATACGCAAGGTAACAACATATTTTGTCCAGGGAGCTTTTGATTATATACATACGATTTTAAAACCAAATTACCATGACATTACAATGATCAGGTGTCACGTATTATATTTTCATGATTGCAAATCACCAGTTACTCTTTCCATTTTGTCAACATTTAGCAATGAATGAGTAAATAGAAGTGGTCCATTCTAAGTTAACAATGTTTTCCTTCTCCAAAATCTTTTGGGAAATATGAGGTTTTGCCCTTACAGTGGCAACATTCTTTACTTCACATGTAAATAGCAAAACCCCTACATCACTGCCATTACCTATTTTAAGACTTGGCTGGCACAGCAACAGTGATGCACTGGTCCACTGTTCAGAGTTGGACAAACACCATCTACATGGAGGTCATCAAAAGGAAAACAGTCTTCTTCTTCTTTCGGCTGCTCCCTTTAGG
>NC_051226.1:35191998-35239498 GCF_015220715.1 Pygocentrus nattereri | reverse complement strand
GAGACTGACAAAGACAGAGAGTGAGAGACAGTGACAAAGTGTGAGAGAGAGAGAAAGAGAGAGAAAGAAAGAGACACAGAGAGAGACAGTGATGAAGAGAGAAAGAGAGAGAGAGAAAGAAAGAGACAGAGAGAGACAGTGACAAAGAGAGAGAGAGAGTGATGAAGAGAGAGAGAGACTGACAAAGACACAGAGAGAGAGAGACAGTGACCAAGAGAGAGAAAAAGAGAGAGATGAAGAGAGAAAGAGAGAGAGAGAGAAAGTGACAAAGTGAGAGAGAGAGACAGTGACAGAGAGAGAGAGAGAGAGAGAGACTGACAAAGACACAGAGAGAGATAGACAGTGACAAAGAGAGAGACTGACAAAGACAGAGAGTGAGAGACAGTGACAAAGAGAGAGAGAGAGAGAAAGAGAGAGAAAGAAAGAAAGACACAGAGAGAGACAGTGACAAAGAGAGAGAGAGAGTGATGAAGAGAGAGAGAGACTGACAAAGACACAGAGAGAGAGAGACAGTGACCAAGAGAGAGAAAAAGAGAGACTGACAAAGAGACAGAGAGAGAAAGAAAGAAAGAAAGAAAGAAAGAAAGAAAGAAAGAAAGAAAGAGCAAGAAAGTGAAGACAAAGAAAGGAAGAAAAGAAATCAGACAGAATAAAAGAGATAAAAGCATAAGAGCAAAAGAAAGAAAAAATCAAACTGATAGAAAGAAAGGTGTAAAGTGCATGAGAGTGAAAGAAAAAGAAAGGAAAAAGAAAGAAGGAGAAGGAAAGAATAAACCTGACAGAAAAGAAAGGACAAAAGCATGACAGCAGACAGTGACAGAGAGAAAGGCAGAGAGAGAGGCAGAGTGACAAAGAAAGGGTGAGAGAGAGTGACAGACAGAGAAGGAGCGAGAGAGAGACAGAGAGACAGACAGACTGCACTCCTGTCTCTCTTCCTCTCTACACTGATCCTCATGTCCCTCTGATTATCCGTGTCTGGTCGTGAGACTCTGAGCTGCTGTGTTCTGCTCTCCTCTCTGCCTCTGTGTGTGTCTCATGCCAGGCCTCTTCACTGAGAGCTCAGAGGCCCCTGTGGTCACTCTGTCCTGCTTTTCATCTCTCTCTCTCTCTCTCTCTCTCTCTCTCTCTCTCTCTCTCTGTCTCTCTCTGGCAGGACAATGAGGCTTTGGCAGGCCACCGGCTGATGGCAGCAGGAGGAGGTACAGAGGGAGATTTAGGATTCAGGGCCAGATTTACATATGAGTGCAGGTGCAGCACAAAATGTGTCTTGATGTACAAAACACAGTACGACCCCACTTTATTAGACACACCCACCTTGTGCTTCCACTCACTGGCCACTTTATTAGACACACCCACCATGTGCTTCCACTCACTGGCCACTTTATTAGACACACCCACCATGTGCTTCCACTCACTGGCCACTTTATTAGACACACCCACCATGTGCTTCCACTCACTGGCCACTTTATTAGACACACCCACCTTGTGCTTCCACTCACTGGCCACTTTATTAGACACACCCACCATGTGCTTCCACTCACTGGCCACTTTATTAGACACACCCACCATGTGCTTCCACTCACTGGCCACTTTATTAGACACACCCACCATGTGCTTCCACTCACTGGCCACTTTATTAGAAACACCCACCATGTGCTTCCACTCACTGGCCACTTTATTAGGCACACCCACCTTGTGCTTCCACTCACTGGCCACTTTATTAGACACACCCACCTTGTGCTTCCACTCACTGGCCACTTTATTAGACACACCCACCATGTGCTTCCACTCACTGGCCACTTTATTAGACACACCCACCATGTGCTTCCACTCACTGGCCACTTTATTAGACACACCCACCTTGTGCTTCCACTCACTGGCCACTTTATTAGACACACCCACCATGTGCTTCCACTCACTGGCCACTTTATTAGACACACCCACCATGTGCTTCCACTCACTGGCCACTTTATTAGGCACACCCACCTTGTGCTTCCACTCACTGGCCACTTTATTAGACACACCCACCTTGTGCTTCCACTCACTGGCCACTTTATTAGACACACCCACCATGTGCTTCCACTCACTGGCCACTTTATTAGACACACCCACCATGTGCTTCCACTCACTGGCCACTTTATTAGACACACCCACCATGTGCTTCCACTCACTGGCCACTTTATTAGAAACACCCACCATGTGCTTCCACTCACTGGCCACTTTATTAGACACACCCACCATGTGCTTCCACTCACTGGCCACTTTATTAGACACACCCACCATGTGCTTCCACTCACTGGCCACTTTATTAGAAACACCCACCTTGTGCTTCCACTCACTGGCCACTTTATTAGACACACCCACCTTGTGCTTCCACTCACTGGCCACTTTACTAGAAACACCCACCTTATAGCTCCACTCACTGGCCACTTTATTAGACACACCCACCTTGTGCTTCCACTCACTGGCCACTTTATTAGACACACCCACCATGTGCTTCCACTCACTGGCCACTTTATTAGACACACCCACCATGTGCTTCCACTCACTGGCCACTTTATTAGAAACACCCACCTTATAGCTCCACTCACTGGCCACTTTATTAGACACACCCACCTTGTGCTTCCACTCACTGGCCACTTTATTAGACACACACACCATGTGCTTCCACTCACTGGCCACTTTATTAGACACACCCACCTTGTGCTCCCACTCACTGGCCACTTTATTAGACACACCCACCTTGTGCTTCCACTCACTGGCCACTTTATTAGACACACCCACCATGTGCTTCCACTCACTGGCCACTTTATTAGACACACCCACCTTCTATTTCCACTCACTGGCCACTTAATTAGACACACCCACCTTCTATTTCCACTCACTGGCCACTTAATTAGACACACCCACCTTCTATTTCCACTCACTGGCCACTTTATTAGACACACCCACCATGTGCTTCCACTCACTGGCCACTTTATTAGAAACACCCACCATGTGCTTCCACTCACTGGCCACTTTATTAGACACACCCACCATGTGCTTCCACTCACTGGCCACTTTATTAGACACACCCACCATGTGCTTCCACTCACTGGCCACTTTATTAGACACACCCACCATGTGCTTCCACTCACTGGCCACTTTATTAGACACACCCACCATGTGCTTCCACTCACTGGCCACTTTATTAGAAACACCCACCATGTGCTTCCACTCACTGGCCACTTTATTAGACACACCCACCATGTGCTTCCACTCACTGGCCACTTTATTAGACACACCCACCATGTGCTTCCACTCACTGGCCACTTTATTAGACACACCCACCTTGTGCTTCCACTCACTGGCCACTTTATTAGAAACACCCACCATGTGCTTCCACTCACTGGCCACTTTATTAGACACACCCACCATGTGCTTCCACTCACTGGCCACTTTATTAGACACACCCACCATGTGCTTCCACTCACTGGCCACTTTATTAGAAACACCCACCTTGTGCTTCCACTCACTGGCCACTTTATTAGACACTCCCACCTTGTGCTTCCACTCACTGGCCACTTTATTAGAAACACCCACCTTATAGCTCCACTCACTGGCCACTTTATTAGACACACCCACCTTGTGCTTCCACTCACTGGCCACTTTATTAGACACACCCACCTTGTGCTTCCACTCACTGGCCACTTTATTAGACACACACACCATGTGCTTCCACTCACTGGCCACTTTATTAGAAACACCCACCTTGTGCTTCCACTCACTGGCCACTTTATTAGACACACCCACCTTGTGCTTCCACTCACTGGCCACTTTATTAGAAACACCCACCTTATAGCTCCACTCACTGGCCACTTTATTAGACACACACACCATGTGCTTCCACTCACTGGCCACTTTATTAGACACACCCACCTTGTGCTTCCACTCACTGGCCACTTTATTAGACACACCCACCTTGTGCTTCCACTCACTGGCCACTTTATTAGACACACCCACCTTGTGCTTCCACTCACTGGCCACTTTATTAGACACACCCACCATGTGCTTCCACTCACTGGCCACTTTATTAGACACACCCACCTTCTATTTCCACTCACTGGCCACTTAATTAGACACACCCACCTTCTATTTCCACTCACTGGCCACTTAATTAGACACACCCACCTTCTATTTCCACTCACTGGCCACTTTATTAGACACACCCACCTTCTATTTCCACTCACTGGCCACTTAATTAGACACACCCACCTTCTATTTCCACTCACTGGCCACTTTATTAGACACACCCACCATGTGCTTCCACTCACTGGCCACTTAATTAGACACACCCACCTTCTATTTCCACTCACTGGCCACTTAATTAGACACACCCACCTTCTATTTCTACTCACTGGCCACTTAATTAGACACACCCACCTTCTATTTCCACTAACTGTCCACTTTATTAGACACACCCACCTTCTATTTCCACTCAGTGGCCACTTTATTAGACACACCCACCTTCTATTTCCACTCACTAGCTCTTAATTAGACACACCCACCTTCTATTTCCACTAACTGTCCACTTTATTAGAAACACCCACCTTCTATTTCCACTAACTGGCCACTTTATTAGAAACACCCACCTTCTATTTCCACTAACTGGCCACTTTATTAGAAACACCCACCTTCTATTTCCACTCACTGGCCACTTTATGTATTTTTGCAATATGTGTGTATTAACTGTCCTGAATTGTGGGACTCCGAGCAATAAAACATGTAAAATGATAGAATAAAGTATTGATTTTATGCATCGTGTTGACTGCTGGCTATAAATTCCTGAGCTAATAGCGATGCTGATAAAAATAAATAAGGTAAACAACATAATGATTACATTAAAGGGCTCGTCATGTTTTCTCCTCTATTTTTGGAGCGAAGGTGAAACTAAAACAGCCGCTTTCATTTACACTGAGATTTCTTCTCTGCTGTGAATCAGTTCGAAACATAACAGACGCGATAAAATTACATTCATCACCTCCACATGCAAACCTCATCAGCTCTCAGCAGCTTTTCTCTCTCATCCCTTCTGCTTCTTTCTCTGTCTTTCCCTCGCTTTTTTTATCTTTCTCAGTTTCTTTCTCACTCTCTCTATTTCTCTCTTTATTTCTCCCTCTCTATTTCTGTCTCTACCTCTCTCTCTCTCTCTCTCTCTCTCTGTGATCTGTATAGAGGGGGTATCTGCTGTGAGGAGAGGTCTGGGGGTCTGAACTCCCGATCCAACTGGCAATCTTTGTGTGTGTGTGTGTGTGTGTGTGGCAGATCCACTTAGGAGGGATTAACAGGCTTGATTCATTGGGCCAAGAGTGTTTACAGACACACAAACACTACTTGAGGGGGACGTTTGTCTGATGTGACACTGGAGGACAGTAAGTTCCCCCCCCTCCCCCCCTCTCTCCTTCTCTCCCTCTCCCTCTCTCCTTCTCTCTCTCTCTCTTTCTCTCCTTCTCTCTCTCCCTCTCTCTCTTGTTTGTCTGATGTGACACTGGAGGACAGTAAGTTTCTCTCTCTCCTTCTCTCCTCCCCCCACCCACTCCTTCTCTCTCTCTCTCTTCTCCCTCTCCTTCTCTCTCCCTCTCCTTCTCTCTCTCTCTCTCTCTCTCTCTCTCTCTCTCTCTCTCTGGTGCTTGCTAGGAGGTGGTGGGTGAGGGTGTCCCGTTTCTACCCTGTATTTTCGGGGTTGACTGCTCAGCACTGTTAATCGTTAGCCACTGAGAGCGGCGAGTGAGGGGCGAGTCATGGCTCCTCGCCTTGTGGCGGAAACGCTGTCTCTGTCCCGCTCTCATGGCTTTAGGTGTGTCCCACCAGCAGAAGCAGGAGTTGAAAAGGTGCTTCTGGAGGTGGGAGGACCAGTTGGGTTTGATCAGATCTACTCTGGCTTGAGAGTGAATAAGGCCGTAGTGGTGTTTCTGAGAGAGGAACGTTTAGTAAATGAGCTTGTGGAGAGCGGGATTTGGGTGTTGGAGACTCTAGCTACACCAGCGACCGGGTTCACCATCTCCAACATCCAGCCTTTCTTCTCCAGTGAGTCCTTTAATAAAGAACTAAGTTGGTTTGGAAAATTTGAGAGTGGGGTCACGCTGGTCCTGCTCGGCTATAAGAATGCTGCTCTCAAACACATCCTGTCTTTTTGTCGACAAGTGTACATGTTTCCAAACAATCCAGACGGAAATTTAGAGGCCTCTTTCCGGGTGGTTCACGGAGAAAGCTTGTATGTGGTTTATGCCAGCGCTGACAGTTTGAGATGTTTTGAGTGTGGACTTATCAGACATATGCGGCTCGCATGCCCGCTAAAAGAGTGCAGCGAGACACCTGAAACCCGGGATTTTGATGAAGCCGGGCCCAGCAGGGCTGCGGGGGCGAACGACATGGACTCGGGTGAAGGTACGTCAGCAGTCGCTACTTTGGAGGTTACTCGAGGAGAGGAGGTGAGTGAGGAAGGGAGCGAGGATGTTGAACAGCAGGCTGGTCAGGGGGAAGGTGAGGAGGTGAGTGTAAAGGCTGGGCTGTGTGCTGGGGGGAGCGGTGTTCCTGAGCTGGAGTCTGTAGCAGTCGATGAGTCTCAGTCAGAGTCACTGATGTCAGTAGAGGAGGGGATAGATGAGGAGGAGGACAGGCTGTCTGAAGTTTCAGATATTGGGAGTAGCCAGTTTAGTGGGGAGAGGTTGTACACTGTGGAGCAGCTCAACTCTTTTTTAGACGAGACTAAAGGCAGGCCAGTTAATGTAAGTGATTTCTTTCCTGAGCTGGAGAAGTTTATATGCGCAGTGTTGAGAGCACAAAGAATTGTGAGTTATGATGTTCTTTCCCAGCAGAAGCTTTTTCGCCTAAAAAAGCACATAACTGCTATTCGGAAAGTCTGGTGCTCTGACTGTACAAATGTATGAGCACCATTCACAAGGTCAGAAGGCCCTTTCTGTCTGCTTTTCCTGTCTGTTGCTTCATGTTTTTCTTTGTTCCTCTTTTGAGTGCATGGGGTCCCTCTTCTCTGAACTTTTCAGCCTCAAGAGGCTAAATGTGTGCTTTTTACCAGAGACTCATAGTGATGATGATTTAGTATCTGACTGCTTAGGGTTTAAAGGGGAGTCTCTGTTCAGTCATGGTTTGAGTGATGGTGCAGGAGTTGGTATAATTTTCTCTCAGTATTCCTTAGTGACTGTCCTGTCAAGAACTGAAGTAAAAGCAGGGTGTTTAATCATGGTTAGAGCAAGCGTACATGATCGAGTTTATGTTTTAATTAATGTGTATGCTCCTAATAGAGGGTCGGAGAGGACTGAGCTGTTTTGAAGACTGCATCAAACTTTACAGTCCCTCTCCTCTGAGGATACTGTCGTGATGCCGGGAGACTTGAATTGCACGCTGGATTTTGTTAAAGATAGGAATGGAGAAGAGCCTCACCCCCAGTCTGCTCTTGCTCTAGCTAATGTGATATCTTCCTTTAACATGACAGATGTTTGGAGGGAAAAATACCCTTCAGTCAAATGTTACACATGGATGAACGTTTTTGATGGGAGAGTTTTGCTGCATGTTTAGATAGGCTTTATGTTTCTCAGAGCGCAAGAAGCAGTGTAAGCAAGTGTGCTATTCAGCCCACTTCTTTGTTTGATCACCATTTATGCACAGTGGAGTTTTCTTTTATTTCTCATGTTTCTAAAAGTTGTATGTGGTATTTTAAGAAGAAAATTTTATTGGATAAACATTTTTGCGACTGTTTTAAGATTTTTTGGCAAGAGTAGGTAGCAAAAAAGAGAGGTTTGAGACTCTTATGTAGTGGTGGGAACTTGGGAAGACCCAAATTAGGATCTTCTGTCAAAATATTACTGGACAGCTGTCCAAGTCTTAGAATAAGACATACCAACGATACATGACCTAATGACAAATCAGAATGTCTCTGGCTTGCAAGCAGTTTTGTCCGCAAAACTCCAGAACCTTCGTGCCATTTTGAATGAGAAAGCAAAAGGGGCTTTGGTTAGGACCAGATTTTCGTCTATACAAGACATGGATGCTCCCCCTGCCTTTTTCTTTGATTTAGAAAGGTCTACTTCAAACCATAAGTCTCTGGTCTCCTTACGCAAAGATGATGGTACAGTCACTCCAGACCCATCTGAAGTGCGAAAGATGGCAGTACAGTTTTATTCTGAGTTGTACGCAACTGGATCATTGGACCAGAACTGTACCAAGCTTTTGCACAATGATCTTCCCCAGCTGGGGAACTGCTTTGATGTTTGGGGAAGTCACCAAAGCTGTCTATCAGCTGACTTCCGGACGAGCACCTGGTATTGACGATTTATCTGTGGACTTTTATAAGGCCTTCTGGGGAGTCATCAGAGGGCACCTGTTTAGGTTTTGCAGGCCTGCTTTGAGCCCAAGGTGCTTCCAAGGAGCTGTCAGCATGTGGTCCAATCTCTCTTGCCAAAGAAGGGAGACCTCTATGTTCGGACTATAAAAATTCTGTCACGATGCATTGCAAATAGAGTTAAACAGGTTTTACACACATTGTTTCATGAAAACCAATCATGCTTCATTTTCAAACGATCAATTTTAACTTATTTTACTTAGAGATTTGTTTGATTTTGTAAAATTGTCTGGTTTGGAGTTTGGTCTGTTGTCACTTGATCAAGAGAAAGCCTTTGATCGGGTTGACCATGAGAACCTATTTGGTACTTTAAAAGCTTTTGGTTTTGGTGACAGGTTTTTATCCTGGGTTAAACGCTGAGGCCTCCTGTATGATTAAGGCAGGAGGGGGTTTGAGTGTTCCAGTTCTAGTCAGCAGAGGAATCAGGCAGGGGTGTCCTTTATCAGGACAGCTGCATTCTCTGGCAGTAGAGCCTTTTCTTCGTTTACTCAGGAAGAGGTTGTCAGGCTTACAGTTTCAAGGAAGCCCTGTGAAGCTTTCGGCATATGCAGATGCTATTTCTGTGGCAATTCGTCATGGGTATGATGTTCATTCTTTGCAAGAGTGCTTGAACATTTATCCTATATTAGCTTCCTCTGCTAAGTTGAACTGGAACAAAACAGAAGCACTGTGGTGTGGTGTTCGTAATGAGAACCTCTATATGCCGACGATTCCAGGTGGTGTTAAGTAGGGCAGATTTGGTCTGAAGTTTTTAAGGGTTTGGTTAGGCACTGATCAGGCTCAGGGCCAGAACTGGGAGGGGTTAAGGGAGAAGGTCCATGCTAGGTTGTCTACATGGTCTTGCCTGCTAGAGCCACTTGCCTCCTAGTTTTGATTGCCAACAACCTTATTGCATCAGCTCTTTGGCACAAGTTTACTGTGCTGAATCCCCCTGATGGTCTGGTTGATGATATTCAGAAGGCACTGATAAACTTTTTTTGGAATGGACATCACTGGCTCAGGGCTGCTGTACTTTACCTCCTGGGTAGAGGAGGGAGGACAGGGCCTGATAGACATTTGATCCAGAGTCACTGTTTTGCAGGCTGTGCAGTGCCTTCTGTATCATACACACCATTGCTGGACAGATGTAGCTTTTGCCCTCCTAAGTGTTACTGGACACATGGGCCTTGACAAGCACCTCTTTTTCTCTTGTTTTAGGGACAGTGGACTGGATGACAGCAGAGGACTTGGCAGATATGACTGACCTAAGATCAATGCGTCTGGCTTCACAGGTGCTTGGTTGTTTAAAATCTGACTTGTCTGCCCTTGTATCTGAATACCTGGATGTGACCCCCATGGAAGACTGGCAGACCATTGACATGGATTTCCCAGAACTTGTACTGGAAATGGGTCAGGAGGACTGGCAGGAGGTTCAAGGGGCACTTCTTTCCATGGAAACTCTTGGGACTTTCAGTGGAATTACTAAACAGAGACTGTATCAAGCATGCACAAATGTTTAGAATTTTTGAAGCCTGAGGGATGTACGGGAGACTAAATGGTCTGAGGTTGTTGAGGCAGGCTCATCCCCGAAAGGTATCTGGCAGTCAGTGTACAAAAGGCCCATCAATAAGAGAACAGCCAACATTCAGTGGAGAATTGTACATGGTTTTAGCAACGAACAGACATGCGGCATGGATCAATTGGGGAAGTTGGAGAAAGTTGTCCTTTCTGTGGTGCTCCAGAGACTCTGTTTCATGTTTTTCTGCAGTGCTCACGGTTAGGTTCAATTTTAGTGTTAGTCAAAAAATGGGGCTTGACATTTTTAGGGTTTTTTAGGGATAGTTTGTTCCTTTATGGCCCCAAATATTCAGTTTTTGAAAAAGACAAAGTGGTGCTTTAAAATTTTTGTTTGGGGCAGCAAAGATGGTGATTTGGTGCATGAGAAAAAACAGGATTAAGGGGTGTGAAGGGACTGACCCTGTCCTAATGGTGAGAGGTCTCGTGATGAAACGACTCTGTGCTGGATTTGCTAATTATAATCTTGGGGATGGCTTGGACCCCTTTTTTGTGTGTGAGGGGGTGGGGAGCTCATTTGTGAGCCGGATGGATTTGGTGGGTTTGTGGTGAATTTCTGTGCTGATTTCTGTGTGATCTGTCTCCAGTGTTTACTGGTTAAATTAAAAGTGTTTTGAAAAGTCTCTCTCCTTCTCTCTCTCTCTTTCTCTCTCTCTCCTTCTCTTCCTCTCTCTCTCTCTCTCTCTCTCTCCTTCTCTTCCTCTCTCTCTCTCTCTCTCTTTCTCTCCTTCTCTCTCTCTCTCTCTCCCTCATTCTCTCTCTCTCCTTCTCTCTCTCTCCCTTTCTCTCCCTCTCTCTGCTAATCCAGAATCAAAGGCTTGGCTCATGTCTGTTTAAACAGTGTGTAAACATGTAGCTGCTCTTAATCTGAGACTCTTTATGTTCCTCTGTGATCTTGTGTTAAACTGATCTGTTTATGCTCCGCCCAGAAGTGTGTACCTCCCAGCTGCTGTTGTGAGTTTGGACACGTCTCACTGATGGAAACTGGAATATCTCAGTTGTAGAATATTTACTGATTATACTGAGCCTCAGGATTAAACCCTTAAAATCTCAGGCTTATTAATCAGTAACTACAGGGACTTCATTGCAAACAGGCTGAGTTACTCTTATGACCACTTAGGGGTTAAGTCTAGTCCCCTTTCAATGCAGTACGTCTAGACTGAATGTTGCTTAGTCCAGGACGATGCTTAATCCCTAACCAGGACACTGAAGCAACAAGAACTTTTTTGTCTTTTTTATTTTACTTCCACTCACTGGCCACTTTATTAGAAACGCCCACCTTGTGCTTCCACTGACTGGCCACTTTATTAGAAACACCTACCTTGTACTTCCACTCACTGGCTACTTTATTAGAAACACCCACCTTGTACTTCCACTAACTGGCCATTTTATTAGAAACACACACCTTGTAGTTCCACCTACTGGCCACTTTATTAGAAACACCCACCTTGTGCTTCCACTCACTGGCCACTTTATTAGAAATGCCCACCTTGTGCTTCCACTCACTGGCCACTTTATTAGAAACACACCTTGTGCTTCCACTCACTGGCCACTTTATTAGAAACACCCACCTTGTGCTTCCACTCACTGGCCACTTTATTAGAAACACCCACCTTATACATCCATTCACTGGCCACTTTATTAGAAACACCGACCATGTGCTTCCACTCACTGGCTACTTAATTAGAAACACCCACCTTGTGCTGCCACTCACTTGACCACACAGAATATACTCAATTCCAAAAGGCCAGGATAATAAATAAAAACCAAATAAAAACAGAAAGCAGTGATTTTACAAATTTGCTTTGACCTGTTTTTGAAGGAAAACAGTACAAAGACAAGATATGTAGTGTTTTACCTTACAAACTTAATTGTTTTTGTAAAACAAATGCTCATTCTGAAATTGATGCCGATAAAAAATCCCAAAAAGTTGAAACAGGTGCAATTTAAGCCTAGGAACATTGTGTAATTTTCAAAAAATATCTTAAACAAGTGATGCTTGGGTAAAGTTATTAATAAACACTGTTAAGTCTGTACTATGCACAGTAGAAGTCGTATATAACCAACGTCCAGAAACACCGCCGACTTCTCTGGGCTTGAGCTCATCTGAAATGGACTGATGTTTAGTGGAAATGTGTACTGTGGTCTGATGAGTCAAGCTTCAGACTGTGTTCTTCAAGCCAAAGAACAAATAGACCATCCAGATTTTTACCAGCATAAAGTTTAAAATCCAGCATCTATCATGGTGAGAGAGGGATTACTGGATAACTTGCACATCTGTGAAGGCTCCATTATGCAGAACACATTTTGGAGCAACAAATGCTGCCATATAGTGCTATACAGAACCATTTACAAAAAGAGTTGTATATAGAACCATATACACCATGTTATCCATCAATCTGATGAATGAAACCAGCGTGGTTTAAGCATGACATGGTTCTTTATAGAACTCATAGTTTATAGAACTCATTTTATAAAATGTTTACAGTTGCAAAAAAACAATAAAGCTCCTAGTGTAACATACTCTACTAATTTACTAATTACTGCTTTCATTTTTTAAACTATTATTTATTTTTTTATTATTTTTGTTGTACTTTTTAACTTTTTAAAGTTAAGTTTGCATATTAAATGCAAATGTAATTCGTTATGTAATTAACATATAACATAATTTAATTGTTTTATACATGATTCTATTTATATGTTATAACAAAGTGACAATAACAACTAAAAAACAACAACAAACAAAACACACTCTCTCTCTCTCTCTCTCTCTCTCTCTCTCTGTCTCTCTCTCTCTCTCTCTGTCTTCTAGTTTCTTCATCCCTGCTGGATGTCAACCCTCCAAAAATGCTCCAAAATAACCCTCTGTCTTCCTTTCTTCTTTCTTCCCTCTGTTCTACTCTTTCTCTCTCTTTTTCTCTCTGCTTTGAATCTCTCTCCTGACGCTCGGCTCTCCTCTCATTTCTCTGTCACCCTAAATCTCTCTATCCCTATTTCATCTCCGCTCGCTCTCTAAATCTCTCCACAGGAAGGCCTCTTTCACTCTCTCTCTCCGTAAATCTCTCCATTTGTCTCTGTGCTCGTACACACTCATGCTCTCCTGTCATCCTCCTCTCCTCCATCAGCCTGACTGACGCTCACATGTTCCGATGAGCAGCAGGTCGCTCTCTGACCCTTTCTGTGAGTAAACAGCAGCTTATGAGTCATGATGGTTCAATTTACCCAGGCAAATCAAACAGAGTTGTCTCATTGGCCGTTGGCTGTTCTAGAATGTTCTGAGGTCTGTGCTGTAAAATGAGCCATTTTGCAGTAACCAAATCATTCATAATAGATACTGAATAATTCATAGTACACACTGAATAAGTCATAGCAGTTACTGAATAATTCATAGCAATAACTGAATAATTCATAGCAGTTAGTGAATAAATCATAGCAGATACTGAATAATTCATAGGAGTTACTGAATAATTCATAGCAGTAACTGAAAAATTAATAGCAGTTATTGAATAATTCACAGCAGTTACTTAATAATGCATAGTAGATACTGAATAATTCATAGTCGATGCTGAATAACTCGTAGTATTAACTAAATAATTCATAGTGGATATTCAATAATTCATAGCAGTTGCAGAATAATTCATGAAACTTACTTAATAATTCATAGAAGATACTGAATAATCCATATCAATAACAGAATAATTCATACCAGTTACTGAGTAATTCATATTAGATATTGAATAATTCATAGCAATAACTGAAAAATTCATAGTAGATACTGAATAATTCATAGTCGATGCTGAATAACTCAAAATAATTCATAGTGGATATTCAATAATTTGTAGCAGTTGCAGAATAATTCATAGTAGTTTCTTAATAATACTTAAAAGATGCTGAATAATTCATGGCAGTTACTGAATAATTCATAGCAATAACTGAATAATTCATAGCCATTACTGAAAAATTCTAAGCAGTAACTGAAAAATTCATAGCAGTTACTAAATAATTCATAGCAGTTACTGAATAATTCATAATAGATCCTGAATAATACATAGTAGATACTGAAAAATTTATAGTCAATGCTGAATAAATCATAGTAATTACCAAATAATTCATAGTGGATATTCAATAATTCATAGTAGTTGCAGAATAATTCATAATAACAACTTAATAATTCATAGCAGATACTGAATAATCCATAGCAATAACTGAATAATGCATAGCAGTTACTTAATAATTCATAGTAGATACTGAATAATCCATAGCAATAACTGAATAATTCATAGTAGAGACTGAATAATGCATGGCAGTTACTGAATAATTCAAAGCAGTTACTGAATAATTCATAGTAGATCCTGAAAAATTCATAGTCGATGCAGAATAACTCATAGTATTTACCAAATAATTCATAGTGGATATTCAATAATTCATAGCAGTTACAGAATAATTCATAATAGTTACTTAATAATTCATAGAAGATACTGAATAATTCATAGCAGTTACTGAATAATTCATAATAGTTACTTAATAATTCATAGAAGATACTGAATAATTCATAGCAGTTACTGAATAATTCATAGCAATAAGTGAATAATTCATAGCAGTTACTGAATAATTCATAGTAGATCCTAAACAATTTATAGCAGTTACTGAATAATACACAGCAGTTACTGAAAAATTCATAGGAGTAACTTAATAATTCACAGTGGATACTGAAAAATTCATAGTAGATCCTGAATAATTCATAGCAATAACTGAATAATTCATAGCAGTTTCTGAATAATCTATAGCAGTTACTGAATAATTCATAGTGGATACTGAAAAATTAATAGCAGTAACCGAATAAGTCATACCAGTTACTGAATAATTCATAGTAGATAGTGAATAATTCATAGCAGTAGCTGAATAATTCATAGTAGTTGCTGAATAATTCATAGTGGATACTGAAAAATTCATAGCAGTAGCTGAATAATTCAAAGCAGAGACTGAATAATTCATAGCAGTTAGTGAATAATGCATAGTCGATGCTGAATAACTCATAGTAGTTACCGAATAATTCATAGTGGAAACTCAATAATTCTGTCACGCACCCTTCAGGTTCAGACACTCACTTGGTCTCACTCTCCATAATACTGAGGTCACCTGTGTTGTATGTCATATGACTACTTAGCTTTAGTTTATAAGCCCGGGCTTAGAATAGGATCAATGCGAAGTATTGTATCCTTTGTATATCTGCCTGATTGCTTATGACCCTTTTGCCTGTTTTCTGACTACATCTTTTGTTATTCCCTTTGGATTGTCTGCCTGTGGTTATTTCTCCATGTTCTGACCTTTTGGACTGTTTTCTGGACTTAGATTTTTTTGCCTTGCCCTTTGCATTGCTTGTTTACTGTTATGTTTGCTTTCTGGCTAAGTTGTTTGGTTTTGACCCACGCCTTCCCTGTGACCATGAGCTCGGATTACGTCTTCATTTGTAAAGTCTTTCTTGCTCATTTTTACCGCAAGCTTCTGATTTCATCTGTGCCATTACAAATTCATGGAAGTTACTGAATTATGCATAGTAGACACTGAATAATTCATAGCAGTTACTGAATAATTCATAGCAGTTACTGAATAATTCATAGTAGATACTGAATAATTCATAGTAGTTACTGAATATTTCATAGTAGACACTGAATAATTCATAGTCAATGATGAATAACTCTTAGAAGTTGCTGAAAAATTCAGCAACTGAATAAATCATAGTAGATACTGAATAATTTGTAGTGGATACTAAATAATTCATAGAAGTTACTGAATAATTCATAGAAGATAATTCATAGTAGACACTGAATGGTTCATAGTGGATACTGCATAATTCATATTATTTACTGAAGGATTCATTGTAGATCCTGAACAATTATCAGTGATTACTTGATATCAGTGATTGGCCCCTCCCAGTCTTCCATGTGCTTGTGTTTACCTCCCTGTCTTGTCCATGTGCTATTTGCTTTGATTCCTTCCCGGTCCTGCCCCCTTGTTTCCAGACCCCGCCCTTGATTGTTACGACCCATTTTCCACCTGTGTCTTGTGAACCATTGTTATCCCTGTTGTATTTAAGCCCTGTGTTGTCCCCTGTGTGTTTGAAGTATATGTATTGTTGCTGTTTGTACTGTTCGAAGTGTATTGTTTGAATTCTGTGCTTGTTTAATTATGTCCGTCCCTCCTGCTCTTCGTGTTGGCTCTCTGACCATGGACTGTCTCGACCCTGATTTTGGATTTGTCCAGAATAATTCTCACTTTTCTCAGCACGTGTGTCCGCCTCATCGCTCACTGTTACATTACTGAATAATTCATAGTGGTTATTAAATAATTACTGGTAGTAACTAAATAATTCTTAGTAGTTACTGAATAATTACTTGGCACGGTATTGGGCCAATACCTGATACAGTGACATTGCATCCCTAGTCATCAATAATATCTTCTTTTCTAAATACTACATATAAATATATGTACACATTAGGAAAATAATTATTTACTGTAGTAAAATCTTACATCAAATATCTTTACAATATACATTTTTTTACTTCAGTTTTTCAAAAACACCAACAGCTCTTCTTGTGAAAGACTACTACCACTAACTGACCACTATATTAGAAACACACACCTTGGAGTTCCACTCACTGGTCACTTTATTAGAAACACCCACCTTGTACATTTAAAGTATCTCACTGGCCACTTTATTAGAAACACCCACCTTGTACATTTAAAGTATCTCACTGGCCACTTTATTAGGAACACCCACCTTGTACATTTAAAGTATCTCACTGGCCACTTTATTAGAAACACCCACCTTGTACATTTAAAGTATCTCACTGGCCACTTTATTAGAAACACCCACGTTGTACATTTAAAGTATTTCACTGGCTTAAACACAGTAAACGTAATTGTAGAAATGACAGAATTCATTTACAGTGTACACACACCTACACGGAGGTGCACATTCACGTTGCTGTCATCCTCATTTAGCTCAGTTTGATGAGCCCTGACCTCCTTCAGCGCTGCACTCACACAATCTGCCCTGACCACGGCGATTATCACCCCCGGCAACAAGCCCTAGCAACCGACACCGGTGCGCCGCTTCAAACGAACATCAGCCTCATGCATTGAAAAAGCAGTTAGCAGTCTCCAGTTGCCATTATCTATGCACGCACAGCTGTTTTGAAAGATGATACGAATTCCCCGCGTCGCCCTCGGGGCCTGAAATATGAATATCTGGCCGTCCCGTGAACCCTTGCCGCTTCATATGTGTCGGTAAAGCCACGTACCTGGGCTTTATTCACCTGTCAGAGGAGAACACCCAGCGCCGGGGCCATTTATGGAGCTTTTCCATTATACATCTTTACCATCATAAATCATTCATCCTCCCAAAGTGCATTTAAGAGCTACTCTGATTGCTAAAACAATGCCATGGCTGCCTTGGTTGCTTTCCTTTAGCTATAGGTTGCAAAAAGGTCAGGCGAGGCCGCTAAAAGCTTTCGAACGTGCATAACAGTTCTTGACCTTTTCGCACGAGCATCTTTGGTGGCCATTGAGGAATGATTACGTTTATGTAACCTGAGAAGCAATAACCTCTCCCAGGCCACTTATTCCAAACCCTTTCCTCGTGTGTCCATTTGCTACCTTTCCTTATCTGAACTGCCTTATAGATCCTAGAACTCCATGTACACTTTTTGAGCAGGACGTTATAAGCTAGAACTGATGGTATAAGCTAGAACTGATGGTATAAGCTAGAACTGGCACTTTTGACAACTTGTTACCTAATTTTGGCAGCAGGCTCTTTAAACCAAGACTGTTAGCTTGTTTGTGTAGCAGGTTTTTAAAACTAAAACTAGTAGTATTTCTGTAGCGAGTACCTATAATCAGGACGGCTAGCCAAATCTGGTAGCCAGCACTTACAAGCAAAACTGTCAGCTAATTTTTGTATTCTTTTCTGACAACTAGATTTCTTAACCAATTTTGGTAGCCGGCGCTTATAACAATAACTGTTAGCCAACTTTGGCATGGGTATTTGGCATTTGCCAACTCTTTTGACCAATACTGTTAGCTTATTTTGGTAGCAGGTTCTTCCAAACAAAACAGAATAGCCAGCCAAGTCTAGTAGCCAGTGCTTATAAGCAGAATTGCTAGCCAAGTCTAGTAGCCAGCACTTATAACCAGAATAGCTAGCCAAGTCTAGTAACTAGCACTTATAACCAGAATAGCTAGCCAAGTCTAGTAGCCAGCACTTATAACCAGAATAGCCAACCAAGTCTAGTAACCAGCGCTTATAACCAGAATAGCCAGCCAAGTCTAGTAGCCAGCACTTATAACAAGAATAGCTAGCCAAGCCTAGTAGCCAGTGCTTATAACAAGAATAGCCAGCCAAGTCTAGTAGCCAGTGCTTATAACCAGAATAGCCAGCCAAGTCTAGTAACTAGCACTTATAACCTGAATAGCTGGCCAAGTCTAGTAACTAGCACTTATAACCAGAATAGCTAGCCAAGTCTAGTAGCCAGTGCTTAAAAGCAGAATTGCTAGCCAAGTCTAGTAGCCAGCACTTATAACAAGAATAACTAGCCAACTCTAGTAGCCAGCACTTATAACCAGAATAGCTAGCCAAGTCTAGTAACTAGCACTTATAACCAGAATAGCTAGCCAAGTCTAGTAGCCAGCACTTATAAACAGAATAGCCAGCCAAGTCTAGTAGCCAGTGCTTATAAGCAGAATTGCTAGCCAAGTCTAGTAGCCAGCGCTTATAACCAGAATAACTAGCCAAGTCCAGTAGCCAGCACTTATAACCACAATAACTAGCCAAGTCTAGTAGCCGGCACGTATAACCAGAACAGCTAGCCAGGTCTAGTAGCCAGCACTTATAAACAGAATAACTAGCAAAGTCTAGTAGCCAGAACTCATAACCAGAATAGCCAGCCAAGTCTAGTAGCCAGCACTTATAACCAGAATAGCCAGCCAAGTCTAGTAGCCAGCACTTACAACCAGAATAGCCAGCCAAGTCTAGTAGCCAGCACTTATAACCAGAACAGCCAGCCAAGTCTAGTAGCCAGCGCTTTTAACCAGAATAGCCAGCCAAGTCTAGTAGCCAGCGCTTATAACCAGAATAGCTAGCCGAGTCTAGTAGCCAGCACTTATAAACAGAATAGCCAGCCAAGTCTAGTACCCAGTGCTTATAAGCAGAATTGCTAGCCAAGTCTAGTAGCCAGCGCTTATAACCAGAATAACTAGCCAAGTCCAGTAGCCAGCACTTATAACCACAATAACTAGCCAAGTCTAGTAGCCGGCACTTATAACCAGAACAGCTAGCCAAGTCTAGTAGCCAGCACTTATAAACAGAATAACTAGCAAAGTCTAGTAGCCAGAACTCATAACCAGAATAGCTAGCCAAGTCTAGTAGCCAGCACTTATAACCAGAATAGCCAACCAAGTCTAGTAGCCAGCACTTATAACCAGAATAGCTAGCCAAGTCTAGTAGCCAGCACTTATAACCAGAATAGCCAACCAAGTCTAGTAGCCAGCACTTATAACCAGAATAGCCAGCCGAGTCTAGTAGCCAGCGCTTTTAACCAGAATAGCCAGCCAAGTCTAGTAGCCAGCGCTTTTAACCAGAATAGCCAGCCAATTCTAGTAGCCAGCGCTTATAACCAGAATAGCTAGCCAAGTCTAGTAGCCAGCACTTATAAACAGAATAGCCAGCCAAGTCTAGTAGCCAGTGCTTATAAGCAGAATTGCTAGCCAAGTCTAGTAGCCAGCGCTTATAACCAGAATAACTAGCCAAGTCCAGTAGCCAGCACTTATAACCACAATAACTAGCCAAGTCTAGTAGCCGGCACTTATAACCAGAACAGCTAGCCAAGTCTAGTAGCCAGCACTTATAAACAGAATAACTAGCAAAGTCTAGTAGCCAGAACTCATAACCAGAATAGCTAGCCAAGTCTAGTAGCCAGCACTTATAACCAGAATAGCCAACCAAGTCTAGTAGCCAGCACTTATAACCAGAATAGCTAGCCAAGTCTAGTAGCCAGCACTTATAACCAGAATAGCTAGCCAAGTCTAGTAGCCAGCACTTATAACCAGAATAGCCAACCAAGTCTAGTAGCCAGCACTTATAACCAGAATAGCCAGCCGAGTCTAGTAGCCAGCGCTTTTAACCAGAATAGCCAGCCAAGTCTAGTAGCCAGCGCTTTTAACCAGAATAGCCAGCCAATTCTAGTAGCCAGCGCTTATAACCAGAATAGCTAGCCAAGTCTAGTAGCCAGCACTTATAAACAGAATAGCCAGCCAAGTCTAGTAGCCAGTGCTTATAAGCAGAATTGCTAGCCAAGTCTAGTAGCCAGCGCTTATAACCAGAATAACTAGCCAAGTCCAGTAGCCAGCACTTATAACCACAATACCTAGCCAAGTCTAGTAGCCGGCACTTATAACCAGAACAGCTAGCCAAGTCTAGTAGCCAGCACTTATGAACAGAATAACTAGCAAAGTCTAGTAGCCAGAACTCATAACCAGAATAGCTAGCCAAGTCTAGTAGCCAGCACTTATAACCAGAATAGCCAAACAAGTCTAGTAGCCAGCGCTTATAACCAGAATATCTAGCCAAGTCCAGTAGCCAGCACTTATAACCACAATAACTAGCCAAGTCTAGTAGCCGGCACTTATAACCAGAACAGCTAGCCAAGTCTAGTAGCCAGCACTTATAAACAGAATAACTAGCAAAGTCTAGTAGCCAGAACTCATAACCAGAATAGCCAGCCAAGTCTAGTAGCCAGCACTTATAACCAGAATAGCCAGCCAAGTCTAGTAGCCAGCACTTATAACCAGAATAGCCAGCCAAGTCTAGTAGCCAGCGCTTATAACCAGAATAGCCAGCCAAGTCTAGTAGCCAGCGCTTTTAACCAGAATAGCCAGCCAAGTCTAGTAGCCAGCGCTTATAACCAGAATAGCTAGCCGAGTCTAGTAGCCAGCACTTATAAACAGAATAGCCAGCCAAGTCTAGTACCCAGTGCTTATAAGCAGAATAGCTAGCCAAGTCTAGTAGCCAGCGCTTATAACCAGAATAACTAGCCAAGTCCAGTAGCCAGCACTTATAACCACAATAACTAGCCAAGTCTAGTAGCCGGCACTTATAACCAGAACAGCTAGCCAAGTCTAGTAGCCAGCACTTATAAACAGAATAACTAGCAAAGTCTAGTAGCCAGAACTCATAACCAGAATAGCTAGCCAAGTCTAGTAGCCAGCACTTATAACCAGAATAGCCAACCAAGTCTAGTAGCCAGCACTTATAACCAGAATAGCTAGCCAAGTCTAGTAGCCAGCACTTATAACCAGAATAGCTAGCCAAGTCTAGTAGCCAGCACTTATAACCAGAATAGCCAACCAAGTCTAGTAGCCAGCACTTATAACCAGAATAGCCAGCCGAGTCTAGTAGCCAGCGCTTTTAACCAGAATAGCCAGCCAAGTCTAGTAGCCAGCGCTTTTAACCAGAATAGCCAGCCAATTCTAGTAGCCAGCGCTTATAACCAGAATAGCTAGCCAAGTCTAGTAGCCAGCACTTATAAACAGAATAGCCAGCCAAGTCTAGTAGCCAGCACTTATAAACAGAATAGCCAGCCAAGTCTAGTAGCCAGTGCTTATAAGCAGAATTGCTAGCCAAGTCTAGTAGCCAGCGCTTATAAACAGAATAACTAGCCAAGTCCAATAGCCAGCACTTATAACCACAATAACTAGCCAAGTCTAGTAGCCGGCACTTATAACCAGAACAGCTAGCCAAGTCTAGTAGCCAGCACTTATAAACAGAATAACTAGCAAAGTCTAGTAGCCAGAACTCATAACCAGAATAGCTAGCCAAGTCTAGTAGCCAGCACTTATAACCAGAATAGCCAACCAAGTCTAGTAACCAGCACTTATAACCAGAATAGCTAGCCAAGTCTAGTAGCCAGCACTTATAACCAGAATAGCTAGCCAAGTCTAGTAGCCAGCACTTATAACCAGAATAGCCAACCAAGTCTAGTAGCCAGCACTTATAACCAGAATAGCCAGCCGAGTCTAGTAGCCAGCGCTTTTAACCAGAATAGCCAGCCAAGTCTAGTAGCCAGCGCTTTTAACCAGAATAGCCAGCCAATTCTAGTAGCCAGCGCTTATAACCAGAATAGCCAGCCAAGTCTGGTAGCCAGCACTTATAAACAGAATAGCCAGCCAAGTCTAGTAGCCAGTGCTTATAAGCAGAATTGCTAGCCAAGTCTAGTAGCCAGCGCTTATAACCAGAATAACTAGCCAAGTCCAGTAGCCAGCACTTATAACCACAATAACTAGCCAAGTCTAGTAGCCGGCACTTATAACCAGAACAGCTAGCCAAGTCTAGTAGCCAGCACTTATAAACAGAATAACTAGCAAAGTCTAGTAGCCAGAACTCATAACCAGAATAGCTAGCCAAGTCTAGTAGCCAGCACTTATAACCAGGATAGCCAACCAAGTCTAGTAGCCAGCACTTATAACCAGGATAGCTAGCCTAGTCTAGTAGCCAGCACTTATAACCAGAATAGCCAGCCAAGTCTAGTAGCCGGCACTTATAACCAGAACAGCTAGCCAAGTCTAGTAGCCAGCACTTATAAACAGAATAACTAGCAAAGTCTAGTAGCCAGAACTCATAACCAGAATAGCTAGCCAAGTCTAGTAGCCAGCACTTATAACCAGAATAGCCAACCAAGTCTAGTAGCCAGCGCTTATAACCAGAATAACTAGCCAAGTCCAGAAGCCAGCACTTATAACCACAATAACTAGCCAAGTCTAGTAGCCGGCACTTATAACCAGAACAGCTAGCCAAGTCTAGTAGCCAGCACTTATAAACAGAATAACTAGCAAAGTCTAGTAGCCAGAACTCATAACCAGAATAGCCAGCCAAGTCTAGTAGCCAGCACTTATAACCAGAATAGCCAGCCAAGTCTAGTAGCCAGCACTTATAACCAGAATAGCCAGCCAAGTCTAGTAGCCAGCACTTATAACCAGAATAGCCAGCCAAGTCTAGTAGCCAGCGCTTTTAACCAGAATAGCCAGCCAAGTCTAGTAGCCAGCGCTTATAACCAGAATAGCTAGCCGAGTCTAGTAGCCAGCACTTATAAACAGAATAGCCAGCCAAGTCTAGTACCCAGTGCTTATAAGCAGAATTGCTAGCCAAGTCTAGTAGCCAGCGCTTATAACCAGAATAACTAGCCAAGTCCAGTAGCCAGCACTTATAACCACAATAACTAGCCAAGTCTAGTAGCCGGCACTTATAACCAGAACAGCTAGCCAAGTCTAGTAGCCAGCACTTATAAACAGAATAACTAGCAAAGTCTAGTAGCCAGAACTCATAACCAGAATAGCTAGCCAAGTCTAGTAGCCAGCACTTATAACCAGAATAGCCAACCAAGTCTAGTAGCCAGCACTTATAACCAGAATAGCTAGCCAAGTCTAGTAGCCAGCACTCATAACCAGAATAGCTAGCCAAGTCTAGTAGCCAGCACTTATAACCAGAATAGCCAACCAAGTCTAGTAGCCAGCACTTATAACCAGAATAGCCAGCCGAGTCTAGTAGCCAGCGCTTTTAACCAGAATAGCCAGCCAAGTCTAGTAGCCAGCGCTTTTAACCAGAATAGCCAGCCAATTCTAGTAGCCAGCGCTTATAACCAGAATAGCTAGCCAAGTCTAGTAGCCAGCACTTATAAACAGAATAGCCAGCCAAGTCTAGTAGCCAGTGCTTATAAGCAGAATTGCTAGCCAAGTCTAGTAGCCAGCGCTTATAACCAGAATAACTAGCCAAGTCCAGTAGCCAGCACTTATAACCACAATAACTAGCCAAGTCTAGTAGCCGGCACTTATAACCAGAACAGCTAGCCAAGTCTAGTAGCCAGCACTTATAAACAGAATAACTAGCAAAGTCTAGTAGCCAGAACTCATAACCAGAATAGCTAGCCAAGTCTAGTAGCCAGTGCTTATAAGCAGAATTGCTAGCCAAGTCTAGTAACCAGCATTTATAACAAGAATAACTAGCCAACTCTAGTAGCCAGCACTTATAACCAGAATAGCCAGCCAAGTCTAGTAACCAGCGCTTATAACCAGAATAGCCAACCAAGTCTAGTAGCCAGCACTTATAACCAGAATAGCCAGCCAAGTCTAGTAGCCAGCGCTTTTAACCAGAATAGCCAGCCAAGTCTAGTAGCCAGCGCTTATAACTAGAATAGCCAACCAAGTCTAGTAGCCAGCACTTATAACCAGAATAGCCAGCCAAGTCTAGTAGCCAGCGCTTTTAACCAGAATAGCCAGCCAAGTCTAGTAGCTAGTGCTTATAACCAGAATAGCCAGCCAAGTCTAGTAGCCAGCGCTTATAACCAGAATAGCCAGCCAAGTCTAGTAGCCAGCGCTTATAACCAGAATAGCCAGCCAAGTCTAGTAGCCAGTGCTTATAAGCAGAATTGCTAGCCAAGTCTAGTAACCAGCATTTATAACAAGAATAACTAGCCAACTCTAGTAGCCAGCACTTATAAACAGAATAACTAGCAAAGTCTAATAGCCAGCGCTTATAACCAGAATAGCTAGCCAAGTCTAGTAGCCAGCACTTATAAACAGAATAGCCAGCCAAGTCTAGTAGCCAGTGCTTATAACCAGAATAGCCAGCCAAGTCTAGTACCCAGTGCTTATAACCAGAATAGCCAGCCAAGTCTAGTAGCCAGCACTTATAACCAGAATAGCTAGCCAAGTCTAGTAACTAGCACTCATAACCAGAATAGCTAGCCAAGTCTAGTAGCCAGCACTTATAACCAGAATAGCCAACCAAGTCTAGTAGCCAGCGCTTATAACCAGAATAGCCAGCCAAGTCTAGTAGCCAGCACTTATAACAAGAATAGCTAGCCAAGCCTAGTAGCCAGTGCTTATAACCAGAATAGCCAGCCAAGTCTAGTAGCCAGCGCTTATAACCAGAATAGCCAGCCAAGTCTAGTAGCCAGCGCTTATAACCAGAATAGCCAGCCAAGTCTAGTAGCCAGTGCTTATAAGCAGAATTGCTAGCCAAGTCTAGTAACCAGCATTTATAACAAGAATAACTAGCCAACTCTAGTAGCCAGCACTTATAAACAGAATAACTAGCAAAGTCTAATAGCCAGCGCTTATAACCAGAATAGCTAGCCAAGTCTAGTAGCCAGCACTTATAAACAGAATAGCCAGCCAAGTCTAGTAGCCAGTGCTTATAACCAGAATAGCCAGCCAAGTCTAGTACCCAGTGCTTATAACCAGAATAGCCAGCCAAGTCTAGTAGCCAGCACTTATAACCAGAATAGCTAGCCAAGTCTAGTAACTAGCACTTATAACCAGAATAGCTAGCCAAGTCTAGTAGCCAGCACTTATAACCAGAATAGCCAACCAAGTCTAGTAGCCAGCGCTTATATCCAGAATAGCCAGCCAAGTCTAGTAGCCAGCACTTATAACAAGAATAGCTAGCCAAGCCTAGTAGCCAGTGCTTATAACCAGAATAGCCAGCCAAGTCTAGTAGCCAGTGCTTATAACCAGAATAGCCAGCCAAGTCTAGTAGCCAGCACTTCTAACCAGAATAGCCAGCCAAGTCTAGTAGCCAGCGCTTTTAACCAGAATAGCCAGCCAAGTCTAGTAGCCAGCGCTTATAACCAGAATAGCCAGCCAAGTCTAGTAGCCAGCGCTTATAACCAGAATAGCCAGCCAAGTCTAGTAGCCAGCGCTTTTAACCAGAATAGCCAGCCAAATCTAGTAGCTAGTGCTTATAACCAGAATAGCCAGCCAAGTCTAGTAGCCAGCGCTTATAACCAGAATAGCCAGCCAAGTCTAGTAGCCAGTGCTTATAAGCAGAATTGCTAGCCAAGTCTAGTAGCCAGCATTTATCACAAGAATAACTAGCCAACTCTAGTAGCCAGCACTTATAACCAGAATAACTAGCAAAGTCTAATAGCCAGCGCTTATAACCAGAATAGCTAGCCAAGTCTAGTAGCCAGCACTTATAAACAGAATAGCCAGCCAAGTCTAGTAGCCAGTGCTTATAACCAGAATAGCCAGCCAAGTCTAGTACCCAGTGCTTATAACCAGAATAGCCAGCCAAGTCTAGTAGCCAGCACTTATAACCAGAATAGCCAACCAAGTCTAGTAGCCAGCACTTATAACCAGAATAGCTAGCCAAGTCTAGTAGCCAGCACTTATAACCAGAATAGCCAACCAAGTCTAGTAGCCAGCACTTATAACCAGAATAGCTAGCCAAATCTAGTAGCCAGCACTTATAACCACAATAGCTAGCCAAGTCTAGTAGCCAGCACTTATAACCAGAATAGCCAACCAAGTCTAGTAGCCAGCACTTATAACCAGAATAGCTAGCCAAGTCTAGTAACTAGCACTTATAACCAGAATAGCCAGCCAAGTCTAGTAGCCAGTGCTTATAACCAGAATAGCCAGCCAAGTCTAGTAGCCCACACTAATAACCAGAATAGCTAGCCAAGTCTAGTAGCCAGCACTTATAACCAGAATAGCCAACCAAGTCTAGTAGCCAGCACTTATAACCAGAATAGCTATCCAAGTCTAGTAGCCAGCACTTATAACCAGAATAGCCAACCAAGTCTAGTAGCCAGCACTTATAACCAGAATAGCTAGCCAAGTCTAGTAGCCAGCACTTATAACCAGAATAGCCAACCAAGTCTAGTAGCCAGCACTTATAACCAGAATAGCCAGCCAAGTCTAGTAGCCAGCGCTTTTAACCAGAATAGCCAGCCAAGTATAGTAGCCAGTGCTTATAACCAGAATAGCTAGCCAAGTCTAGTAGCCAGCGCTTTTAACCAGAATAGCCAACCAAGTCTAGTAGCCAGCACTTTTAACTAGAATAGCCAGCCAAGTCTAGTAGCCAGCGCTTTTAACCAAAACATTAACCAATTTTCATAACCAATGTTAGTTAATAATAACAGTAATAATGTTTGTTAACTTTGGTCGTCAGCTTGGCTAACCAGCACTCAGCCAACTACGCTGTGTTAGCCAGCTATGCTAACTGTTATGGCTCTGCATTTGGCAGAGGAAATGAAGAAAAAAAAATAGAAATGTCAGAAATAGACATGCAGCCTTGCCTATTCACACAGACACTTAGCTTAATATGACAGAAATCAGCAAAAAGGAAGTTTGAACAAATCCTGTGGTGTGATTTGACATTAGCGTTTCTCTTTCTGTGTCTTCTCTCACTGCAGTAGGCCTGCTTTGCTTCATGGCTCTACAGTGTTCTCAGTGTTTTCTGAATGACCGCATTTAAACGACTGACAGATTTAACTCTGTTCAGTCCAGCAGGACAAATAATCAAACACCGCCACACGGACAGCCCAAGGACACCAGCAGGCCGGCTATCTGAGTTTGATTTATTGGAATGTCCACTGGGCAGATGCTATCGGTGTGTATGTGTCCTGGACTGCTGGACCCCAGACTAAATCAATGGAACCTTGCAGATTTGCACAGTCGATTAGCTTAGCCTTACACACCTGAGGTTTATTGCCCACAGTGATCTGAATGGGAAGGCGTCTGTGTTAAAAGATGGGAATCGCTCCAGGCACCACAATCAAACCTCCAGCAGTCACGTTCAGTTTCTATACTCTTTAATGAGCTCCTATTGAGTTCAATTTACTGTATTGTGGCTCAGGTGGAGTCCAAACACTGGTGCTTAAAGGTTGTTGTAAGCATCTGATTAGAACTCTTTCTGTCTAATAATGTTGCAAAGCTTTTGTTAAAGGCCAAGATGGGACTTTGAATGTTATGAACAAGGGATTTACATTAGCATGACTTTTACATTGGAAATTCACCAAAATTGGCAGTAGGCTAGCCTGTCTAGTGAAACAGCGTCTGGGGGGGTTTCATTGCTCAACATGGCCAAGAACCAGACATTTTGATAGGAAGGGGCTGTTAAACTGATGTGCAAAACATCCAACCACAAACCATTGAAATGCCTGTCCCACTGCAGATAGCAGTATCAAAGGTGCACTGTGTAAGATTTAACTGTATTTATGAGCAGAAATGGTATATAGTATACAGAACCATGTTTTCATTACTGTATATTCACCTGTAAATACAAATCAGCTTAGAACCCTCTTATATCTACATAGGGAGCAGATCGTCTTCCAGCAGAGGCCGCCATATTGCACCGCCATGTTTCTACTTTAATATTCCAAGACTTTCTGAAGCCTGTAGTTTGGTTTTGCTTTTGAACCATTAGGCCAAAAACTGACCATAATAGAAAAACCAAACACTGGCTCTAGAGGGCGCCTTACATGCTTTGATGTTGAAGTGGCAGCTTGAATTTGGTGGTGTAGCACCAGTTGGAAGACATAGAAAAAAGAAGAACCTAAATTTTGACAAATGGAGGACCATACTTATTATTTAGCACAAGAAATGCAAGTGAGGGTGAATTCTTGTCGTCAAAGAAGCGCAAACCTGGTTCTACTATATGCTTGGAAAGGGAAGTGTGAGGGAGGGGTATTCAGTTGGTTGCAATCTGCAACTTCGCCACTAAAACTTACTGCCCCTTTAAAGGATGCTGTACAATATTGGTTTCATGTGACTAAACTTCAGACTCTGTAATCTAAGATTTTCAGTTGTTTCGGTGTTAGTGGTTAACCCGCTTTCAATGAATGATTCTAATCAAAGTGCAAAATTGGTTTTGCCTGGGATCAAACAAACATAAAAATGGTGTGGCACTGGCACCAGGTTAGCCTACATATGGCGACAGCATCTGGAGGTTTTCATCGCTCAAAATGGCCAAGAACCCCAAACTTTGATAGGAAGGGGTTATTAAACTGATGTGCGAAACATCCAACCAAAAACCATTGAAATGCCTGTCTCACTGCAGATGTTTCTGGGTCACAGGAGGGGGCGATGGAGCCTATCCCAGCTGTCACTCAGCAGAAGGCAATATAGTAAACAAAACCAAGTTTTCATTAGTGTTTAATCACTTGTAAATATGAATTGTTGTGTATCCGTTAGCTTTGAATAAGCCCTACATAGGGAGCAGATCCTCTTCCAATAGAGGCTGCCATGTTGTGCTGACATGTTCCTAGTAATCATCTCGTGTGGCAAGAAGTTTGAGAACACACATTTTGACAAATGGAGGAACATATTTATTATTTAGCACAAGAAAAGCAAGTTAGGGTGAATCCTTGTCGTCAAAGAAGCAAAAAACCTGGTTCTACTACACGCTTGAAAAGGGAAGGGTGAGGGAGGTGTATTCAGCTGATTGCACTCTGCAACCTCACCACTAGATGCTACGAAATCTTACACACTGCACCTTTTATGAACGTTGTTGCTAATATTTAGTGTCCTGGACCTCTGGCTGTACAGTATTGGTTTCATGAGACTAAACCTCAAAGTAATTAAGGTTTTCAGTTGTTTTGGTGTGAGTGGTTTCCTCCCTTTCATCCCTTTGAATCTAATCAAACTGTTGGATGAGATTGATGAAGTTACCTCTGCTTTCCAGATGCTATTCCTTTTAGGTACATGGTGTTATACAGTGGTAGATGATCTTCAAAATCTCCCAGGTGCCTTTAGAACATTTTCATCTCATCGATCGAATGTGAACTAGGCTCAAAGTAGAACTGCGGCCAAATCGGCAGCAGATCTCAGGAGACTAGATTGGAGTTCAAATCAGATTTTTGCTGGTATTTTGAACACATGGCTGATCTTTATCTCAAGGTGTGGATGTATCAAATCAGGTCTTATATATTCCAAGAGTTTCTGAGGCCTAGAGTTTGGTTGTGCTATCGAGCCGCCGGGCCAAAAACTGGACTCAAACCGCAGCCTTTCTTTGGTCTCAGGAGATATGGCACACTATCGTCACAAACCCAAATATAACGCATCATTTTTATACAATCCACAGAGGCTCAACAGCATAAAATATCTGCCTTTTCAGTGTCTCTTGTTCGACGCAGAACAAAGTGGCATGAAAAGGTGCAGCGATTGAACCGCAGAGGCCCAGACTGCTTTCAGAGGGAGTGAATGGAAAACAACAATCGCTGTCTGGCGCGTTGAAGGCAACGTCTACATCTGAGTGGAGAGTAAAGCGATGGCGTTTCTCTGGATTGCATCACCATCGTGGTCCTTTCAGCATCTCTCTCTCTCTCTCTCTCTCGCTCTCTCTCTCTCTCTCTCTCTGATAAAGCGCTAAAGGCAGCGAGTCGCCGCTTTCATGCCCTCAACCTTACATTTAGGTCTTGATCAAAAATGATATGATGTGGCAGTGCTAGCGGAGGTGAAAGTGAACTTAGCAGAGTGAGCCACGTATTGGAGGTACATGAAAATGAAGCGCATGTGTTCATGAACAGGACAAAGATCGCAGTCCACCATTCAGACCTTGACCATCCCTGTTTTCTGCCCTATAGAGACCAGTGTGGTCTCACATTCAAGCATACAGTTAGTAATCGGATGTAATATAAGAGCTGCTCTATAGATCAGTAGTTAAAAACAGACAACTGAAGAAATAAGCAGTGTTTCCGGAATGACGATCAGAGCTGTAGAACATGGTGAAGTGACCCAGAAAGGTGTAGAACATCAACAACGTTCCAGTACATTAATATCTAATGTCCTAATACAGCTATTATCCAAAAATGAAAGTTCTAATAAAATGTATATCCAGAATAAAGTTCTAATAAAATTTATATCCAGAATAAAGTTCTAATACAATTCATGTCAAGAATGAAGTTTTAACAAAATTATTATCTAGAATGAAATTCTAATACAATGTATATCTAGAATGAAGTTCTATTCAAATTTATACCTGGAATAAAATTTACATCTAGAGTGAAGTTCTAATAAAATTCATATCCAGAATAAAGTTCTAATAAAATTAATATCCAAAATGAAGGTCTAGTAAAATTCAAATCTAGGATGGAGTTTGAATAAAGTGTATATCTAGAATGGAGGTCTAACAAAATTTATATCCAGATCAAACTTCTAATAAAATTCATATCCAGAATGAAGTTTTTATAAACGTTATATCTAGATTGAAGTTCTAATAAAATTAATATCCAGAATGACATTCTAATAAATTCATATTCAAGTTTCAATGAATTAATATCCAGAATAAAGTTGTTATAAATTCATATCTAGAATAAAATTCAAATAAATTCATACCTACAATGAAGTTCTAATAAAATGTACACACAAAATAAAATTCTAATAAACTTTATATCCAAATAAAAATTCTATTAAAATTCATATCTAAAATGAAACTAGAATAAAATTAATATTTAGACTAAAATTATAATAAAATCAATATCCAGACTAAAATGATAATCAAATTAATATCCAGAACATCTCATATTTCTCATGGTGATCAAATTTTTAGATGAGTTGACAAAAATACTGAATTGTTAGATTAACAGTAGAATTTTTATGATTTATCGACTTCTTGTTTTTTTTTAATTTTTTTTATTTGAACCCATCTTTGAACATCTTTGTACTGATTTAGGCAGAGAGCTGTACCTGTTCCCAGGTCCGTGTGCTCCACTGAGGTGTGTTGGTTCTGGTGGACCCACTCTCCATTGCATTTGAAGAAAATCTGCAGGGCGGGTCGGGCTCGGCAGCGCAGCTTGATTGGGTTGCTCTTGACGATGTAGGCATCGTCTGGCTCCTGCAGGAAGTGGGGCAGCGTTCCGGTCAGTGCAGAGAGTCCATCTCGATTCCCTGGAAACACAGAGGAGCAAAATCAGCCATCATAAAAAACAATGACAGGAGTTTATGATGTGTGTTACAAAGATATAACATAATGACCTTTTAGCAGCAGTAATTAGATTTTAATAGCAAATAGATAATAATTTAATCACTTAAAGTCTAACAGCATAATTTTATACATATATTAAAAGTATACTGCACCTTATATTATTAGCTTCAGAATGAACTGAATAGTTTCTTTTAATTTTGGAATAATTAATTATAGTGAATTAGTCATTGAAAAATTTGTAATAGTTACTCAATTATTTATGAAAGTTCCTGAATAATTAATTACTGAATTTTATAGCAGAGCATTTTTTGCATGTTCACTAAAAGATACTGAATTATTGCTAGAAGTCATTGAATAATTTATAGTAGTTATTGAACAATTGTGTAATTTACATAATTTATTGAAAAAAATTGTTATTGAATAACTCACATCTGATTCATAATTTATAGTAGCTACTGAATTATTAATAATGGTAACTGAATAAATAAAAGTAAATAAATTACTACTGTACAATTATCTATTATTGAATAATTCAGAGTTATTATATCACTTATGACTAAAAAGATATCAAATCAGTTATCAAATAAATAATAATAGTTCCTGAATATTTCAAGTATGTATTCAATTCTTCATTGTAGCTTTTTAATATTTAATAGTAGTTATTAAGAAGTAGCTATTAAATATTAAATAAATTAAATTAAACAAACAAAAAACAATTATTGAATAAGTCTAGAGTTTAAGGGGTTCATCATTTAAGCAAGTACAACAACAGATACTCCAAAACAACAACAACAACAGCAAAACAACAACATAATGTAATAATTCAACATTAGCTATTAATTAGTATTAATTGGGTACAAATGCCATGATAGCAATATAACATAATAACCAAATAACATATTTTGGTTCTGCTTTATTTGTACTTGTCCTAAAAGCTGCTGCTGTCCCAAAACAGCAATGACCTTAATGAAACGAATGTGCACACTTTTATCCTGGTGACTATTCACTTCCATTATGTTCTAGCGACATTAGCCTTGTAGCTCCAGTGCAAAAGTAAAGAAGTAAACATCAGACACCAAACACTTTCTCACTGACCAACTACCTTTGGGATAAGAGAGGAATTGTGTACATTTGAAATGGTACCAAACTTTCACTTTAATGCAATTCTGATACTAACTTGAAGCCCATTTCAGCTCTTCTGATCCTCCGTGAGTGATATTTGCAGTGGAGATCTTCTGTAGCGGATTTTCCAAATCTAATCACAAGTAAGCGAGTGCTGACCACAGCTGAGTGAACAGAGTGGAGTGTGTAAAGTCTCTGACTGACACAGGTCCCCATAATCACACGCACAGCCAGCCGTTCTGACAGCGAACTGGCCGGCTTGATTAACTGAGCCGTCAGTCAGCGGCCTGCTTAACTGACCTGTCAATCAGCCTCAAATTCTGCTCTGATTCTTAGATGCTTTCTGGCAAGTAAAAGGGAAAAGAGGGGGAGTCACAACCACTCAAAACAAAAAACAGCTTGGCCAGAAAACCTTGACCGCAAAGCTAACACGGGTATTGAGAAGCGAAAGCCAATGGTTCCCAATTAGCCAGGATGTAATTTGCATAATTTTAATTGGGTTCTGCTACACTTCGCTTCTTATTAGCCTTGTTGTCATGGAAATTTGGTCACCTTCAAACCAACGGGATTAGAGGTGGAATTACAGCACCATGGCCAGAGAGCTGCTCGCTCCGTAATGCTTTCAGGACCATGGACAGCTCCACGGATTCAATTTACCAACATTTGTTGAAAGAAAATGAACAACTTGCACTTGATCCAAACTTCCACTTCCTCAAATTCAACTTTGTAGGAGAAGGAAATTGTTGGCTCTTCTTCCTGTCATTAGTCCACTCATTCTACAAAAGTAGAGTGAATAAAAATGAATTAGAATGGGAAACTTTCAGTTAGCTTGGCAAAGAAATTGCTATGCTATCCCAGGTGGTTGCTAAGGTACCACTAGACCACTGCTATGGTATCCCAGGTAGTTGCTAAAGTGCAATAGGCCACTGTTATTGTATCCCAGGTGGTTGCTAAGGTGTTGCCAGGACATTGTTCTGATATCCCTGGTGGTTGCTAAAGGTTCACTAGGCCATTTCTATGACACCCCAGATGGCTGCTAAGGCATTGGAGAACATTGCTTTGATATCCCTGGTGGTTGCTGAGGTGTCACTAGGACATTACTTTGATATCCCTGCTGGTTGGTAAGGTGTCATTAGGTCATTGCTACGGTATTCCATGTGGTTGCTAAGGTGTCGCTAGGCCACTGATATGGTATCCTAGGTGGTTGCTAAGGTGCTGCCAGGACATTGTTATGATACCCCTGGTGGTTGGTAAGGTGTCATTAGCTTGTTGCTATGGTATCCCAGGTGGTTGCTTAAGGTTTGCTAGGCCATTGCTATGGTATTCCAGCTAGTTGCTAAGGTGTCGCTAGGACATTGCTTTGATATCCCTGGTGGTTGGTAAGGTGTCATTAGGTCATTGCTATGGTATCCCAGGTGGTTGCAAAATGTTCACTGGGCCATTACTATGGTATCCCAGGTGGTTGCTAAGGGTTTGCTAGGCCACTGTTATGGTATCCCAGGTGGTCACTAAAGTGTCGCTAGGCCATTGCTTTGGTATCCCAGGTGGTCGCTAAGCTGTCATTAGGCTGTTACTAAGATGTTGCCAGAACACTGCAATGGTTGTCTACGAGGTTGCAAAGGTGTTGCCAGCCTTTTGTTATATTAGTATAATAATAATGAGCAGAAGATAACAAAGAGCAGTAGGTTAGTTTTGTTAATCCAAATGAATAAAGAGATGATCCTTTAAAACTGTACAATTTTGTAAAGTATGAGCTATTTATTTTTCAGGATTAGCAAAATAAGTAGAACACATACTGATCAGAAAATTATTAGAATGGCATTGAATGCATTTATTTACAGTGGGCACTGAGTGGATTCATTTAGAATGGGGGGTAATTGGTTGGATTTATTTTGAATGGCCATTGTTTGCGTTCAGTTAGAGTGGACACTGGTTGCATTCAGTTAAAATGAACATTAGGTTGCATTCATTTAGAATGGCCATTGAATGCCAAGAAAACCATACCGTGTTTGTGTTTGTACAAAGGAGAAGAGGTATTTTATTTTTATCCGAATTTGATGGTTATTTTATACAGTTTTTTTCAGCAGAAAGAAAAAACAACATTCTCAATATTTTTTTTGTAATTTGTACTTGAAGAAGACAGAGAACAGTTAAGGCTCTGTCCTGAAGACGAGTCCATTTTTTGGGTTTTTGTCTTGACATAATTTTGGATATGTCTTGCTTTCATTTGTACTAGGTCTTGACTTGGTCTCACTATCATTTGGACTCCGTATTGACTCTGTCTAGCTTTTACTTGGAGTTGGTCTTGACTTGGTCTCACTTTCATTTGGACTTGGTCTTGACTCAGTCTTACACTCATTTAGATATGGTCTAGACTTAGTCTTGACTTGGTCTCGCTCTTATTTGGACTTGGTCTTGTCTCAGCCTCACTCTCATTTGACCTTGGTTTTGTCTTGGCCTCACTGTCATTTAGACTTGGTCTTGACTCAATCTCACTCTTACATGGTGCTGGTCTTGACTCTGTCTCACTCTTACTTAGACTTGGTCTTCACTTGGTCTCACTTTCATTTGGACTCAATCTTGACTTGATCTTGGTCTTGACTTGGTCTCACTCTCATTTGGACTCAGCCTTGGCTATGATCTCACTCTTATTTGGTCTCAGTTTAGACTTGTTCTCACTTATATTTGGACCATGTCTTGACTTGGTCTCACTCTCCCTCTGACCCTCTTATTTCATCTGTCTTGGTCTTATGTGACAGAGACTAATTTGCCTATGCCGCCCTTTAGACCCAGTCTTGCCTCAGTCTCAATTAGCCATGGTTGGACTTGTCTTAGGACTTAACAAAGGTGGTACTGACTCCTGCCCCAGTTGTCATTTTTCCCTGCCTCTCTGAAGTTACCATTCCAGAAAAACAATGTCTGTTCCAACTGCGAAGGCCTTAAAGGGGTTTAGTGACGTCCCTGTAACACCCACCCCCCTCCCCCGCCCCAGCCCAACACCACCCCTGTCAACTTGGGTCCTCTTGGGGGAAATCTTTCCGGATCTTTCAGAAGACGGATGATCCTGCTGTGCTTGCTGGGGATAGAAGCCTCTCAATTCGGCTCCAAAGATAGTTCAACTCTCTGCAGATGTGTCACAACAGCTGAAGCTATATGTGAAAAACAGCAGCTGCGCCTTGATGTAGCGCAGTAAAAATCCCACTGCTGTAATGTCATTTCACACTGGGCTATTTACAGTGAGATTTAGGGGCTATAAGTGTTGCTCTGGTAGGAGATATAAATGTGATTGGCAGGTGCTGTAATATCTACCAACTCAATACTGAGAGTGTTTTTCTGTAATTTTGTTGTCAGCATTTCAGAAGCGTAGTCACGGGGGGCCCATGCCCCCCCTCGTCCCTTTTAGATTTGCAACTGCAAAAAAAATAAATAAATAAATAAATGATAATAATAATAACCTCCAATGCTAGTGAATATACACTGATCCCTTGCTTCTACACTTATTGTCCATTTATGTGTGTTGTGGTGGTACGAGTGGACCAGACACAGCAGTGCTGCTGTAGTGTCCACTCACTGTCCACTCTATTAGACACGCCTTCCTTGTCGGTCCACCTTGTAGATGTACAGTCAGAGACAACAGGTCATCTGCTGCTGCACAGTTTGTGTTGGTCATCCTCTAGTCCTTCATCACTTGGCTGGATATTTTTGGTTGGTGGACTATTCTCAGTCCAGAAGTGACATTGAGCTGTTCAAAAAGCTCCAGCAGCACTGCTGTGTTTGATCCACTCAGACCAGTGCAACACACACTAACACACCACCACCATGTCAGTGTTACTGCAGTGCTGAGAATGACCCACCACCCAAACAGTACCTGCTCTGTGAGGGTCCATGGGGGTCCTGACCACTGAAGAACAGGGTAACAGAGTATCAGAGAAACAGATGGACTACAGTCTGTAACTGTAGAACTACAAAGTGCAGCTATACAGTAAGTGGAGATGATAAAATGGACAGTGAGCATAGAAACAAGGAGGTGGTCATAATGTTAGGCCTGTTCTTACATCCTTGTGCCTTTTTCTTTCCATCTTAAACAAATTATAAAGCTCTGTTTTGACCATCACAGATCTCCAGTGGATGCTATCACCACATATATGTTTACAGAAAGCCACATAAAGATATGAAGATAGTCTTTTCCTCCTGGGCTTCCACTTACGGATGGCTGTGGCATCTCTGGGGTTCGGACTCACAGTCTCATGATGTTGCGGTGAACACACAGGCTATGTTTACACAGCAGGTAAAAGTCGCTCAAATCCAAATCCTTTTTCCTCATATGTGACACAGATGTATGTGTGTGTCAGTGTGAACAGCAAACAAGACTGAATCTGACATTTTCAAATCCGATTTGAGACGCTTTCATATGTGGTACTGAAATTTACATTTACACGTGTGGCATTTGGCTGACACTCTTATCCAGAGCGACTTACAATTAGATCATTTTTTACACAGGAAGGCAAAGGTGGTGTTAGGAGTCTTGCCCAAGGACTCTTACTGGTATAGTGTAGGGTACTTGCCCGGCTGGGGGATTGAACCCCAGTCTACAGTGTAGAAGGCAAAGGTGTTAACCACTACACTAACCAACCACACGTATCTGATCTGTGGCAATGCAACTCGGTCTGAACAGCCAGATCGGAATTCATGCAACTTTTACGTCCAATTCAACTCGATATTCATTATAATTTTGCGCTGCTGAGACTCATGAGCCGAAAAAGTGGCCGTGGCCGAGTAACGTGCCTTTTTATGGTGAACTCGAACACATTCTGGGTGATGAGTCCAGCTGTCAACCACTGGAACTTCATAATCGTTCCTGTGATGCTGGTGAAGACGAAACTGAAGCTCCGGGAGTGACAGCCGTTCACTGGCCGTCATGACCTCTGGACGAGCCACCTCGTGAAGTATTGTTCTTTTATGCATGCGGGTCAGTTTAGGAGCTGATCTGTTCAGACTAATGTAACATACAGATCACGTTTAAAAGACAAAGAGCCAAACAAAAGAACATATTTGGTGAGAAAATCAGATTTGGGCCAATTTTACCTGCTGTGTAAACGTAGCCTTAGACGGTTGCAACACGTTATAATATTTTACTGTTTTAAAGTTGAAACAAGAAATGATTTTCACTGTTTTCAACATGGACACAGAAATATTCTGGGGTTCTCAAGTGGTGCAACCGTCTAAACATCCACCACCAACACTGGGACATCATGTGTTTGAACCCCAAGGATGCCACAGCCATCTGTAAGTGGAAGCCCAAGAACAGGAAATACCATTGTGTAATGGAAATAGTCAGCTGGTGGGTAAACTGAGCAAGAAATAAAGATTTCATTATTTGCCCAGCCAAGATGCAGAACTAAGTAAACTAGGAGAACTTTTGACTTACATAGTTTGATACTTACAAGTTTGATTTAATCAAATTCTAGTGCCCTCAAGTTGAGTTAACTTGTAAAATGATGTGCAGTGATTTAGTGTAGGAAATCTCAAGGAAATTGTTACCAAATGGACAAATATGCTCTACCACATATAGAGGTGCATAGAAACACCACACAGATTCCCAGATGCTCTCAGAGTATAATTCTTCCTATAGACATCTACCATTTTCACGCTAATGTGCATGTCCATATGCGCTCACCGTTCATGCTCTCTCCACCTGTGATGCATTTCGTTCCTCAAACCGTAACTAAATGAAGATGTGTGCTTCTGTTGCTGGCGTTAAATGAAGAGCTTTAGGCAAATACAGGCCTGTCTGTGCAGCTCCAGTGAGCTCGTGGAGATTATATGCTTGCTTTGAAGGATAAACACACACACACATGCATAAAAGAGCACAAAGTCTATAACACTGACATGCATGAATTTTGACTACTTTCATACAGTCACTCATACTTGCACACACATTCAGGAATGCCTGACATGATGTTAAAGAGAAAAAGAGAGGAAAATGCCTCAGACTGAAATGAGAGAGGGGGGGGTTTGATCGAGATTGATGCTGCTTTAGTGAACGTAGCACAGAGTAAGATAAAAAAAAAAGTCTTACAATTTTTGTAAACATAGTTAAAATCGTAATGTCCACTACTGAGGCCAGACAAATAACATAAAAAAAGAATTGCACTAGCTTTGACCTGCAGGGGTGGTAAAAAGGTAAAAAATGCAAAGGACAAGGTAGGCGTTTCTAATAAAGTGGTTAGTAGGTACAAAGTGGGTGTTTCTAATAAAGTGGCCAGTGAGTGAAAGCACAAGGCAGGGGTTTCTAATAAAGTGGCCAGTGAGTGAAAGCACAAGGCAGGAGTTTCTAATAATGTGGACAGTGAGTGGAAGTACAAGGTTGATGTTTCTAATAAATTGGCCATTGAGTGGTAGTACAAAGTGGGTGTTTCTAATAAAGTGGCCAATTAGTGGAAGCACAAGGTAGGTGTTTCTAATAAAGTGGCCAGTGAGTGGAAGTACAAAGTAAGTGTTTCTAATAAAGTGGCCAGTGAGTAGAAGCAAAAGTAGATGTTTCTAATAAAGTGGCCAGTTAGTGCAATTACAAGGCAGGTGTTTCTAATAAAGTGGCCAGTTAGTGGAAGCAAAAGTAGCTGTTTCTAATAAAGTGGCCAGTTAGTGGAAGCACAAGGTAGGTGTTTCTAATAAAGTGGCCAGTGTGTGGAAGCAAAGGTAGATGTTTCTAATAAAGTGGCCAGTTAGTGGAAGTAGAAGATAGGGGTTACTAATAAAGTGGCCAGAGAGTGGAAGCACAATTCCTAATACTGTGTAATATTATAATCCTGAAGTTCTCGCTTATGTTGAACGTGATGAACTGCTGGCTTGCTGCAGTAACCTCCAGCATGACATGGCAGAAAATTCAACATGGCTGACCATAGCTGCTCAATCGCTTCTTGTCAGGGCAGCGGCGGTTACAGCGGCGATGATGTACGAGCTGTGGTCTGCCCGGGCAATAACGGCCGCCGCTAGAAACATCTCGCAGCCCACGAGCCAAACAAGATGTCACTGCCACCGGAGGTGAGCAATGGCCTTATCCCTCACATTCATCTGCCCTGGCGTGAACGCCTCTCACACACACATACACATACTTTTAAAAAAATGAACCAAGAGGGTCATTTGACTTAGTCACAACCAGGGGCGTCGCTACCAGGGGCCAGATTTCTGACCGCTCAAAGAATTCCTCCAATGTCTTACTTTTATGTACCCAAAGGTGCTGATTTCTTGCCTCCATCCTACCTTAAATGAATTACATTCATTTGGTGAATGACCACCAAAGCTCTCCTTAGGTCAGGGGTGTCCAGTCTTGTCTAGTGTGGCTGCCGGTTGTCATTCGAAACAAGCAGGAGCTCACCCGAATCCACTTGTGTAACCACTCAATTAGCCAGATGAGCTCCTGTGTTGTTAGAATGAAAGCCTGCAGCCACAGTGGCCCACTGCAGATAAGACTGGACATCCTTGCCGTAGGTGACCAATCTTTGGTGGACGCTTTCACCATGGTCATGTTAACGTGGCTGCATGTTGCTTGTACACGTATCATCACGGTTTTCCAAAATTTCTGCAATAACTCATGGAAAAACACTTGCTTTTCCAGAGCCAGCATCTAAACACAGCATTACACTGACCCTGTTTCTGGAGACTGTGGGAGCTGAACTGTGTTAGTTCCTTGTGTACTACCCTCTACTACCCAATCGAAATGTCCAGGGACCAGCTTCACACCAACTGAAGATCTCCACTACATCACATTGTTATAGGGCTGCAAAGCGCAAATGAGAGGACTCTTCAAGTCCACTTCCACGGTTCATGTGCAGAGTGGTTTGATGTTAAGTGCTCTATTCCAGGTAAGATATCTAGTCAGAATTGTTCACAGCAGTGGTGAAAAGAGTTAAAAGAGTGGTCAAAAACATTTATAGCAGGGGTCACCAACCCTGTAACTGGAGATCCACCTTCAACCCAAGCCTCATTCAGCTTAATACGTACTTCTGAAGGCAGTAATTAGATGGATCATGTGGGGTCGATTAAGGTTGGAGCTAAAGTGTGCAGGAAGTTTGATCTACAGGAACAGCAGTGGTGACCACTTGTTTAAACCTTTTAAAAGCTAGATTGTAGAAAGATGTTACATGAACTGGTGATGAACACATTCCTGGAAGCTTGAAACAATGTTTTCTGTTAGATTTGAGTGAATATTTTGGCCTAAAATGTTTTTTAAATCGATTTATGGTGCCCAAGTAGTCAGATCTGCCACTATTTTAGCATCATCAACATTACCGGCCACTTCATTAAAACCAACTCCTTGTATCTACACTCACTGCCCATTTTATCAGCTCCACTGACTATATGGGAGCACTTTGTAGTTCTACAGTTACAGACTGTAGTCCATCTGTTTCCCTACATACTTTGTCTCCCTGTTCTCCAATGGTCACGACCCCCAGGACCCTCACAGAGGAGGTACTATTTGGGTGGTGGGTCATTCTTAGCACTGCGGTGACATTGTAGCCGTGTGTTAGTGTGTGTTGTGCTGGTCTGAGTGGACCAGACACAGCAGTGCTCCTCAGTGTCGCTGCTGGACTGAAAACCAAAAACATCCAGCCGACAGCGTCCTGTGACCACTGATGAAGGACTAGAGGATGACCAACACAAACTGTGCAGCAGGAGATGAGCTGTCGTCTCTGACTTTACATCTATAAGGTGGACCGACAAGGTAGGAGAGTGGACAGCGAGTGCATCAGCAGTGGTGGTCTTGACCACTGAAGAACAGGGCTAACTAAGTATGCAGAGAAACACATGGACAACAGTCTGTAACTGCAGAACCACAAAGTGCTCCTGTATGGTCAATTGAGCTGATAAAATGGACAGTAAGTATGGAGACAAGGAGGTGGACTTAATAAGCAATACATAGACTCAAAAAACACGTGTAGGTTTTGGATGGTAAATAAAACGTCTATATCTGTGTTGTAGTCATGGTGACCCCTGGTTCCTATCACTACCACTGTATAGAAATGATAAGGTTCTCCACTCTGAATTACTTTATTGACATCCCAATGTTGAAATTTGGAAAAATGGGTGGTGGTAGATGAGCAGGGGGGGGGGGGGGGGGGGGGGGGGGGGGGGTGCTATAACACACCTCCTACACACATCAGCCTGACATGAATAAAACACACGGCACTCATCAATTTCACACTGAAGCTAATTATCTAGCATTATCTAAAAGCAGCAAACAGCAATGCATGTATATCCACAGCGCCCATAATTACACAGCGCATAAACAGCATTAGAAAACATTAGCTTTTGATGCACTGCGCACGCCAGTACTCCGCAGAAGACTCCGCAGAATTCATTCCAAGCATCCATTACGAGATCAAAGAATCTAATACATCAACAGATGACAAAAAGAGAGAGACTGCATGTATATACGAGTGAGAGAGAGAGAGAGATTGACTGACTGAGAATGACTGCTGAAAAACAAAAAAAAAATCCAAAGGGATTTACTCCTAATCAGAGTGTGAAAGCCAAACAATGGATTAATATGAAATAACATCATTAAAAGCGTAAATATGATTGAGCACGTCTCCGGATTAGCGCCACGCGCCAGGAAATGAAGTCGTCTCCTAATTCCTCACAACAATAGCGCCCTGTCAGCATCTTAGCACAGTGTGTTTGCTGACTTTCAAAGCAGGGGATGAAGGAGTTTGGGTGTGTATACACTGTGCAAAAGCCATGGATCACCCTTCATGAATTTCATGTCCAGTTTAAAAGGCCATAGGCGTTGTTTAAAGAAAACTACATGGGTATTTCTCCACACCTCTAAAGTGCAGGCGTAGAAGTTGTTTGCCTTTTCTGCCTCTTAATGATGTTGAGGTCTGGACTCTGTGGTGGTCAGTCCATTGGTCAGCTTCTTTGTTTGACAAATCCGTCGCCTGTTCTCAGTGAGATTCTTCTTGAACCTCCTTTCAGCCCCAAACTGCTGACTCGTCTTCTGAGAGTGGAAGGATGGAGAGAAGCACCTGCTTGATTTTCTCCTCTCTCTCAAAGAGGAAAGCTTTAAGTGCTGATTATCTGATGGGGGGCAGTTTTGGTGGTCTACCAGGTGATTGTTAGAAATTCAATAATTTGGGACAGGGCCAAATGAAAACTAGGAGCATTGTGAAATGTATATATAGGAAGGAATCCTGGCAAAAGAAAACTAAATGAAATGGCCGTGATCTTTGACCCTTCAGATGGCACGGCACTCTAACTAGCAAGCTTCTGTGATGGATTTTACCGTGTGGGTCCAGGAATCCTTTGACACATTTTTGTCAGTAAACTCTGTTTATCGCTGCATTCTTAAAAGCAAGTTGAGACCGTACTATGCACAGCAGAAGCCATATATCATGTTCAGAAACACCGTCGACTTCTCTGGTCTAGAAGTCATCTGAATGGACTGCAAGCACGTCAAGCTGTCAGATTGTTACCAGTGTAAAGTTCAAAATCCAGTGTTTGTCATGGTATGGTGAGGTAGTAGCACATCCATGAAGGCAACATTAATGCTGAAAGATACATACACATTTTTGTATTCTGCCTTTCGTCTTTTTCAAAGACACCCATGCTTTTTTACAAAAAACGATGGCAGACCACTTTCTGCATGTGTTACCTCAGCAGGCCTGTGCAATCTGGGTGCTAGACTGGACTAGCTTTGCTTTTTCATTCTCCTAACGATTGAAGTGAAGTGCTGTTAAAAGGAAAGGTGATGTAACAGAGTGGTAAACATGCTCCTGTCCCAACTTTTTTGGAACATGTTGCAGGCATCAAATTTAGAATGAGTGTATATTTATAATAGTTAAACAAATAAAGCTCAAAGTAAAACATTAAAGTCAAGCAGAACTCACTAATCATTGGATATGAGGTATGTATTTATACAAGCATGCAAACATGCATGTGCATTGCATGTATGTGCGCATGCATGCATTTGTTTATGTCTGTGCATGTGTACACAACCCCAGCCGGCAGAGCTGATGCTAATGCGGAAACAGCTGCTGGTACATAAATTAGTGGGGCGGATCTGTAATTACGGCTTTGTGTTCTGATATTCAAATGCTGAGACGCAATGCAATCGTTAGATAATTAGCACAAACAAACCATTTATAAGCAGCGCTGGCACTCTGGTGCCCTTGCATCTCATCGTAGTCTACTGCAGACAAACATACACTGACTCCAAAGGGCTTTTCTAATACAATCCACCTTTTATGAACCATGAAAAATCATATATGCGTCTCAATATTATGATGCTTTCAAATAAAGGTGGTGATTCAACGGCATTGATTTTGGAATGTTAGAATTCATACAATACTTGATTCTAATAACAAGCAACACAATGTAATAAAACAAAGTATTACTTGGAAATTGAAATATTGGTTTGACGGGATTTCTTGAAAGTAGACATGGCATTTATGACTATTTTGATTTTTGGGCTAAAGCTCTGTTGACAAACTTGTCGATACAAACTTATTTATATTTCATATTCTAATTTATACTCCTCAAAGAAATATGTGCACACCATAAGAACTGCTGGCTCCGTCTGGATCTGTGAGGATCTATCTCTCAGGTTGTATGTTCCCAGGGTTTGGTGTTATTAGGGTCCTGTTCCAAGGCCCTATGTTCCCAGGGTTCTGTGATCCCAGATCCCAATGTTTTAAAGTTCCATGAGTTCTGTGTTGCCAGGTCCCTAAGTTCCCATAGTTCTATATTCCCCATGTCCTATGTTGCCAGGGCCCTACATTCTTTGGTTCTATGTTCCCAGAGTTCTGTGTTCCCAGGCCAATGTGTACCTAGGGTTCTAAGTTCCCAGTGTTCTATATATTAATAAAGCTCTAAGAACAAAGAACACTTGGAATATATAATCATGGGAACATAGGGCCCTATGTTCTGCATTCCCAGGGTCCTGTGGTCCCAGGGCCCTGTGTTCTTAGGCTCTATGTTTCCAGGGTCCTGTTTTCCCACGTTCCTGTGTGTACTATGTTCCCAGGGTCTTGTGTTCTCAGGGCCTTTTGTTCCCAGAGCTCTATGTTCCCAGTTTTATATATGTAATATGTTTCCAGGGTTCAGTGTTCCCAGTGTTCAATATTTAAAGGGCTCTGTTCATGGGTTCATGTTCCCAGGGTCCTGTGTTCACAAGGTCCTGTGTTCCCAGGGTCCTGGGTTCCAAAGATTCTATGTTTTCAATGTTATATTCACAGGACCCTAAGAACATAGAACATTGGGAACATAGGGCACTATGTTCTAAGGTTCTATGTTCCCGGGTTTCTGCATTCCCAGGCTTCTGTTTTCCAAGGGACCTTTGCTCCCAGAGCTCTATGTTCTCAGGGCCCTATGATCCCAGGGTTCTATATTCTCCGGTTCTTGGGTTCCCAAGCCCCAATATTCAGCTTTTTATATGATACATCATACCTCAGTGTGATGCATTACAGCAATCTAAGGAAAGGATTTTTAAAGGTCACGATTAATATCATGGGATCATCATAGGTCATCCATAAAATGCCTAGTCTCAGTAAATTAATCAGCTTACCACGCAAACTTAATCAGAACTCTTCTTGAGAACGTCTGGTTTAAATGCCATGCATCGCTCTTCTTTTTTGCTGTTGTTGACTGTGTAGCCCATAGGTTGCTAAGTAGCACGTTAGCAGCACCTTTCGATGGAATCAGGGACACTCTAAAGGAAAGGAGATGGCAAGTTGACAAGAACACGCGCTCGAGTGTTTCATAGCTAGCATGCACGCCATGTTTGGTAATGTTTTGCAATGTCGTTAATACTGTGTATAAGCTCAGATCAAATAATGCTTAAAACCAACAAATAACAAGACATTTCGATAAGAAAACGAAGAGCCTGGCGGACACAGGACCCTGTGAGCCGAGGGATGCTATTTAGCAAGCTAAGGGGTACATAGTAAACACAAAAACGAAAGGCAACGTGGGCCTAAAACGAAGCTTAATCGGACCAAGTAATTGTTCACAAAATTCTGTGTTCAGAGATCTCACAAGACCTTTCACATTACGAAGTTTATGAAGCTAGCTGCAGTGTTTAACTCACTGAAGCTAACCTAGCCGAGCAAGTGATTTTCAACTGAAAGACCCACTCATTAGTGCTGTAAATGGCCACTTATGTAATGCTGGTTCAGTACATTTCTGAGGAGCGAGTTCAGTTGTGCACTGCAAGAGTATTTTACAAACAGTACTGGAGGACAACAGAATTGCATGTTGGCTTGAAGCATGAATATTTCACTACATATTGGCTGAAACATCTTATATTTGATGACTTTGCTGCCTGCCACATTGCTCCCATCTACCACGCTGCCATCTACCATATTCCAAAGTCAAAATCTGTCGTTCCTTTTGGTTTCTGTGTGTATAAAAATGTAACACGTCAAAGCGAAAGAAGCGCAAAGCCAGAGCACCAATCAGGGCCCAGCGGTCACTTTGTTTAGAGCTGGTTTTGACCTGTTGGTCATACCGACCCAGTGCAGCACGCGGTTCAACGTCAGCGCAGCAGCGTAAAACTTTGGGAGAGTCTGTTCAACATAAATGATGAACTAACCTAACTTTGTGTAAATAGAGCACAATATAGAAATATGTCCACATATGCAGTCGAGACTGACGCGGCTTTTTTCTGAATTTCTACAAACACCATTTCATTTTATAGTAAATGAGTTTGGGCTGGTTTATGTTTATGAACAGACGCCTACAGATCAACATAGTAAAGGAGCTCATCTGTGATCCTGAGTTTAAAGCCAGTTTTTATTCAACTTAAACTTGGAACTAAGTTGCATTAAGTTAATTAATCTTTTACTTTTGATACTTAAGTACATTTGAAGGTAAATCCTTTAGTCCTTTTACTCAAGTGGAGGTCTAAAGGGAGGAACTTCTACTTTTACTGGAGTAATATTTTACCTTGGGTATCTCTACTTAAACTCAAGTACATGATTTGTGCACTTTGTCCACCACTGGGGAAAGATTTTCTCTGTCTGCTGGACCGTGATGTGAGCTGGCTTTTAAATCTTTGAAGGAAATCTTTGTTAGGCTAAAATGCGACACTTTGGAACATTTTACACTGAGCTTTTATGCAAGTCAATGCATTATTGAATGATTTTCTCTCAAATTGAATCAGACTCTTTCCTCTCTCTTCTTTCATGGGGACTCAGATTTGCTTTTAAATGGTTTGCTACTTGACTTGGGTCTCGTGACTAAAAAAATGGCATTGCTGGTCACCGGCATAATGAGCAAATGTTGTGTTTTGGTGCTGGTATGCTGGTCAACCAGCATGACCATGCTGGGTGACCAGTTAAACCAGCACTACCAGCACTAGACCAGCACAGAGCAGCTAAACCAGAATTAAATACACGCTAGAGTGTTATCAGCAAATACAGCAGCTCTACAGCATAAACCAACGTTTTAAGACCATAAACATAGCTGGCTAAGTAGGTAGTTACCTACACGGCACCAGTGTATCCTCACAATTTTACATTACTTTCCATGTTCTCACACAGCTGGGACAGCGGATTAGCTAGCTAATGTTAGCCAGCTAATGATATTCCACATCAGCCTAGCACCAGCTAGCTAACTGGAGCTCAGTGTAACCAAGTTAGCGCGCTGGAAACAGCTCGCTAGCATGC